>NC_080687.1:105250781-105598481 GCF_030445035.2 Dasypus novemcinctus | reverse complement strand
CATTATATTTTCCACTTTTCTTTAAACCGCATTTCCTTTAGTATTTGAACATATTTAAAATAGGTGCTTTCAAATTTCTATCTGCTAAGTGCAGCATCTGTGTCCCCTCAAAGGCAGTATTTTTTGTCAGCTTTTTTCCCCATTGTCATGACCACACTGCCCCGTTTCTTTTCATGTCTTGAAATTTGTCATGAAAATTGCACATTTAAATAATATATTGTAGTATCTCTGGATGGTGAGTCCCAACCATCCCTGTTCCCAAGACTACTTACATATGTTACTTGTTTGCTCATTTATTTGTTTATCTACTGGGCTGGAAAGTCTATTTTTCCCTTAGTGTACAGCCTCTGATGTACCTGCTCAATTTTTTTCCTTGTCTGTTTCTTTATGGTTGGCTTCCTATAGTTGCCTATGAGTCAGTGCCATTTTTTTTCAGAAGACACTGAGGGTTGAACCCAGGACCTCATACATGGGAAGCAGGTGCTAAACCACTTGAGCTACATCCACTCCCAGCACCATTTAGTTTTCAGCCACTGATTAGTCAGAGGATATACTTAAGTCCCCTGAATCAGAAACATTTTCACCTTTTACTATTGAATCTGTGTGAGACTTGAAGACTGCTTTCACTCTTCAGGGAGTTTATGAATTTGCCCCATGTTAGCCAGAAACTTGTAGCTCAGAATTTTCATTTCTGTTTCTTTAGAGTGTACAGCCTTGGGCATGTACAGTTTTCCTGATTACCAAAGATGACAGTGGTTTTAGCTGGGCTTTCTTTGAATGTCTCTTTTTGTTATGTAACTGTTAAGCATTTGAATCTATTGGTATGAAACCCAGCTGTTAGCCCCCAATAATTGCTGATTACTCTATTGTTTTCAACAACACCCTGACACTTTAATTGCTGTACACTCTTATCCAAATAGTATCTGGACCCTTGGCAGGGGCAGGTATTGCTAGTCTTTGAGATTTTCCCAGAACCTACCTTGGGATAAAGGTCAGTACTATGGAACAGAGGCTGGGGTTCTGAAAGGATGACTTACTTTTCACTAGCTTTTGCTTAAAAAAATCTCCTTATAGAGCAGGGCCTGTGTGCTAGAATCAGGGTTGGAAACTGGGGCCACCAACCTCATGCCACTGCCATCTGCTGTAGTACTTCTGCAGCCCAGAGTTTGGGAGGAAATTCTGGAAATAAAATGAATAGAACAATAGCAATACTGAAATATATAAAAAAGGGAGAAGGTACAAAAGGAATGAAAGGACAGCATTAAACTGAAATTAGACTATAAGAGGATATTATGAACAACTGTATGTCAATTAATAACATAGATGAAATGGACAAATTCTTAGAAACACATTGTCTTAGAAATGGAAACATGCTTACATTGACTGAAAAACTAATGGATCTCAACAAATTAATTTCTAGTGAAAAGATTGAATCAGTCATCAAAAACCTCCCAACAGAAAAAACCCAAGACCAGCTGCTTCACAAAGGAATTCCTCCAAACAGTCCAAGAAGACTGAACTTCAATTCATCTCAAACTCTTCAAAAAAATTGTAGAGGAGAAAAGCATTCCCTAACTCATTCTTGAAGCCAGCATCACCTTTATACCAAAGCCAGATAAAAACAGCATAAGAAAAGAAAACTACAGACCAATATCTCTTATGAATATAGATGCAAAAATCCTCAACAAAATGCTAGCCAACTGAATCCAACAGCACATTAAAAGAATTATACACTATGATCAAGTGTTATTTTTCCCTCCTGTGCAAGGTTGGCTCATTAACAGAATGAAGGAACTAAACAGCAAGATCATCTCAATTGATGTAGAAAAGTTATTTGACAGAATACAGCACCCTTCTTGATAAAAACATTGAAAACATTAGGAATAGACAGAAACTTCTTCAACACGATAAAGAGCATATATGAAAGTCAACAGCTACATCCTACTTAATTGTGAGAAATTGAAAAGTTTTTCTTTAAAATCAAGAATAAGACAAGAATGCCCACTATTACCATTGTTATTTAACATTGTGTTAAAAGTCCTAGCCAGACATTTTGGCAAGAAAAATAAATATACAGTATCCAAATGGCCAATATGCATATGAAAAGATGCTTGAATTCATTAGCCATCAGAAGAATGCAAGTCAAAACCACAATGAGGGAAGCAGACTTGGCCCAATGGATAAGGCATCCACCTACTACATGGGAGGTCTGCAGTTCAAACCCCGGGCCTCCTTGACTGTGTGGAGTTGGCCCATGCACAGTGCTGATGTTGCTCAAGGAGTGCCGTGCCACACAGGGATGTCCCCCACATAGGGGAGCCCCAGGTGCAAGGAGTGCACCCTGTAAGGAGAGCCGCCTGGTGCAAAAAAAAATGTTCAGCCTGCCCAGGAGTGGCAGCCGCATGCACAGAGAACTGACTCAGCAAGATGATGCAACAAGAATAGATACAGATTCCTGGTACTGCTGACAACAATACCACAATGGAAGCGGACATGGAAGAACATGCAGCGAATAGACACAGAGGGCAGACAACTGGGGTGGGGGGAGAGGGGGAGAGAAATAAATAAAATAAAACTTAAATTTAAAAAAGAATGTTCTGCTAAAAGAAACAAACAAAAAAACAAAACCACAATGAGAAACCATCTCACACCTAGTAGTACTACCATTATTAAATCAAAACAAAACAAAGTAATAACAAGTGTTGAAGAGCATGTGAAGATAGTAACACTTGTTCATTGTTGGTGGGAATGTAAAATTGTACACCTGCTGTGGAAAAAGAGTTTGGTAGTTCTTCTGAAAGTTAAGTGTAGCATTACCATGTGTCCCAAAAGAATTGAAAGCAGGACCTAACTTTGCCCATGGGCTCATAGTGCCATTTTCACAATTGCCAAAAGATGGAAGGAACCCAAGTAAAATGTGATATATACCTACAATGGAATACTATTTAGCCATAAAAAGAATGTAATTCCAGCATGTGCGACAACATGGATGAACCTTGAAGATATGATATTGAGTTGTGATCTCACTGACATTAAGTAAGTATGATAAGCAAATTCAGTTCAAAACTAGAATACAGGTTACCAAGGACCAAGATGGGGGTAGAAGGGGGGGTTAACGCTTATTTCATATTTAATATAAATAAACTGTTTTGAGTGATGGAAAATTTTGGTAATGGATGGTGGTGATAGTAGTACAACACATTCATTATATATCTGAATGTAGATGAGAAGGGAATTTTAAAGTCTTATATAACTTACCACATACACCCATAGAACTGTACAGCACAAAGAGTGAGCCCTAATATACACAGTAGGCTAAAGTTTATTGCATAATTATAGTAATATTGTTTCATGAATTGTAACAGTGATACCATATTAGTACAAAATCTTAATAATAGGGAAACAGTGCATGAGAGGGAGCTATATTAGAATTCTGTACTTTTTGCACGATTTTTCTGTAAACATAAAACTGCCCTAATGAAAAAAAGTATACAACTAAAACATCTATCCGTTCAACCTATCCAATCCTGAAGGGGAAAGTACTAGCTTGAATTGATTAAATTATAGTTTCAGTGTATAGCTTTCTATTCATTTAATTTTCAGAATTCTGCTTTGGCACTGTTTGAAATAGAAGGTAGGATGATTCTACCTAAATTTTGATTGTGTTTATACAGTAAAAATTATTAAAAATTAGGTTTACATTGTAAAAGTAAAAGATGATCATATGTGTATAGTAAAAGTTAGCTTTTCTTTAGTAAAATGTTATAGTGACTGTAAATTTTTACTGCTTTCTAAAAATGGACCATTATGCTTTAAACATAAAATTTTCTTTTTGGAGAAAATGGGCCTTTGCCTTCCACAAATTGTAAGGACATTAGATGAATGAATCTAAGCTTGCCATCAGAACAAAAGAATATTTAAAATTAACAATAGAAATAATTGCCAAATCAAACTTGTTATGATGAATTATTTGTGCAGTCCAATTTGACTATGTCTTCATTGTTAGTAGAGGCTAGAGACTATAATCTTTAACTAGATTATTTTCTAACTTAATAACATGAACAAGTATAAACCAGCAATACTCCTTAGTGAATCAAAGGTACATGATTCTGTAAAGATTGTGTAGGGACACAACCTTAAAAATCTAAATAACTAACTGATGTTAGCTATAAATGGCAAGAGATAAATGGTGGGTCTCATTTATAAATTTCAAATTTTTGGTTTTTAAAATAAAACAGTTCTTGAAAAATAATGAGTTTTATGAGTTTCAAGATTTGTATCAAGATTTCTCATGATTTATTCTAAAAATTAAAAAAATAATGGCATTCTTGCACTACAGTATTTGTTATTTGATATACTTTTAACCATTTGTTAAATTTCTCTCCTAAGAAGGTTAGCAGATAGCATTATGTGTAAATTTTAAAAATAATGAATTAGAGATTGAGATAGTTAAAGGCATATTTACAATATTGCATTAATTCATTATTAGAAAGTGATAAATGTCTCTTTAAGTAACATTATTCAAATTTAGAGTAATCTGGTTTATTTGCTTAATCATTTTTGACTTTGATATGTAACAAATGTTATGAGGAAGTAAATAAGTTTTCATTTACATAATTTTAGATGATTAGGGAAACACATCTTAAATAAACTTGTGATTATGAAGTACTCACAAAGACCAACCACAGAACTGGTACTTTTGGTATCTCTTTTGTATCATCCAATTCTGTTTAAATTGTGTTCTGGAGGCAATTTAGTTATAAAAGCTTAGTTTCACATGGAGACGTTCAAGAAGTTTTAGTGAAAAAATGAATTATTTGTGAAGTGTTTTAATGGGACAAGATAGGAAGTAGGATGGCAAAATTTAAACCAAAAATTAATCTTACAATTTACAGATAAGCAATGGAAGGAGACTAGAATGATCCACGTAGTCATAAATTAAAGTTGGAGATATCAGAATGAACTCATGTTTGGCTTAATATAGATTCAGATGGTTACATATAGAAATATTTATAGGTAGGTCTATATGGATAAGTATATGTGCATATATATTCTTGCTATTTTGGCTAAGATTGAGAAGTACAAATAATATATGTAGATACTTTACCTCAAGGACTCCCCTCTCCCTAAGTGTGGGCTACACGTTGTGACATCTTCCCAAAGAGTACAATATAGGGGAGAGGGAAAGAGTAACTTTACAGTGGATGTGAATTGGGAACATCAACAGTGATATTCATGCTGATAGTATGGTCCTTTGATATGATGTGATTAAAATGACACTTCACCTCTGTAGTCTTCCTCCCCCAAAGCCATAGCACCAGTCTCATGCTGAGAAGAACATTAAACAAATCCCAATTGAGGATTATTCTACAAAATGTTTGACCAATAATCCTTGAAATGTGCAAAGTCATCAAAAAAATTTTTTTTGAGAAATCATCATAACCAAGAGGGTAAGAAGACATCATGACAAAGTGTAATATGATATCCTGGATAAAATCCTGGAAGAGAAAAATGACATTCAATTAAAACTAAGGAAATCTAAATAAAGTGTGGGAGTTAGTTAAGTTTAAAAAAAAATTTAGCATTTCTTCTTAGAATTTCTGCATCTGTAGCCTCAGTGTGGCAATCATTGGGTATAAGATTGTATGCTGGGAAGTGGACTTGGCCCAGTGGTTAGGGCATCTGTCTACCACATGGGAAGTCCACGGTTCAAACCCCAGGCCTCCTTGATCCATGTGGAGCAGGCCCAGGTACAGTGCTGATGTGTGCAAGGAGTGCCGTGCCATGCAGGGGTGTCCCTGCATAGGGGAGCCCCATGCACAAGGAGTGTACCCCATAAGGAGAGCCACCCAACATGAAAGAAAGTTCAGCCTGCCCAAGAATGGTGCTGCATGCATGGAGAGCTGACACAACAAGATGACACAACAAAAAAGAAACACAGATTCCCATGCCGCTGACAACAACAGAAGCAGACAAAGAAGAACACACAGCAAATAGACACAGAGAACAGACAACTGGGGTGGGGGGGAAGGGGAGAGAAGTAAATAAATAAATAGATCTTTAAAAAAAAAAGAAAAAAGATTGTATGCTGGGGGTCTTGTAGTATTGAATAATAAAAATTGCTAATACTATTTAGACCTTACTATAGGATAGGCAAGACAATCTTGTAAATGCTTTATATGTTTTAAGTTATTTCATCTTTTTCATAACAGCCCTTTGGTAGTTATTATATTTCATATTAGAGATGAAGAAATGAAAGGTTAAGTTACTTGTTCAAGATTAAGCATTAATTCCCAGTAACTAGATCCCATACTCTTAGCCATTAGGATTTACTGAATTTCTCTTGTAACTAGAGAATGGTTATTTGTGGGGGAATTTGCAAGGAGCAGTTCCTATTTATCACCAAGTTTGGCTTCTCTCCAGATATGTGGGATATACAGCATAAGAAATCTCCTCTTATATACATTAAATGAAACTAGAAATCTTATTCTTTTAGACTGTTGTATGTATATTATTTCATACCCATATCCTTCCTACATTTTCTCCTTTTCTATGTTAGCAATACTACAGTTCTATACAAATGCAAGAGTCCCATACTCACTAGCTTTTTTGATGACTGGACAAACACTCTCTGCCAATATACCTTAGGTAGAATGGTTATTATTTAACATCTCTCTCACATTACAACATTTACAAATATTGGGTATTTTTAAACTCATCCTTTTTCATAACAGCATTTGGAAATTTTGCCTTTGTAATCCTCACATAGCAGAAATAGTACCAGAGGCTTGGAAATATTTTATCAAGGTTGTATGGCAACCTTATATCTGAGACCTCAATATATGTAATCCTGCTTTTTTTCCCCATGGAAATAACACAGAGTTAGTTCCCAACATTTTCTTAGTTTTCACAACCCAGCTGACAATGAGCTCATTTTTTAAAAAATTTTTTATTGACATAATTACAATCCAAGTAGCAATAATGCTAATAGGCAGAGATGAATATCTGCCCAGAAAAAAATGTGTTCTGTAAATTGAGGTGAACTATTTGTCCTTGGCTTGAATTTTTGTAGTGCCTCACAAGCTAGGTTTTGATTTTCACCTAGTGAGGGACAAGTAAGATTTATTTATTTTTGACACAGAAAAAAAAATGCTAGCATATTCCTTTCTTTGTGAACTATGTTAACATTTTGAAATCTACCCTACAGTAGCACAGGCCACCATTTTTCACCTGCATCCCAGGACATACTGAACAGGGATGTTCCATGCCACTAGCAAATAGCTAAGCTATCACAGTTCACCTTTTTATTCAGCTGCTACTTCTATGGTAGTGTCTCCCAATTGTATTCATGCTATGACACATATAGAAAGTGATGCTATTTGGAGAGCACCTTGGGTTAACTTGTGGCTGGTGGTGATTGGCCTGAGGGCTCAAGCTGCCCCAGACTCTTTAAGTCACCTCAGGCTGAAGGGATCAGCATCTTGGCATACTTGTAAACTCCTTGTGACACATTATGTGCTTTCCTACCCTGTTCTATGATATGTAGTGGTGTGTTTTCCCCAGGTATACTTAATTTGTACAACAAACTGTATAAGGTTTTTACAAAAAATATTAATGCAGAAATCTGGATTACATAGAAGACAGATAATATTACAATTTCTTAAACTGGTTTGAATCTTGCCTTTGGCAACTTGTGTTGGATAATCCCGTTATGGGGATGGGTGTTTTTTAAGAGATCCAATAAATCTTCCTTTTTCTCCACCTAAATTTTGAATAAAATAAGAAATAAAATAAAAGGTAGGCCTATATTTATTAGTAAGATGAGTGACTTTTATTCTATGGCAAGAGATAGTAAGATGCTGAGAGAAGGCCAGTAGTTATGTGACTATGTTCCCTCCATACTCAGGAAACAGAAAAAGTAAGGAAGAAGCATTTCCCCTGATGCCATTAAGTGAGTTACCACTGTTAATTGTAGAGTGCTGTGAAAACTAAACCTCTTTATATAACAGGACCTTAGAAGAAACTCTAACTAGAACCTCTTAAAAAGGAAGCTATTTCCTTAAAAAGTAACCCAACCTGAAAAATATTTAGATTATTAATCATACTTATTATGGAAATATATGCCCTAAAGATAAATAGTTTTCCTTATCTTCCCTGGAAGTCTATATGTGTTTTATAAAATCATTTAAAAATCAGATTCTTTTTCTATTTTGAGTTGACAGTTTTAATCTTAGAAAGCACAAACATTTCAGAAACTGTTGATTTCAATGAATATCAATTTTCATAGCAATATTAGGAATTCCCAAGAATCATTAGAACTTAAAAAATGTACAGTTATGAACTTCAGTTAAGGGGGTAGATGCAATTTCATGTATACAGAAATATTTGGAAGTATTTCAAGAAGGTCTACTTCTAGTAGAAAATTCTAGAACGGTAAAAATGGAAATATATAGTATTATACTATATTAGTTAGCCAAAGGGATGCTGATGCAAAATAACAGAAATCTGTTGGCTTTTGTAAAGTGTCTGTATTTGGGGTAGAAGCTTAAAGTCACAAGGCCTTAAAGAGTCCAACTCAAGGTACCATAAGAGGTACTTTCTCACCTAGAATCTGTTGCCATGTGTTGATGCAAGATGGTGGGTGATGTCTGTGAGGGTTCAGTCTTCCTTTTCCTTCCAAGGCTGTGTGGTTCCAGCTTCTTCCAGTTTCAGCCACAGGCTGGGACAAGCCTTACCTCTCTCCCAGGGCTTGTTTCTCCCTGGGCTCAGCGGCCCTAGTCTCTTTACAAGGTCAGCTGTAGCCTATCAGGTAAATGGCTTGTGTATTTTCCCAGGGCCTCTACCATGTCTATGGAGCTGTGTTCTTTTCCTGTGTGTTTACCTTCCAGGCTCCAGATCCAAAACTCCTACCAACTCCTTTGCCTTGCCATTTTCTTTCTGAGTCCCTGCACACCAAGAGAGTGGGGACTCAACATCCTATTGATGTAGCCCAAGCAAAGCTTTAATTATAGTTTAATCAAGAAAGAGTGAAACCTCTGAATCCAATATCTATTTTTAGAATTTATAGGCAGTGTGAAACTGCTACATGTACCATTTTTGTTATGTTAAAATCTCATGAGAAGGAATTGTTTGGTAATTGCTGTATCAAAATCACTTTAACCTCAAGGCACTCTTTTCTGTTACATGGCCAGTGCTCAACAAATGTTTCTTTTTTCCTTTCTCCTTGCTGATTAATAAATCATGTTCAGGCTAACATTTTAGGCAGGTAGTCTTTTAGTGAAAGATCAGCTTAAATATACCTGTGAAGTATCCTGTAGACAAAACATTTTGGAAAGAAAAATTATTTAAAAAAAGAAACACTTTCAAATTGGATGGAAAAATCAAACCATATCCCAGATCCCCAAAATAACATAGGATATTTTCATTTAAAATATGATTTCTATTACTACTTTAATAGGCATAATTTATCAGAGTGAGGTCATAAATTACTATGATTAGCTTATTTTGAGATTTATTTTTCCTTCTATAATTTGATCTAGCTTCTAAAAAATGGAATGATTTAAATTTCTGTATTGGTCACAATAGGTTAGGTTTTTCTGTGGTAATAAAAATAATTCCTCAAATCTCCTTAGATTAATACCACAAATATTTATTTTTCAATCAGGTTACAACTCTAATACAGATTGTTAGTTTTCTCTGCTGGTTGTAATCACTGAGAAAACCAAATTGTCAGAAGCTTCATTTTGACATATGGTTCCATGATCATTTTAATAGGGGTGAAGAGAATGCAAGAAATCAAACATTGGCTTTTAAGCTTCTGCTGACATTCCATTGGCTAAAGCAGTTCACATGGCCTCACATGACTTCAAAGAAGTGAGAAAGTGCAATTCCACCATGTGTCCAAATGCAGGGAGCTTAACATATTTGGCAAACAGCATTAACTGGGGATTCAGAAACCTCTTCATTTTTGGTGGTGGATCTGAACTAGATACTATGTAACCCTGCTATTAGCCACTTAGTAAATATTTCTTGACTTGACATGAATTAAATTGATTTCTCCAGCTTTGTCACCTTGATAACTAGTATGATTTTAAATATCTTCTTGTATTTTCTTAGCTTAGCAGAGTGTTCTGCTCATAGATTCAATGAATGTTTATAGAGTATTGCAAGTATGAGTAAGGCACCACATTAATTAGTATATGCAAGGGAGATTGAGAAAGGTGTGATGATAAAACTTGAAAGAAAAAGAAAAGTGAAGGAATCAGGTACATTGTTTTAGGGTATGTCATTCATAAAAGGAATTTGGTTTCCACACCTTTTTAAATGAAAATTTGGCTGTGTCTTTATAATAGATTTTAGCATAATAAAAGTAAGAGACTTAGGGAATGCTAATTCCTAATATTAGCCTATGATATGAAGTTTTCATGGCATGAGGAAAATAATAGTTACTGCCTTTGCTGTGGGTGACAGCAGGAAAAACAATAGAAATGTTACTTGACAAAATAGGCTAAAACAGCATTGTCACCATAGAGTCATGGAATCTCTGAATTGGAAAGGATCCTAAAGGTCATTCAGTCAATGTCAACCTAGACTGATGACCATTTAACCTCAGCCTGATCATCTCTATTCATCTTACTTATTGTGGTAGCCAGTAATACAGTTGAATAATCTTAGTGGTTTAAAAGTTCTTCCTTAAATCCAACAAAGCTCTGGCTCTTAAAAGTTTTTCATTGTCTCCAGTCAAATACTAAGAAATTATATATACTAAATCTGCTCCTTCAGTAGAATAATATCTAAATGGCATTGGACAAGGTATCTGAGGATTTGTATTTGTGTCATAAATAGTCCACTTCTTAGCAGTTTATTCTTGGTCAAGACATTTAATGTCTGAGCTATACACATATAAATGGGTTGTTGTGGGAATCAAAAAAGATAATATACATACATGACAGAGGCTTGCAAACTGTAATACACTACAATGTATTATTTTTCCATTTGACCACTTTCTGTATATTGAATACAGCTACTTTTTTTCTTCTGTCTCTAGCAATTTTTCTCTTCTCCAGATAACCAGTTATCTTTTGTAGTATATTGGGGTTTTATGCCAAGAGGGCTTGTAAAAGATTTAACTTTGAATGACTTAATAGTATTTTATTGTATGTACATATTGTGATTTTTAGTGGCTTCCATAATTTGAGATATTTCCATTTCTAAATTTTTTCCTATTTTAAACATACTACAATGAACCTTCTTTTAGCTAATGACTATATATTTCTATGATTACTTCCTAAGGGTCATTATTAGATACAAGGGATTTACCTTTTTTTCAGATCTTCCCTCTTTATACATGCATTTGGTGGTGTGCTGGTAAATTTTTAACAATCAGCTCATTCAGAAAAAAACATAAATAAATAAGTGCATCTATAGAGGATGTGTAATATGTAAATTACAAATAATAATGTAGACCATATTCTTCATTGTAAATTCCATATAACTAAGTGATTCTCACAGAAAGCTTTCATTAATTTTTTTAAAAAAAGTAGCTAGGGCCAGAGATTGGACCTGGGACCTCATATGTGGGAAGCTGGCATTCAACCACTGAGCCACATCAGCTCCCCTGTGTTGTTTTTTTGTTTGCTTTGCTTGTTTTTGTTTTTTTCTAGAAGGCACTGGGAACTAAACCTGGGATCTCCCATGTGGGAAGCAGGCATTAAACTACTTGAGCCATATCTGCTTCTTCATTGATTTTTCCTGAACTCTTGTATCTGCAGCCAACATATGATTGTAATTCATGAATGAAGGTAATTCTAATTTATATGGACAATGGGTGGGGCTGTGCATCTCTTCATAAATAACCTGAGCTGTATGTATCAGACAATAAGAACTACAGCCCTGCCCTTCATAACCATGCCAACCACTCCAGTCCTGGGAAACCAATTAAGTGTTATAGGCTCTACAAACTTTGAATATTCAGGAAGGATGCAAACTAAATATGTTAATTCAAGCCTACCTGGAATGTGGGAAGTAAGTCTTAACTCAAGCTTATTGAGCACTCAAACAAAGCACCTTTTGACTCTTCCTCTGTATTAAAGGAACCTGAAAATCTTATTTGGGGCTTGAAGTTTTCAACAAGAGTTCCTGAGCCTGGCTGGTTGCTAATAAATTTTTCCTTCCCCAAATTATTACTGCATCCTGGCCTTCCATGTGCAATTATTGAATCTCTCTGCTTCTGCAACATTCTGGGGGCTCATTCTGGATTGCAATGAAGGCCAGAGATGGGAACACTTTGCTACCCCTACCAGATGTCTCCAAGGAAGCCAGGAGGGCTCAGGTGAACCCCAAATCTGGGCACCCCTTGACTCTCATCAGTCCAGAAAAAGGATGTGGGCTCTACCAGAGTCCTCCCAGCAAGAATTGGATGCAGCAGAAGGTCTAAAGTAATGCTGGGAATGAAAAATCTCCACACACCAGGTAAGACCCCCCTGGGGGGGCATAATGTCAGGAAAACCAAACTTTAAATGTTAGAAGTGGGGCCTGATCAGCTTCCAAAAGGGGACCCCAGTACCTCCAGAAATTCAGGGGAAGCCATCTTCTCCAGGTCTGAAAAGGGAAAAAAAGCCTGATGTTTAGGTTCAGCTAACTGCAGTTTAGCATCTGGTTCTTCCTTTACTAAGATAGTGGAGGTTTGATTACAGTGGAAAAGAATGTAAATAGGTTTAAGTCTTAATGCATCCTGAAAATTGGTCTAGATTTGGAAAATCTTGGTTACAGGAAAATGGATTGGTTTTGCTGTAAGACTTGATCTGAGTATAAGATTAAGTAGTGGAAAAGGTTTAGCCAGAAATAAGTCTTTGTTTTTGGTGCTGGATTATAAATGAGTTTGCTTTGTAAACAGCAAGGGTAAGCAGAAGTTCTGTTAAAGGTTTGGTTTTGCAAGTTCCCTCTTCCTAGGGTTGTAATAGTTGCTCAGGGGTGGCCATGCTGAAGGAATGAAAGTTGTGGGTCAGATTGATGGGCTTTGTGCTTGCTTCTGTCTGTGTCTGTTCAGTGCCAGAGAATGTTTTCATGCCTTCAGATGATGATGTTGAATTGTGTAATTACATGAAATAATGAACTTTGTTTAAGCTGAAGCCCTCCCTTGCCATTGGCAAAGGAGTGAAATGATTGTAGTTTTAAAGCAAAACTGCTGAGTCAGAATGTGCATGTGCTCCACCCTCTTGCCTCTGAATCTGTCCCATTTGCAGGGGCTCAAAAATCATTTGTGTCTGCACCACACACCCACGTTTATTAAAACTGGCCCCAGTCAGGATGGTTGATAAAACAGAATAGCTTAAATCATGTCCCTGCCAGGGCAGAAGTCCCCCAGGAAGGCACTAAGCCTGGAAAACTTCTTCAAGCCATTTTTAGCAGACTGAAAACTTGCCTGCTATTACCTCCTCCTGCTTCCTTCCCTTAGGGGGATGCATAGCAGGAGCAGAGAATCAGGGACTTGCCTTTCCCATTGAGTCCATGCCTTCTATTCTTAAGCCACATTCCTATTTGATCACACCCAACTGCCTAGGAGGGGGGAGGTAGAGGGGCACTGAGCAGAGCCAGGATGAATGCAATGAAAATTCCTTCCCCATGGCATCACAGCCAAGATACATTTGTATAATTAACCTCTGCCTATGTTCTGCCTTTCTGAATTTCTCTTTGCAGGTCCCTGTTAAAAGCTTTAAAATGTTTTAAAAGCTATGAAACTGCTAACGTGCCTTTGTCTAGTAAAAAGGCTGTTGCCTCAGAAATGCAAAACTGTTAACTAGAAAATAAACCTCTAATCACTTAATAACCTTTTGATGGCTAATTCAACGTTGAGGCTAACAATGAGGTCTGAAAAAAAAAAAAAACCCAGAAAAGTCTGAGGCCCAGAAACCTCATGTCCTGTCTCCTTAAAAAATGAGGAAATAAACCTCAAACTTCTCAGTTTTAACTCAGTTGTGCCTATAAAAGGTGTGAATAGTGATCAGAATAAAAAACCTCATGTACCATCAATTAAGGTCAGAGTTCCTTGAAATGCTAAAGGTATAAAATTTTTCTGTTTTAATTCATGTATAACCTTGTGTTCAACTTTGAAATCTGTGTTTAACTTTTGTCAGTTTGCTTGTGCCTAGGAAATCACAGTAAAAGGTAGCTTAAAAAAGAGTCTTTAAAGGTCAATACTGTCTTGTTAGTGGATTTTTTTGCATAAATCACAAATGAAAATAATTCAGTTAATAGAAATGCAGAAAAACTTCACAAAGTTGTTATCAATAAAGTTCTTGTGGCTTAGTTAATAAAGGTATCCAATTCACCTTAAGGTAGACACTTACTAAAAACTGTAACTAAGAATTAAAATCATTGTATAAATACCTTTATATATATATATATATATATATATTTTATAACTGAAACTATTACAGTGGAATAAATATAGCCTAAATTTCAGCTATTGTAATAGTAATATTAACTTCATTTACCTCTGTTTATGGCTACTTCAAGTTTAGCTAGTCCTTATTATAATAATAGTAATTATTACTTATAGTTATTTTATAACTAATTAATCCTTAAATTTCAACTATTGTGATGGTAATTATAAACTGCATTTGCCTTTGCTAACAGTTCCTGTTAGCAAGGTGGGTTTGACCCACTCCTTGACAATTCAAATTGATAATTGTACTTTAGAAAACTTATAGTTAGATTCAAAAACAGAAAGGTTTTGTGCCATTTTAAGTATTTTTGGTCCTCTCTTTTCCTCTTTACCCTTTTAAAGTGAAAGCTGTCTTTTTCCTTAATCTTTTCCAATAATATGAATTAATTCTGATTAACCATTTCCATCAGGAATCAGAAATAACTGTTGCTGGGTTTTACAAGAGTAAGCAATGCTCTTTCCTGTGTACCAGGCCTTTTCTTTGCCCAAAGAGGCCTTACTAAGCAACCCCCATTGTTCAGGCTGTCTCAGGAGAAAGTGAGTCAGAGCTTCTCAGTTTCTTTTTAGTCTAAGCAGAAGCCCCAAATGCTTGCCAGGTTCCCTCCAAACAACAATGTAACCAGGGAAACCAGTGAAAAGACTGTACTCTGGATTAGCCAGCAAAGGAAAAAGTTTTAAATAACTAAGTGGTGTTTCTGTATCAAACTATTCGTGACTGCCTATTTGCTCAAATTGTTAAAGTTAAATATGCAGTTATATAATAAATATTCCTGAAACCCAAATTAAACTAAGCAGTATAAAAAAATCATATAGAAATCTAAATATAAAAACTTAAAAAGCTATAAAAATCCTTATTAAATTATAATTGGAAGAAATTAAGTAATTGCTTCATACTCCAAGGCCTAAAAATCAGTATGCTTTTAAAATTATTCAGTTTCAAACTTATCAAAAACAAAATATTTTAAGCCCCTGTAAAGAAAAAGAAAACAACATTCTTTGTTTAAACAATAACAATTTCAACTTGTTTAGCTTAAGTATTATCTCTTTGGTTTATGGGATACCAGGTTAATAAGCTTACATTATATGTATTAAATCTTTAAAATAATAAAAGTTGTTAGTTAATGTTTAATGAAATTAAGTTAAATGTAAAGCTGCCCTCTTTTAAAAGTGTAAAGTAAATTCCATTGGTTGCTAGTTGTAATCTAAAGTAAATTTGCTGGATGCAGAGACAGCAACCATTTTTACTCTGCCATGGGAAAGAGGATTACAGGATCAGCTACAGCTGAGAGAGGCAAAGAAAGAGAACCCTGAGAGGTTAGACCTGTGGAGCAGTTCAAAACTGCAGAGACAAGTCATGCCACATGCTCAGTCACCCACAGTTGAGCTTGAGGAGAAAGCAGTCCAGAGGAGAAGGCAGAGACCCAGACTGAGAGCTGCCATTTTGCCTTGCCACATGGTGAGACTACAGGATCTGTCATCAGTTGACCTTTGGTAGAACAGCATTTCTGGATGATGCCTTGATTTGGAAATTTTCACAGCCTTAGAACTGGAACATTTCTGCTGCAGAACTTGTAACACTAAGAAACATTTAATGAGTTATTTGCAAACACTAAAGATAAAAGAACTTTGATTGAATTTCAGAAGCTGCTTAAAATTTCTGTGTTCTCCAGATTGCAATGAATGTTTACACTTCTGTTAATAAAATTCTATCAAGCAGGAAAATAAAAAAATAAAGTAAATTTACTGGTCTGTGGTTGTAGTCAATTATAAAAAGTTTCTAAAATATCTTCCAAACTGAAGCATTTAAAGAGCTAATTCTCTACCACATACCAGCTGAAGAAGCAACTAGAAAATGACCTTGAATTAAAGATTCAATGCGGAACAGCAGAATATACCTATCTACATATAATAACATGACTTCGGGAAGCGGTTTGACCTAATGTAAGGGGGAAATGGAAAGGAGAAATGAGATTATAAGGCTGTGAGTCTCTAAAAAAGAGTCTGGAGGTTGTCAGAAGGAATACCCCTATGTACAACTGAACAGAGTCTAAGAGACAGATAAGGTAGATACAACCCCAGGTATTGGTTCTTTTGAGGGATAAAGAGACCCACGGGTTCTATGGTCATGGCAGAAGGGGTTCACTGCCATGACAGATGGCCCTTCTTTGGAGCTGGTGTTTCTGCGTGATGGAAATGGACTCAGAGGGGATCTCTTTTCACAAGACTTGCATGCTACTTTATTGGAATTGTAGTTGGTGCTGGGTTTAAGATATATGTAGGGGATTTGAATCTCTGGACTGATAATATGACACCCAGGCCCAGAGCCTCAACAGACTTCAGCTCCTACACTTTGACTTATTGGACTTACTCCACTCAGCTAACATGGAGTTGAAGAAGGTCAACCACCACAACATGGAGCCTAGAGTGTCTACAACTAGAAGCGGGAAGAGTGCATCCAGTACCCATGTGGAATCTAAGCCCTCACTTGACATAGGTGTGCAATGGACACAACCAATCCAATGTCCACAGAGAAAATGTGGAATGGGTGTGGGAACGGTAGCCATGGGGGCTGCTGGGTGTGGGGAACGGGAGGAAGAGATGAGATGTGGAGGCGCTTTCAGGACGTGGAGTTGTCCTGGATAGTGCTTCACGGACAAATACGGGACACTGTAGATCCCCCCAGGGCCCACTGGATGGAACGTGAGAGAGTCTGGGCTATGATGTGGACCATTGACTATGGGGTGCAGTGATGCTCAGAGATGAACTTACCAGGTGCAATGGATGTATCACAATGATGGGAGAGAGTGTTGCTGTGGGGGGAGTGGGGGGCGGGGGCCATGGGGTTGAATGGAACCTCATATATTTTTTTAATGTAATTAAAAAAATAATAATAAATAAATATTAAAAAAAATAAAGAGCTAATTCTAAAAAGTCATTATTAATTAAAAATCTAAAGTAATATTAATGGCAAAAAGTAACTTTGTAGCAATAAAGCTTGTCTAAAAGTCACTGCAAAGTACGTATTCAAGTGGTGGTAATAAAATTACCTTGATTCCATTGGGAATCTTCCATTTTCATTTTAATGATGATAAATAATTTTACCTGTACTGCTAAAGTAAAGTACCTGCTAATTAACATCTTCATGATAATAGTACAAAAGTAAAAAATAAAGTACTAAAAAGTTAATTTAATATGCAACACATTGCATTAAAAATGTTTAAAAAGTATATAAAAATCAGGAAATTGGACTTTGACATTGTCAAACTCTTTTGCATTCAAAACAGGCCTTGAATACATTGCATGTTACCTGTCCATATGAGTTATTGGTTACTTTGGTCACTGACCTTTAAACAATAAAAATATCTACTACATCTCTGGTCATGCTCCTGAAATGGATGGAAACTACTTTGCAGTTTCAAGCTCCTGCAGCAGCCAACAATGGCTAAGTACAGCCAAATGTACCATGGATATTGCCTCCAGACTGGCATGGTTTCATAGTGCCATTGAGCGCTATGCACTAGGTTGGTGGAATACTGGAAACTACCTTCTTAGCCTCTCTCTAAGATCAGTAGTGCTTCAGCTTTCTCACTGTGTGAAGGACATACCAAGTGGAGCCATAATCACCAGAGTACTGTAGGTAGAACTTAAATACAATTGGCATTATGACCTGCTCCCATGGGGAGATAAGATGTAAGGTATTGCAAACCTGAAACTTAAATCTAGTAGTTGCAGCTCAAAAAAAAAAAGAAAAAAAAAACAACAAAAACCTATGCATTAAATAATACATTAATTAATAAGTACTGTACCTTTATCCTGTTCTAAATAAATGCCTGATAATTATAGTGTTATCTTTTCTATTCTAAATCATGTGCAAAAGTAGACTGAACATGTTTATAATCCTGGTAAACTTCATTTTCTGAGTAGGTAATAAACATGTCTATAAGATAAAAAATAGCCATCTTGCCTAAAAGCAGTGGGGCCAACAGCCCTTTTAATCTAAAGGTCACCAAACTGATTGAGGGAAACCTCTCACAGTCTTCACCCCATACTAGGTGAAGGATGTGCTTAAAGGCCAGGGGCCACCAGTGGCTTACAGGTAGCTGGTTAATTAATATCAGGCTCAATTACTAAAAAACCCCAAAGTTCAAATAAAGGTGTGTCAAACTCTTAACCCAGCTGCCCTACTACCATAAAGGGCCCAAAGTCAGATCCTGAGGGACAAACCATATTGTTACTTCCAAAATTACCAATTATGCATTATCCAGGGCATCAAAAACAAAGTCTGATAAAAATGGTCAAAAAAAATTACTAGGAATTATTCAATTAAAGCCAAAATGTAAAAAAAAATTTTTTACTCTGTAGTTCTGATCACTTTCACAGCTAAAAGCCAAAAGAATTTCTGACTTGGTGCACTAATCCTGAATAAAACCAGCTGCCCAAGAAAGTATCAGTTCGCCAAAAGCACCTGATGAAGCACACAAGTGCCAATCATTGAACAGCCTGGAATGCATTTTCAAAAACAAAGCTAAGGACCTAATAACATTATCTAATACCATCTCTCTCTGGGGGTTAACCAAGAGCATAAAATAACTTAATATATTTAATTGTTCCCCACCAATTTAAAAAAAAAGGTGCTGTCTTTGCAGGCACCTAACCTTTTCTACCTCTGTAATCCAGTGTCCTCTTTAAAAAAACAGGTATTCCAAAATTCTAATTAAATTTATTTCTTTCAGAATAGGCATCTTATTAGCAATGTGAAAACTTCATCCAGCTTCATACAAAATGCCAGAGCCATCTTCCTCCAGTCAAAATAAAATAAAGTTTTTACACCTACAACCCATGGCCAGCAAGAAGTAGCTACAGAAAAAAGATTACCTCTTCAGTACTCCTTTCAGATTAAGGGTGTAAACTTCCTAAGAGAAAATCAAAATTAATAAATAGATCTGAAGCATGGCAAAAAAAAAAAAAAACACATGTAAACACCAGTAACCCCCAGGATGGCTGCTGGGGGGCCCCATCCCCAGGATTCTGCTTTCCAGGATGAGAACTTCTGAGAACAAAAAAAGCCCCAGATGTTGCTCAGGGTCTTTGTCTTTTGGCCCTCACTGGGAAATTAATGAGTGGGGTAATGAATCAAAACAACTAACAGCTGCCTACCTTATAACTCCAACAATAGTAATACCAAAGCTTAGCAAGTTAAGCTGGCATTAAAGGGGGAATGATATAGACAATGGGTGGGGGCTGTGCATCTCCTCATAAATAACTTGAGCTATGTGTATCTGGCAGTAAGAACTGCAGCCCTGCCCTTCGTAACCATGCCAACCACTCCAGTCCCGGAAAACCAATTAAGTGGTATAGGCTCTATAACCTTTGAATATTCAGGAAGGATGCAAACTAAATATGTTAATTCAAGCCTACCTAGAATGTGTGAAATATTTGTTAACTCAAGCTTATCAAGCACTCAAACAAAGCACCATTTGACTCTTCCACTGTATAAAAAGAACCTAAAAATCTTATTTGGGGCTTGGGGTTTTCAACAAGAGTTCCCGAGCCCAGTTGGTCTTTAATAAACTTTTCCTTCCCAAAATTATTACTGCATCCTGGCCTTCCATATGCAATTATTGAATCTCTCTGCTTCTGCAACAATATGAGTTTGGTAGTTCATTGATGTTAAGGGGTAAGATGTAAGTGAAATAACAAAGATGTGTTTCAAGTTCACTAATTAATCATTTATGCAAGTGATTTCTTTGCTGAACCAGATTATAGTTTCTGAATACTGGGAGAATATTCCTCAATTTTTTATGCTACACATGTGGGCATTTCCATCAGGCAACTCAAAACATGATAGCTTGATTGTATAAGAGTGAGCAAGAGATACAGTGAGCAAGACAGAATTCAGAGTTGTTTTGAAACCTAATCATCCCATTACTTTTCCATATTCTCTCATTAGCAGAAACTCAGTAGGTCTTCCCCACATTACAGGAGAAAGTATTACTTGGGCCAGGAATACCAGAGTGGGGATCATTGAGGACCATCTTAGAGGTTGCCTAACCACAAGGGCATACTAATATTTAAGTCATAAATAGTATGTATTTCTTGATTCCAAGAGCACTATCAAAGGATAATTTGACAGTGGTCTATACTACCAAAAAGTAAAATAGACTTTTTCAACATATCCTCCAAAGAAAAATAAAATAGTTTATCCCATTAGCCTTCACCCCCAACTTCTCTGCCTCCGTCATAAGGGCAAGCAAGACAATGAGAATTAAGCATCCTCCTTTCCTTGGTTGGAAGCAATGACAGAGGAAAGAGAAGTTGAGTTGTTTATAACCTGAGCCTTGTCACACCCTAAGCTTCTTTCTTTGGGTTCTTTATTATCCATTTAATCAAAATTGTATACAGACACTCCTCTTTATCTCCTTTGATAAAAAGGATGGATTTAAGTGACCAATATGTATTTTGCCATAAGCCAAGAAATTGCATAGAGAGGCCCAGATAGTGTCGTAGAGCTTGGGGCCACTACACCATGTTTTTAATATTCACAGCTTTATAATATATTTAATATCTCAGGGCAAAGCCCTATTAATATACATCTTGAAATCATTGTGTGATTTTCCAAGTACCATCAGTAGTCTGAATGGAATTACATTGTTTATGACTTAATTTGAAATTAATTAAAGTCCCTACTGAGTCTTCTCATTCAGATACTTTTTTTCAGGGGATGAGGGGAGGTATGTGGTTAAAATTCAGGAGCTTGGCAAACTTGTTTAACGCTGCAGGATTTGGCATGTTCCTATTCTTCATTCTTTAAAGATTCCCTCTTAATTTCTGCAACACTCTTCTTTTATTGGCACTGTTCCAATATTCAGTTATTCTTTTTCTTTCTCTACAAGCTTCTTTTTTTAAAAGATTTATTTATTTTTATTTCTCTCCCCTTCCCCCCTCAGTTGTCTGCTCTCTGTGTCCATTCACTGTGTATTCTTCTGTGTCCACTTGTATTCTTGTCAGCAGCACATGGAATCTGTGTCTCATTTTGTTGTGTCATCTTGCATCAGCCCTCCATGTGTGTGGTGCCACTCCTGGGCAGGCTGTGCTTTTTTTCATGCTGGGCAGCTCCCCTTGTGGGGCACACTCCTTGTGCGTGGGGCTCCCCTATGTGGGGAACACCCCTGTGTGGCATGACACTCCTTGTGCGCATCAGCACTGTGTGTGGGCCAGCTTATCACATGGGTCAGGAGGCCCTGGGTTTGAACTTAGGACCTCCCCTGTGGTAGGCAGATGACCTATCCATTGGGCTAAATCTGCTTCCCATTGTTTTCATCCTCTTTACCAGTAATCTGTAGCTTTCAACCTTTTTCCTGCTTCTATATTGTTAACATTCCAAACAACTTTCATGAGTAATTTTACAAGAAATGATTCTCACCCAGAGCAGAGGGGGCTTCCATTCCATTGGAGAGTCACTGTCTTGGGTAATGCTGCCTCTCAAGACTTCATTCTTGCCTCTGTTCTCTTCTAATTCTAACTATGCCTCCTGGGCAACCTTCCCTACCAGAATGCTTTCTTTGCAGATTGAGCGGTTACTTGAGTACCAGTTAGTATGCTGTTAGATTTTCTAATAGGTGTTAATTTTTTTTTAAATTTCAAAATAATTGACAATATTTTAATAAGTTCCCATTCTCCATTGATAAGCTTTAAATGGTTAGTTTGGCTTATTGACATTAATTTAATTTTTAAAAAAATAAGTAACATAATATCTCAAGCCCTGTTGTGTCTCTGTTATTATAAGGGTTTGAGAGATAGTCATCTCTTTAGTCTCCAATGCAGCAGGGAGAAGTCTGATACAACTGGCCCTCTGTCCTAAGTGTCATATAAGTAGTGTCAGTTTCTCTGAGTCCTTTGTCATAAAATTGTTTGGGAAGCACTGTCTTAGGTGTGCAGTTCCCCTTTCCTAGAAGCAACCACCATAACTAGTTTCTTGGTGTTTTCCTAGAGATAGTCAATGTACACATAAGCATTAAGTATCTTAATATGTTGTTTTTTCCCACAAATGATACAAAACATATATGCTTTGTTGTATTGTTTTTTTTCCTTTCACTTAACAGGGTACCTTAGAAATTATTCCCTATCATTATGTATAGAGCTGCTAGATTCTTTTTTTGCTGCTGCTTAGTGTAGTTTATTATATAGACATATTCATCTTTATTCACAAATAATACATTTTTTAAAAGTTTGCTAATATGTACTTAAAATAGATGTGTATCCTTTATATGATGTCTACTTCAACAAAATGACTTTTAAAACATCTTAAAATTGTAATTCTTTTTGTCACTGGTGGTCATTTTATACTACTACAGTTTCCTAGATATAATTTCTTTTCTCTTGTTTGAACTATTGTTTTTCTATCTGGGTTTTTATTGTACAAGCAGAATGTTTTTGATTAGACTGTATTTACATGACAGCCTGGAACTGTGGCATTCCTTCAAGGATATAGTACATGTTTAAAATATTGTCAAAATATTTATTCATTCGATGGATTACTGTGGCTCAGAAAAGTCAGTTATGACTTGAGTAAATAATTTTAATTTTTAAAACTTTGGGAAGGCTTTAAAGGGGTTTTAATGATGTCTCATCTTAGTTGTTAAAAAGAGCCACTGAAAACCCTTTCTCTTTTTCTACATTCTATTTTTATTCTTATGTGTTCAAGCAATAACACAAAACAAAGGGGGTGGGAATCAAACCAATTACCCATAGGTATAGATTCTTTCCTCCATCACTTGGTCTCTCAATTGTGAGAAAAGCAATGGACAAACAAAATCACAAGGAATCAAACAAAAGACTACTATTGCAGCTAAAACAAAATTTCAAGATACATCAGTTGAAGTTGCAAAAACATTTAACATAGTGAATATATTTCACTCAAACTTGAATATGTAATTTCTTGTTATAAGTAATAGCTTGATTTAAATTTGATTTTTGTAAAACTTCTATTTAACAAGTTATTTTTGTCAGCTTACAAATTGGGCTTTTTATACTACTTCTGTTCCTTCAAAAATGAGACACGGTTTTTGGCTTTAATTGTAGAATTCAAAACATGTTCTTGTGTGTGTGTTATTTTCTTTTTTTAATCATGTGGTACAGATCCTTTATTATTCAGAGGTTGTTTGAACTTAAACCTTTTGCTTTTATTTGAGGTTAATTTATTTCTAAAATAAGTGAAAAAAATAGTTTGTATTTTATTTCAAGCAATACTGAGTTTATCTGGACACTGTACTGCTGAGACAAGCTCAACAATAGGTTTGCATGAAGGGAAGGCAATGCAGAACTGAAGAAATAAAAGGACAGAAAGAAAGCCACAAGAGAGAAATTAAAGATGGGACCAGGGGACTCAACAACTTCTGGAACTGAGAGCCTCGACTCTAGTTTCCATGTCATATTTATTAGAAATTACAAAGCAGTAGCTATCTATGTTTACTTTCAAGGGTACTTGTTATTAAAGCTGCAACACCTGCAATACTAGGGAACAGGACATACAAAGTTCAAATGCTTCCTCACACAACAGTTTTCATGCTGACCAGACAGCATTCTCTCTAGTCAAGGCCAGTGTTCCTAAGCCCACACTTTTTATCTGCATTATGGAATCATTTCCACTTCAAGCCAGGTTCCCACGTTCAAATTCAAACGATTTTCCCACATTGTAGATTTGTGATTGTAACATCTTTTAACAAGTGAATTAGATGGTAGAAAGAGCATCCAACTTGGAACTTGGGGCATATGGTGTTACCTTCTGCAAATTTAACTCAGAAACAAGTCTTTTTTTTTTTTTTTAATCAGTGAGTGGTCATGTTCAGACTCAGATTCTTTAGTGTAGAAATGAAAAATAATTTTTTATCCTAAAATTTTAATCTCAGTAGAAAAATGCACCTGTCTAAATTGAAGCTAAATGTAAGAGAGACTAAGAAGCCATTGCATACAACTCTGTTACCTTCAAAATCTAAAAATACAGCTTTAATATAGTGTAGCCTGTGCATGTATTGACCTGTGTGTGTATTCAGGAATCACCTGGGCTGTGTGTGTGAGCTCACAAAACTTAACATCCCAGCATAAGACTTGTGTGCATGCAAACAATAAGAACTGCAGCCCCGACTCTCCTAACCAGGTCACCCAGTCCAGCCTGCCTAGTGCCTGGAAAGTCCCCAAGCCTGGAGAAACCAAAATCTAACCCTTTGTGTCAAATTGTGACAGAGCTCCCCAGGATGGGAACTCAGCACACTCTTAGTTGTCATGTGTAACTCCACCCACCATGACAATACCCAATGAACATCCAAACATATCTGTATACCCTACATGAATGACCTGGAGAACTCCTTTCCACACATACACCCCCCATCAATGACATCCCACACTAGTGCTCCTCCCTTGCCATAGTTGAAACCCTACTCAGCCTCTGCTCAATACATAACAGATGTGATAGCACATTTATGTTTAACAGAGTTTACTGAATATAGGCATACATGAGAGATATTGCGGGTTTGGTTGCAATAAAGTGAGTTACATTAACTTTATATTTCCCAGTGCCTATAATAGTTATTTTTACACTATACTGGAGTCTATTAAATGTGCAATACCATTATGTCTTTAAAAAAACCATGCACATACCTAATTAATTAAAATGCTACACAGAGATACAAAGTGAGCTGTTAGAAAAATGGTGCTAATACACTTGCTTGATTAAATCTTGCCACACAGTTTCAATGAAAAAAAACCATATCTTTGAAATGCAAAAAAGTGAAGTAAAATACAAGACATTCCTGTATTTTGAGACCATTGTTGATATAAACTACTTAGAAAAGTTTCTTTCCAAAATTTTCTGCTCATTGACAATGCACCTTGTTACCCAAGAGCTCTAATGGAGATGTACAGTGAAAAGAATGTTCTTTTCATGCTTGCTAACACAATATCCATTCTGATCCCAAGGATCAAGGAGTAATTTTGACTTTCAAGTCTTATTAAGATATAATTTAATCATGCTATAGCAGCTATAGATCGTGATTCCTCTGATGGATCTGGGCAAAATTAATTGAAAACCTTCTGGAAATGGTTTACCATTTAGATACCACTAAGGATATTTGTGATTCATGAGGCAGTTTAAAATAACAGCATTAACAAAGGTTTGGCAGAAGTTGATTCAAACCCTCATGTTCAGTTGAGGGGTTCAAGACTTCAGTGGAAGAAGTAACTGCAGATGTGGTGGAAATAATGAGCGAACTAGAGTTAGATGTGAAGTCTAAAGATGAAACTGAATTGCTGCAATCTCATGATCAAGTGAGAATGGATGAGGAGTTGCTTCTTATGGACAAGCAAAGGAAGTGGTTTCTTTCTTCTGTTTTTGTTTTTTGTATTTTAAAAAGATACTTAGATATGTAAGTGTTACATAAAAAATATAGGAGATTCCCATGTGCCCTGCTCCCCACATCTCCCACACTTTTCCACAAAAACAACATTCCTATTGGTGTAGTACATTCATTGTAATTGATGGACACATTTTGGAGCATTGCCACTAAGCATGGATTATGTTTATATTGTAGTTTACACTCTCTCCCACCCAATGACATTGCATCTGTTGTTGCAATGTCATTAGGACAATTCTGAAGCCCCGAAAATGCCCCTGTATTACACTTGGTTTTCCTTCTCCCTGCCCTCAGAACCTCCACTGCCCACTGCCTCTACATCAATGATTTAATTTCTTCCATTGCTAGAATCACAATAAGTCTATAGTAGAATACCAATAAGTCTACTTTAGTGCGGTCACCCCTCGGGCTGAAGTGTGGTTTGCTGGCCTGGCGGGGGAGCAGCCGCGGCAGGCCAAGCCGCTGCCCCCATAATAGGGTGGCTGGTCGGACTCACCGCCACCCCTGAAGGAAGCTCGGCATGGGCGCAGAGTGCCCTCGGGTCTCCCCTTCTCAGCAGCCATCCTTCCGCGGCCGCCCCTCCTCCCAGATGGCGCCACACGATGCCTTGCGGGGCGGCACCCTTCTTCTTCTTTCTCCCTGCGCAGGCGCAGGGCAGAAAATTCCAGTCTGCCCTTTTCCCCTCCCCCGACAGCAGCAACAGGCAGGCGTGGGCGGAAAAATCCAGTCTGCCCTTTTCCCCTCCCCCGACAGCAGCAACAGCCAGGCGTGGGCGGAAAAATCCAGTCTGCCCTTTTCCTCCCCCCCCCCCCGACAGCAGCAACAGCCAGGCGTGGGCGGAAAACTCAAGTCTGCCCTCCACCCCAGCAACAGCAGCCACCAATCCCTAAACCCTGCCCCTTCCCCCAGCAACAGCGACAGCCAATCCCTAACCACCACCCCTCCCCCGTCCAGTACCGCCCACTGACCTTTCGCCGGCAACCAATCAGAACAGGGCATGGCTTCGACCAATCAGCCTTCCCCAGCCCCTATAAAACTGTTGCCTCTCCCTCAATAAAGTGGACTTGTGTGTTTACCTTGTCTCCGCGGTGGTTCTTCTGCCGTGCGCCCTCCAGTCCTGAGAGCCCCCGACAAGGGCCTGGCCTCCCTTGTCCCCAGTTCGTCACCTGCTTCTCTGGGCGACCCCTTCGTCGCCTGCTTCTCCGGGCGACCCCTTCGTCGCCGGCTTCGCCGGGCGACCCCGTCAGCCGAACTGCGCAACCCCGTGTGAGACCGATCCCTCGTCTGCTGCTGGAACAACCCCTCGTCCCAAGCGGGACCGACCCCTCGTCCAGAGCTGGACCGACCCCTCGTCCGCAGCCAGACCCTACCTCTACCGATGGAGCAAGCCGCCGCAGTTGGCGCCCAACGTGGGGCAAGGCAACTCCACCACAGTCTCACTCCATAACCTGGCGGCCCCCCCCCCTCCTCTCTTCTCACCTTGGGACTTCTCTCGTGCAACATTGCTGCTACCTGAGCCTTGGCTACCTCATATGATCCACGGCGGTCTGGGAGAATCGCTGGATGGCTTTCTCCTTCCATGTCGGGGGCTTATACCGACCCGCTATGATTAAGAGGAGCCTTGGATTTCTCGGGAGCGCGCGCTTGCACGTCTGAAGTAATCCTACCACAGCCCTACGCCCTCCTCTCTTCTCACCTTGGGACTTCTCTCGTGCAACATTGCTGCTACCTGAGCCTTGGCTACCTCATACGATCCACGGCGGTCTGGGAGAATCGCTGGATGGCTTTCTCCTTCCATGTCGGGGGCTTATACCGACCCGCTATGATTAAGAGGAGCCTTGGATTTCTCGGGAGCACGCGCTTGCACGTCTGAAGTAACCCTACCATAGCCCTACGCTCTCCTCTCTTCTCACCCCTATCTTTTCGCTCTGCATTGCTGCTCCTGAACCTTGGTGACCTCATATGATCCACGGCGGTCTGGGGGAATCGCTGGATGGCTTATACCGACCCGCTATGATTAAGAGGCGCCAATAAAACTCTCAGGAGCGTGTGCCTGAGCACCTCCACCCCTGCCTTCACCTCTGCCTCCTCCCCTCTGCGCTTGCTCCCCTTTGCCTTGCTCCACTGCTCGTCGTCCCGCCCTCCCCTCGTCAGGGCCTTCTCTTGGCCCGCGACCACCGTCAGAGCCCCACCGGCTCCGACCCCTCGTCTCACCGCGCACCTCGGCTCCCATCACCGCGCTCTCAAGGTAAGGGCCCCTTTTCTTATCGGCTCCAAAAGGCCATTAGCAATGGGTAACATCCTATCTGCTAAGCAAGCCCCACAAGTTCGGGCTCTCGCCGGTCTCCTAGACACTCACCGGTGTAAGATCTCTTTCAAACAGCTTCAAGTATATTGGGACCTTTTTCTCCCCTTTAATCCGTGGCTTACCACGTGTCGGCTCTGGGACCCAGACACCTATACTCGCCTTATAGATAGGGTCACTTTTGCTGTGGAGCAGGAAGGTAAAAGATTCCCTCCTGGCTTATTACAGGCAACATGAAGTCCACAAGAAATCTTGAAGGGTATAATCTATGATATGCTATATAAAAAAAGATTTAAAAGCAGCTATACCAAGAAAGTAAGAATTATGAGTCAACTGTAAATAAATTATATATTTCTGTTAATGTGTTGTAATTGTTCTGTGTTTGTCTGTCTGTTCGTTCAATGTCAACATATATTGTGATACCTCTGGATGGTAAATATAAATTACTAGAAATCTTTAAAAGAGCTCTATTCAAATGGCCAAAAATTAAATAAGCGCTTATATTAATACTTAAGTTTATTATATTAATACATAAGTTTAAATGTTAATAAGATATCTACAATTTTAAAAAAAATTGTAAGTCTTAATTAACAAAATTAACTGTACGTCTTCATAAAAAGTTGTTCTTGCCTAGATTAAAATGAATAACTTATTTTTCTTCACAGGATAATATAAAGAATGTAAAACTTATATGAATATTAAAAAGGTTAAAAGTTTGTAAAAATGCTAATGGAAATGTAATAAGTTTTGCAAAAAGACATATTTTGTCCTAAAGTAAGATAGCTAATTTTTCATAAACTCTTGAAATTTAATTTGCATGCAGCAAGTGTAAAAGGTATTGTGATAACTTTATGTAAGGGAATGTGTCTTCAATAGCTTACATTAAGGTATTAAATGGCTAATTCCAAAAGGTCATTCTTAAATATATATATATAAAACTGAATTGATGATAATAATAATAAAAGGTAATTTTATAACAGGAAAGATTAACAGCAACCAAGCTCCCCTACCAACTTGCTTTTAGGAAACGGTTTCTAATATTGCATGCTACTAAGTATTTAAAGAAAAGTTATTTTTGAGGAAACAGAAGATGATTTTGTCTTTGCAGCCATTGTCTATTTAGCAACACCCCTCGCTATCGGCCTAGCCACTGTTGTGCCGGACGATTGGAACCTTAAACAAAGACTCCTCCTCACTGTCATCTTCCTATCTATCGTTACTATATTTACTGCCCTCATTCTCCTTCGTTTATAAAGCAGTCTCCTACAAACCACAAAGCTTCTGTCTTAAACATACCATTCTCAACCCTATCCTCTAAATGATCTTCTCACTTCCCCCACAGCCTTTAATACTCTATTTCTTCCTCATAACCTTTGCTTTCTTGATAATATCTTCCGCCATCTGTCTAGCCGCTACCACCCCAGAAGATTGTAACCACGGCCCCCCATGCCGCCATCGCTCTCAAGCAGCTCCAGCCCTGCTAAACGGCCCGCAACCCGCTTTCCCCGGCCCGCGGCCTGCTTTCTAGCATCCAATAACGTTTCTGCTTTTGTCTCCCCATACTTCTGCGGAGCTTCCTCCTGTCTTGACCTCACTCCTCTTCTCAGCCATCCAAAGCGTCCTTTCTCATCCCCCGCCCCCCTCCTTTTTTCGCTTGAACCCCTACTTCGTTGCAGATTGGGCCGCCCCATGTCAGCCCGCCCCATTAACATCGGCCTCTCTCGCACCTGTGAAGACTTTGGCCTTCTTATTGTCCTCGCCTACGTCTCCACCACTCCCAACGCTGCCACCACCACCGTCGCTGGTGCCCTGATGCGACTTGTCCTCACCGCTGCGATCCTCCAGACCATCACACAGTCTGCCTCTACCGCTCTTCGCCGCCAAGAAGAGATCAACTACCTGTAACGTGCTGTCATTCGGGACTTTTAACAGCAGATGGACCTTATAGCCACCGAGATCAACAAGAATTGGACATTGGCCACCCTTGCTTGCAATGGCAAGATACCGCCCCCTAAATTGTACATTTATATCCCCGTCATACTCACCTCCCTCTTCAACCCCGCTTCCCTCATTGCTTACTGCCTCTTGGGCCTCAGCTACTTGTTGCTGCTGCCATTCTGGCCCTTATTTGAAAAGAAGGGGGAAATGCGGTCACCCCTCGGGCTGAAGTGTGGTTTGCTGGCCTGGCGGGGGAGCAGCCGCGGCAGGCCAAGCCGCTGCCCCCATAATAGGGTGGCTGGTCGGACTCACCGCCACCCCTGAAGGAAGCTCGGCATGGGTGCAGAGTGCCCTCGGGTCTCCCCTTCTCAGCAGCCATGCTTCCGCGGCCGCCCCTCCTCCCAGATGGCGCCACACGATGCCTTGCAGGGCGGCACCCTTCTTCTTCTTTCTCCCTGCGCAGGCGCAGGGCAGAAAAATCCAGTCTGCCCTTTTCCCCTCCCCCGACAGCAGCAACAGCCAGGCGTGGGCGGAAAAATCCAGTCTGCCCTTTTCCTCCCCCCCCCCGACAGCAGCAACAGCCAGGCGTGGGCGGAAAACTCAAGTCTGCCCTCCACCCCAGCAACAGCAGCCACCAATCCCTAAACCCTGCCCCTTCCCCCAGCAACAGCGACAGCCAATCCCTAACCACCACCCCTCCCCCATCCAGTACCGCCCACTGACCTTTCGCCGGCAACCAATCAGAACAGGGCGTGGCTTCGACCAATCAGCCTTCCCCAGCCCCTATAAAACTGTTGCCTCTCCCTCAATAAAGTGGACTTGCGTGTTTACCTTGTCTCCGCAGTAGTTCTTCTGCCGTGCGCCCTCCAGTCCTGAGAGCCCCCGACAAGGGCCTGGCCTCCCTTGTCCCCAGTTCGTCGCCTGCTTCTCCGGGTGACCCCTTCGTCGCCGGCTTCGCCGGGCGACCCCGTCAGCCGAACCGCGCAACCCCTTGTGAGACCGATCCCTCGTCTGCTGCCGGACTGACCCCTCGTCCCAAGCGGGACCGACCCCTCGTCCAGAGCTGGACCGACCCCTCGTCTGCAGCCAGACCCCACCTCTACCGACTGAGCAAGCCGCCGCACTTTAGTCCATAGTTCATTCTCCAGTCCTGAGGAATCTGGGGTCATGATGCCTACTCCACATTTAATTGAGAGGGGACTGATTCTAAAGGGTTGATGGATGGAACTCTCTTGATTGCAGGTGTAGACTCTCTCTTGGTTCCTTGGTATGGTCATTGACCATCATCACCTTGTTTGTTGTCCTGGGTAAGACAATGAACTGGAATGTAGGTGTCACAACTCTGTTGAGATTCAGGGCCCAGCTGGCACATGGACAGCCCAAGGATTTAAGTCTTTTAGATGTATACCTATGAAATATAGTACTGATTATGGGTTCAGTCAGAAGGACAGAAGAGCCATGTGTAGAGAAACTACAGCTGAGTCTAACTCTGTCACACTGGGGAGTATAAATTCTGAAGTAGGGCCCAGAAAGTGGTTTCTTGAGATGGAATCTTCTCCTGGTGAAGATGCAGTGAACATTTTTAAATTGACAGCAAATCACTTAGAATATTATATCAACTTAATTGATAAAGTAGTGGCAAGATTTTAGAGGACTGACTCAAATTTTCATAGCAGTTCTACTGTGGGTAAAATACTATCAAACAGCATCACATGCTACAGAGAAATTTTTCATGAAACAATCAGTTGATGTGGCCAACTTCACTGATTTCTTATTTTCAGAAATTGTCACATCCACCCCAACCTTCAGCAACCATCACCCTTATCAGTCAGCACTCATCCACATCAAGTCAAGACCCTCCCCCAGGGAAGCAGACTTGGCCCAATGGATAGGGCATCCACCTACCACATGGGAGGTCCACGGTTCAAACCCTGGGCCTCCTTGATCTGTGTGGAGCTGGCCCATGTGCAGTGCTGATGTGCACAAGGAGTGCTGTGCCACGCAGGGGTGTCCCCCATGTAGGGGAGCTCCACGCACAAGGAGAGCCACCCAGCAAGAAAGAAAGTGCAGCCTGCCCAAGAATGGCACTGCACACATGGAGAGCTGACACAATGAGATGACTCAACAAAAAGAAACACAGATTCCTGATGCTGCTGATAAGGATAGAAGCGGTCACAGAAGAACACACAGTGAAGGGACACAGAGAGCAGACAACTGGGGTGGAGGGGAGAGAAAGAAATTTTTAAAAATAAAAATAAAAAAAAAAGGATCACCACAAAAAAAAGACCCTCCCCCAGCAAAAAGATAACTGCACCTCATGAAGGTTCAGATGACGTTTAGCATTTTTTAGCAATAAGGTATTTTTAAATTAAGGCATGTACATTGTTCTTTTAGAAATAATGCTATTGCACACTTAGTAGACTACTGTATGGTATAAATAAAACAGTAAGTATATAATAACCACAGTAAATATGTAAGAATAATATGACATTTGCATGTGCTGTGACACCAACAGCTTCTTATCGCTTGCTTTATTGTGATGGTCTCCACCAATATCTGAGGTATGCTTGTATATTTACATTATGAATAAAAATTTCTGGATGGGTACACAAGAAACAATTACAGTGTTTACCTCTGGGGCAACAGAGTGCAGATCTGAGTGGGGGAACATTTACTTTGTGCTGAATATTTCTTCATAATAATAGAATAAGGCTCTTTGTTGCTTGGAATAAAGCTAAGAGAAATAAAACATAGAATGCTAGTACTTTACAGTTTGAAAAGGGCTTCCTCATCCTTTATGTCCTCTGTCCCCATCATCCTGGACAGGAGGCAGGGCAGGGACTTTCATTCCAGTGTGAAGGTGTGGGAGGGAGATGCCAGCATGGACAGGAATGCAGCCCTCCTCACTCCAGATCCTTCTCTTCTCCATACCCCTCAGCCTCTCTCCACCTATTCCCATGCAGCTCACTGTGTCCTGTGGTTGTCCATGATTGTTCTCAAATGCATCTCTGACAATCTCTCAGCCTCTTGTAGGCTAGTGAGTGAAGGAGAGGACATATATTTACAGCAAGCAGGGTGGGGGAGCAGCAGTGTCCAGATGATGCATAGGGTCCAGGGAGAAGAGAGCAGCAGAGGTGAGGCAGGGCTGACATGGAGTGCTAGGGCCCCTTCCTGCCAGGAAGGTCTTTGCTTGAATGTCAGAGAGAGACCCTCTACTTGTGTAGGCAGTTGGGGAAGGTGCAAAGGCAGGATGCTATAGAGGGGTGGAGGGTTGGGGCCATGTTTCCTGTGGGTGGGTGGATGAATGTGTGATGAGAGAAAGAGAAACAGGAGAAAGAAGCATTAGATGGGTAAAATTCTACTGCTGCCTGCATACAAATGCTCCTCCATAATTCAGTGCTTCCTCTCTTCCTTCACTGCAGTTCTTGAGACATGTGTCCCTGGTTACCTTGACCAACCACCTTTGATGGTCTCTTGGGAACCTGGTGGGATTTTCCCTGATTTTTACAGCCTTTGAGAAAGGGCAGGCCTTGACACTCAACAGATGTGTTGAGGTGACCAGGAAATAACAAGGTCTCTGAGGTCAGAAAGACTTGGCCTGCTGCTAATTGATTTAAAAACAGAGCTGGCCATGCATAATTACCCCTCAGTATTGTGGACAAAATCAAGTGAAGATTCTAATCACAATGTCTATCTCATATTAGGAGCTCAATTCAATGATTTTCTTTCCCCCCTACCAAGGGATATGTTTGTTCCTGGATCTGCTATATTCTTCCTGTACCCGTATTGGGCACTGCTGACACTGCTTGGGAACTTTGAGAAAAGCTGGAAAGACACTTTCCTGGATGTAAACACACAAATGACCCCAAATTCTGTTATCTGGAGCAGGCCAAAATGTGCAATAGAGAGCTCATGCATGTCATAGAGACAGCAAAATTGCTCCACAAGATGCCTAAAATAAAGTCAAGTGAGAGGCTTGCAAAAGGATATCTGAAATTGTATTTTTAAAGATAGAAATTCTTGGGGAGTGGATGTAGCTCAGTGGTCTTAGCACCAGCTTCCCATGAACAAGGTCCTGAGTTCAATCCCATGTATTGCCTAATAAAACAACAATAAAATCAAAAAACAAAAAAAGAGAAATTCACAACAGAAAGGTCTGGTTAGAATACACACATTCTTTAGACATTTCTTGAGAAAATAAAATTTGTGCTGATTTTTCTTTTGCATTTTAGCCATGCATGTTTTATTACACGATTTCCTGAAAAATCCTCTACTTTGATGTTAATATTCTCATTCAAAAGTAAGTTAAGGGAAGAGAGAATTATGGAGTACAGAAAGTTTAAATAGCCACCATTCTTTAAAAAAAATTAATATTTGAACTTCAAATGCCACTTGCTTAGGTTTGGTGATCTACCCCCAGCTGCACAGCATCCAGGCACAAGGTTCATTAATTATGGCAACACAAACACAAGTGACAAAAGAAAAAGTACTTATGACTATCAAAATTTCAAAATTCATCATATAAAATGCAGAACTGGGAAATGGACTTGGCCCAGTGGTTAGGGCATCCGTCTACCACATGGGAGGTCCGTGGTTCAAACCCTGGGCCTCCTTGACCTGTGTGGAGGTGGCCCATGCTCAGTGCTGATGCGCGCAAGCAGTGCCGCCCCACGCAGGGGTGTCCCCCACGTAGGGGAGCCCCACGCGCAAGGAGTGCACCCGTTAAGAGAGCTGCCCAGCGCGAAAGAAAGTGCAGCCTGCCCAGGAATGGTGCCACCCACACTTCACATGCCACTGACGACAACAGAAGTGGATAAAGAAACAAGACGCAGCAAATAGACACAGAGAACAGACAACCAGGGGAGGGGGAGAATTAATTAAATAAATAAATCTTTAAAAAATAAAATAAAATAAAATGCAGAACTATCAAGAAAATGTAAAAACCTATAAAATGGTAGAATACATTTTCAAATCATCTATCTGATAAGAGACTTGTTTATAGCATGTACTGAGAACACCAGCCACTCAATAATTAAATACAAATCAAGCCAATTGAAAATATGAGCAATGGATACAAGAGACATTTCTCCATAGATAATATGCAAATGACCCAAAAATGATGAAAATTTGCTTGATATCATTAACATTCAGAAAAATGCAAACCAAAGCAAAAATAAGATATCACTTTACACCCTGTTAATTTTATATGTTAACTTGGTTAATTTGTGCTTTCTAGGTGTTTGGTCAAACACTGGCTTAGTTATTTTCTGTGGTGCTATTTTGTACATTTTTTTATATTCGCTGCATTTATTTTTGTACACATTTTGTGTAATTTAAAAATAGACAACAAATCTTGGCAAGAATGCATAGTATTTGAAACTGTCACTTCTGGTGGGAATATAAAATGGTGCAATCAATTTGAATAACAGTCTGGCCAGTCTTCAAAAAGTTCACAATAAAGCTACTGTATTAGTTAGCCAAGGGGTTGCTAATGTAAAGTATCAGAAATATGTTGGTTTTTTAAAAGGGTATTTATTTGGGGTAGAAGCTTAGAGTTACAAGACCCTAAAGAGTCCAAACCAAGGTACCATAAGAGGTGCTTCCTCACCCAAAATCTGCTGCCACGTGTTGAAGCAAGATGGCAGGTGATGTCTGCCTTCCTCTTTCTCTTAAGGCTTCTCATCTGTAGGCTAGAGGACTCATTTCTTTCTAGGCTCAGCTGCTCTGGTCTTTTCACAAGGTCAGCTGTAGACTATCAGACTCATCTCTCTTTCCAGGGCTGCAGGATCAATGTTCATTCCTCTTTCATGTCTGTGGAACTCTCTCTCTTCCTCTCCGTGTATCTTTCTCTGTATATCTACTTCACTGAGTGAGTGCCCCTGACTGAGCATTCACCTAATTAGTTCACAAAGGGAGCAGGGGCTCAAACTGAGTCACCCTAATGACATGATCCAGTCAAAGCCCTAGTCTTGATTTAATCAAGTAAAAGTGAAACCTCTGAATTTAATGCAATCAAAGGGGTATTATGCCCAGAGGAACAGACCAGTTTGCAAACATAGTCAATATCTCTTTTTGGAATTCATAAACAATATCAAACTGCTAGTTACCTTAGACCTCACTGATTCTATCTAAGCATATGCCCAAATGAAATGAGAATGTATTGCAAAAACTTGTTTATGAATGTAAGTAAGTAAGTAAGTGTAAGTGCTGTAAGTAACAGTACTATACAGAATAGCTCCAAACTTGAAACAGTAAAAATATCCATCCACTGATGAGTGGACAAACAAAATGTGTCATAACCATGTTCAATGAAGTATTCTTTGGCTATAAAAATTATTGATGCATGCTATAACATGATGAACAACAATAAAAAACCTCATTATGTTAAGTAGAAGCCAGTCACAAAGGCCACACATTTTATGACTCCATTTATATGAAATGTCCAGTATAGGCAAATGTATGTATAGAGAAAATAGATTCATGGTTATCTAGGAAAAGAGCTTGTAAAGGAAATGGAGAGTGACTGCTATTGTGTATGGGGTTTCTTTTTGGAGTGATGAATATGTTCTAGAATTGATTGTGGTGATGGTGGTGCCATTCTGTGAAAACACTAAAATCCATTGAAATGGATACTTAAATGGTTGAATTGTATAGGTGTGAAATATATCTCAATACAGCTGTTTTTTAAAAAAGTGAAAACTGATTTATTTTCCTTTCAAATTTCAAATGTGTATTTGCACTGGGATGTTACTATGCAAGCACCGTAAGCCTGATCTTGACCAATCCAAAGGATATAAGTAAACACCCGTAAGTCACACTTCAGCAGAAGGAGGAGGAAGACTTCTGTGGAAGAAAAAGAGGAGAAGATGCTGGACATTAGAAGAGTAAGTACAGACTTGCTCCAGCTAGCAGTAAGAACTCAACTGCACACCTTTAATTTCATACCTTGATGTTCACAAATGGGAAGCGTATACAGCTTGAAGAATATTGCTTGGCAATTGGAGGAGAATTTTATAGGTGGAAGAGGATTGGGATGGGGAAAGTTTTTATTTTTTTAATTCTTCAATTGGTTGTGCATGGAAGAAACACTTAAAATAAGGATAAACATGAGTACATATGATAATATGATAATATATTGACTACACTTCACCCAGACCCAGGATCAAGAGCAGTGATTCTGAGTCCACTTCTGGGGTGTAAATCTTCCTTTTACAACAAGCAATTCTTCTCTTTGTTGGTTTTGGGATTCTTTTACTTTTCTTTCCTCTGTTATTCAAGAGTTTAATTATCATGCTTTTTCATTTTGGTCTACTGGCATTTATTAAGTATGAAGTTTGATATATTTCTTAGATGTATATATTCATGTCTTTCTTTAAATTTCATAATTATTCTGCCATTAGTATTCAAATATTATTTTCTACCCCTTTCTCTCTTTCTTCTCCTTCAGGGACTCCCATAATTAATATATTGATATACATGGTGGTGTCTCACAAGTCTCTGAGGCTCTGTTCACATTTCTTTAATCTTTCTTCTTTCTGCACCTGGGACTGCATAATTTCAATTGTTGTATCTTCATATTCACTGATTCTGATTTCAGCTCCAATTATCCTCCAGAGTATTACTTCATTTCTCTAACTGTGAGCTGAATCCCTGTTTGGTTAATTTTATGATTTTTTAAAAAATTCTTTTAATATTGTTTTCTTGATTTCCTTTAAACTATGTCCACATGAAGAGCATCATGAATGATAATTTTATCAATTAAAATAAAATATTTTTCTTATTTTTTTCTAAGCTACATTAAAAACACAAGATTCCATAAAGCAATAATTAAATCTTGTGCTATAAGCATCTGTGGCATCTATTGATGTAAAATATGTGACAGTAATAGGGAAAAGAAAAGGGCATGTATTAATGTCCCCTAGGGAAACAGAACTGACTGGAGATCTCTCTAAATATTGTGACATTTTATGGAATTGTCTAACATGACCATGGGGATGCATGATTCCAAATTCTGTAGCATAGACTGAAAGCTGGGAGCTCCAGTGCAGATCCTCAGTGAGTTCCCAGGAGATAATGGCTGTTTGAAGCAGAGATGGGAATTCTCTCTCTGACTACTGAAATCACTTCTCCTTTTAAGGACTAAAATTGATAGTATGAGACATCCGTCATTGCTGAAGGCAATCTCATCAGTTGATTATAGTTGTAACCAGCCATAGATGCAATCACCTCACTGATGATTAAAGTCGATGATATACCTTTGTATTACAGTTAACCCAGTACAGAACAACTGGGCAGCATTATCTGGCCAAGTTGACACATAAGCCTATGCATCATAGGGCAGAAATGCAGGTATAATGAGGGAAAGATTATTTTTCTAGAATTACATTAATATTAATGAAGAAGACATAAATTAAGATGCATATTTATTCCATAGATTATAAATCCTAAAAAAAAACAAGGTCAAATTTGAATTTTATAGAGATAATTCTGACAATAGTAGAGGATGAATTAGAAAGAGGCCATCTAAGGGACAAAGGAAGTAGCTGAAAGTTTTGAGCATTAACTTGTCAATAAGTGATAAAGCCAGGACTAAGGATATAGCCAAGAATGGGAGGGGGGGCATACTTAAGAAAACATATTTAGATAGAACTGACAGGTTGTCCTTCCTAACTAGTTCTAAAGGTGAGATTGAGGGAGATCATGAGTAAACCTTCTAATTTTCTGGCTTAGATAGCTGGACAGAGAGATGGTGACATCAAACCTGACATGGAAGAGTAGGGAGAACTTTGGGGGAAGAGGTTTAGTTTGAAGTATTCAAGAGAATCCTGTTGGAAATCAGATTGCAAAAATATTACATAAAAAACATAGGGGATTCCAATATGCTCCACTCTCCACCCCACCCACATTTTCCCACATTAACATCATTCATTGGTATGGATTATTCATTGCAATTGATGAACACATTTCAGAGCATTGCCACTAAGCATGGATTATAGTTTACATTGTAGTTTACATTCTGTCCCACGTAATTCTGTAGGTTATGACAAGAATTCAATGGCTTGCATGTCATTGCAGTGTCATTCAGAACAAATACCAAATCCCCAAAATGCCCCCATATTACACCTGTTTTTTCCTCTCCTGCCCTCAAAACCTCCAGGTGCCACTGCCTCCACATCAATGATATAATTTCTTCCTTTGGTAGAACCACAAGTATATAGCAGAATAGCAGTAAGTCTACTTTAGTCCATAGTTCTTTCCTCAGTCCTGAAGATTTGGAATGGTGATGCCCACTCCACTTCTAATTGAGAGGGGCTTAGGTCCCATATGGCTGATGGATGGGAATCTCTTGTTTGAAGTTGTAGACTCTCGGTTCCTTGAAATTGTGGTTGTCCATTATCTCTTCCTTCTTAGCTGTCCTGGATGAGTCCAATGGACTGGGGAGTAGGTGTTGCAACTCCATTAAAATACAGGGCCCATGTGGCACATGGACAGTCCAAAGATTTAAGTCTCTTGGATGTACACTTACTCTAGTACTAATTATACGTTCAAATAGGAGGGACAGTAGAGCCATGTGTGGAGAATCCACAACTGAGTCCAACTCTGCCACACTGGGGAGCATAAATTCCAAAGTAGGGCCCACTGGCAGGGCACCAAACTCTAGTGCTATCTGCCCTGACTATAGAATCTGAATGTCCTGCTGAAATGTGCATAAACATAATGTCTGGAATGACCTCCCAACTTACTTTGAATAATCTTAGCAATACAGACTCATTTGTCTTTACCTTTTCCCCTTTTTGGTCAAGGGTTTTTTCCAGCTGCATTGCTAGTTGGTGCTTGGTAGTAATTCCTTGGTTCCAGAGAGGCTCATTTCTGGGAGTCATGTCCCATGCTAGGGGGAAGTTATTGCATTTATATTCTGAGTTTGGCTTAGAGGGGCCACATTTGAACAAGAGACTCTCAGAAGTAACTCTTAGCACCCTATAATACTAGGCTAAGTTTCAATTTCAAGAGTAAAGGTTCATAAGCATAGTCATCAATATCAAGGGTGCATCAGTGGACCATCCTCCTTCATTAGTCATTGCCCCTGTGATTGGGGGATCCTTGCTGGTCCAGTAGAGAAAGTGGCAGAGCTCCCCAGGATGGGAAATTTGATATTTTTCAGTTATTGTGTGAAACTCCACCACTGTGACAATGCCCCATGAACAATTTGAACACATTAGTATGCCTTATATATATGCCAGTGAACTTCCTCCCATGTATCCACCATCACTAACACCACACACCAAATGATCCTCCTGCACCAGAATTGTAACCATTCTGCGATCCAAAACCTCTTCAAAAATGAAGATAATGAAATAGCCGAATAGAATGAATAAGAAAATGAAATGATAGTAAGTTTTAAAAATAAGAAATAAAATATTAAAAAAAATTTTTAAATTGGGATAGTAAAAAATGAAAAAATTCTTTTTGATATTTTGGCTTTCATCCCTGTAAAATGTGTTGTCCTGTATCTTCAGTGACTTTTTCTTCTTTTTATTCTCCTCCTGTCTTATTTTTATCATTTTGTCCTCAAAGAAATTTAAGTAACAGAAAAGTCATGTACAGAATACACAGAACTCTCATAAACCCAATATTCTCCCACTTTTGTCCCCTTCCCCTCTTAATAACATATATATGTGGATGGTTCATTTATTATAGCTGATGTAAAAATATTGAAACAAAGCTACTAACCATGGTCAATGGTTTATATTATGGTTTATATTTTGGACCATACACTTTTTTTTTAATTGTATTTTTTTGAAGATACATAGGTCACAAAAAATATTACATTAAAAAATATAAGAGGTTGCCATATACCCCACACCCCACCTCACCCCAGTCCTCCCACATCTCTTTCATCATTGTGGCACATTCATTGCCTTTAGTGAATACATTTTGGAGCACTGCTGCCCCACATGGATAATAATTTATATTTCAGTTTACACTCTCCCGCAGTACATTCAGTGGGTTATGAGAAGATATATAATGTCCAGTATTTGTCCCTGCAATATCATTTAGGACAACTCCAAGTCCCCAAAATTCCCCCACATCACATATCTTCTTCCCTCTCCCTGCCCTCAGCAATTACTGTGGCTACGATTTCTTCCATTACTAGTCACAATAGTTCTATAGTAGCATACCAGTAAGTTCACTCTAAATCTTATTTTATTCCTCCAGCCTGTGGATCCTGGGATGGTGATATACACTCCACCTCTCTATTGAGAGGTGGCTTAGATCCCACATGGTTGATGGATGTGATTCTCCTGCTTGCAGTTGTAGGCACTCTCAGTTCCCTGGTGTGGTGGTTGACCATCTTTACCTGCCTGTTTTTTTAAAATTTTTTAACTTCCCCTCCCCGCCACCCCAGTTGTTGCATCTTCTTTGTCCACTTCTGTTGAAATCTGTGGCATGGGAATCTGTTTCTTTTGGTTGCGTCATCTGGTTGTGTCAACTCTCCGTGTGTGCAGCACCATTCCTGGGCAGGCTGCACTTTCTTTCATGCTGGACGGCTCTCTATGGGGCACACTCCTTGAGTGTGGGGACACCCCTGCATGGCAGGGCACTCCTTGCGTGCATCAGCACTGCACATGGGCCAGCTCCGCACAGGTCAAGGAGGCCTGGGGTTTGAACCGTGGACCTACCATGTGGTAGATGGATGCCCTAAACACTGGGCCAAGTCCGCCGCCTGTTAGTTGACCTGGGTAAGCCCATCAAACCAGAGAGTAGGAGTTGCAAGTCTGCTGAGGCTCAGGGCCCAGCTGACACATGGACATACAGAGATTCAAGTATCCTGAGTATACACCAATGCTAGCACCAACCACAGTTACAATGAAAGTGACAGAAGAGGCACGTGTAGAAAGGTCACATCTGAGTACAACTCCATCACACTCAGGAACACAAATTCCAAAGTAGGGCCAACTGACATTGCACTGAATTCCAGAGGCATTTGCCATGACCACAGAACCTGTGAGTCTCCATAACCCTCAGGAGAACCAGTACCTGGGATTGTATCTACTTTGGCTGTCTTTGTGGTCCTGCTATGGTATGCATAAGTGCAACCCCTCTGATGACCTCCCGACTGTTTTTTGCAGACACTTAGCCATATAAAGTCACTTGTCTTAACCATTTCCCCCTTTTATTCAAGGTCAAAAAGCACTTTTTAACACATGACCCTACATGTAGGCTGAAATATTCCACTGGTCTGAGTTGACCCTTTTATTCAAGGTCTTCTATTTATATCACCAGCTGGTGCTTGGTAGTAATCCCTTGATGCCAGGGAGGACCATCTCCAGGAGTCATGTCCCACACTGGGGGGAAGGTAATACACTTACATGTTGAGTTTGGCTTAGACAGTGGCCACATCTGAGCAACATGGAGGTTCTCAGGAATAACTCTAGGCACACTGCAGCTCTAGGCCTAGTTCATATTTCAGGCACACAAGCTCATAAGCATAGTCATCAGTATCAAGGGCTCATTGTTGGACCATCCATCTTTGTTGATCTTTGCCATTGTACTTAGGGGATAGTTGCTGTTCCATTGGGGAATGTGACAGAGCTCCCCTGAGTAGGAACTCAGCACTCCCTCAGTTGTCATTTATAATGGTAACTACTATGAAAATACCCAACATATATACAAACATTTTTATGTACCCTATATACATGCCCTAGAGAATTTCCTCTCAACCATATGCCCCCCATCAATAACACCCCACACCAGTGTTCCTCCCCTGCCATAGTTGAACCTCAGTGTGGTCCAAAACTTCTTTAAAAATTAAGCCTAATATATTGCCAAATTCAGTTAATAGGAAAATGAAATATAGTGATCATTTTAAAGATTAGAAATAGAATACGTACTAATTTAGAAAAACTAAAATAAAGTAAAAATAAATTGGAGTATTAAAAAATGAAAAAATATTATCAAGTTTTGTTTTGACATTTTGCCTTTCATCACTGCAATAGGTGTTGCCCTGTATGTGTACAGTGGCAAGGCAATTTCTTTCATGTCTTCCTCAGTGTCTATATCCTTTCTTTTTTTTCTAATTTTTAAATTTTGTCTTCACAAAAGTTTTAGATCACAGTAATTCACATACAAAATATAGGGGACTCCCATATATCCAACATCAAATTCTTTTCCCCCTTCCCCAGCAATAATCTTTTTACATATTCAAGTTAGATTTACTGCAGCTGTTGTACCAATATTGAAACACAGCTTTCAAATATGGTTCTATTTTGGTTTACATTATGGTTTATATTTTAGACTGTACAGTTTTCTAAATTTTTAGTTATATTTTAGCCTATAGACTTTTATACATTTTTGGTGTAAGTTAACATGTTCTAAATCCATCATTGCATGGTCTTGTGGAACACTTCCATTGCCCCCCAGATACCCTGATTCCATTTATTCTGTACCTCCCTCCCTCTCCCCTCAGGGCCCACAGTGACAACTGATCTTCATTACTTGAAGGACAAGATTCACAGATACTTGCAACAATGCTGAGGGCTTGACATACTAGACTGCCCTAACCCATTGGAAGCAACCAATTCTCTCAACAGGCACAATTCCCTCTGAGGACATCAGTCCTCCCCAGGATGTAGGTACACTTTCACATTCATTGTATAGGTTTCCACCCAATGATATAACACACTAAGACAAAATGAGCATTCACACACTCCCTAGAAGCCTGCCCCTGTGCCAGATGCCCCCACACCTTAAGCATTTTAAACAGGTAATCCTTCCTTAATATGTTTTCTAAAGAGTTTTCTCAACATTATACTTTCAACTATATACTTGATAATCTCCTATGTTCAAATGGTGCCCCCAGCCCTCCCCCCAATTCCTTGGGCTATCTGATCCATCCTCCCAATCCTAGTCCCCCTCAAGCCTGCAAAACCCCATCCAAACGTATGCCTATGCCCTGTACAAATCTTACCTCCAGCTTATCATAGATTTCAGCCATGTAGCATCAGCCCGCAAACTTCCCTCACCCCCCCCAACTTCCTTTAAGCCTATCATCCAGTCTCTAGCTCTCTGAGACAGCTTGGTTTACTTATTCCATATCAGAGAGGTAATGTACTATTTGTCCTTCAATGCCTGGGTTGCTTCACTCAAAATAAGGTCCTCAAGATTCACCCATGTTATCCCATGTGTATATACTGTATTCCTTCTCATAGTTGAGTAGTAGTCCACTGTATGTATATACCACATTTTATTTATCCATTCATCTATTGATGGGCATTTGGTTTGATTCCAACTTTTGGCAATAGTGAATAATGCTGCTGTGAACATTGGTGTGCATATATTGGTCTGTGTCCTTGTTCTCAGTTCTTCTAGGTATGTACCTAGTGGAATTGCTGGGTCATATTGCAAATATATAGCAAGTTTTTTTAGAAACTGCCAAGCTATCCTCCAAAATGGCTAGATCCTTCTACATTCCCACCAGCAGTGGATGAGTGTTCCCATTTCTCCACATCCTCTCCAACACTTGTAGTCTTCTGTTTTTTGATAGCTGCCCATCTTATGGAAGTAAGATGGTATCTCATTGTACTTTTGATTTGCATTTCCCTAATAGCTAGTGATTTTGAGCATTTTTCTTGTGCTTTTTAGCCATTTGTAATTCTTCTTTGGAGAAGCGACTGTTCAAATCTCTTACCCATTTTTAAAATGGGTTGTTTGTCTTTTTATTTTTGAGATATAGGAGTTCTTGATATATGCAGGATATTAGTCTCCTATCAGGTATATGGTTACCAAATATTTTTTCCCATTGGGTAGGCTGTCTTTTCACTTCCTTGACAAACTCCTTTGAGGTGCAAAAGGCTTTAATTTTGAGGGTGTCCCATTTATCTCTTTGTTCTTTTGCTGCTCATGCTTTGGGTGTGAAGTTCGTGAAGCCATTTCCTACTACAAGGTCTTGTACATGCTTTCCTACATTGTTTTCCAAGATCTTTGTGATCTTGTCTCTTATATTTAGGTCTTTGATCCATCTTGAGTTGATTTTTGTCTAAGGTGTGACATGGTAATCCTCTTTCATTCTTTTGCGTATGGTTATCCAGTTCTCCAGGCACCATTTGTTGAAGAGGTCATTCTCTCCAGGTTGAGTGGGTTTGGGGGCCTTGTCAAATATCACGTGACTGTATATAGGAGGATCTATATCAGAACTCTCAATTCAGTTCCATTTTTCAGTGTGTCTATTCTTGGGCCGGTACCATGCCATTTTCACTACTGTACCTTTGTAGTATGATTTGAAGTCAGGTATGTGATTCCTCCAATTTCATTTTTCTTTTTCAATATGTCTTTGGCTATTCAGTGCCTCTTTCCTTGCCAAATAAATTTCATAGTTAGTTTTTCTAGTTCATTAAAAAATTCTGTGTTGATTTTTAGAGAGATTGCATTGAATCTGTAGATCAGTCTTAGTAGGCTGGACATTTTAATAATATTTAGTCTTCCTATCCATGAACAGGGAATATTCTTCCATTTATTTAGGTCTTTGATATCATTGAACAGTGTTATGTAGTTTTCTGTGTATAAGTCTTTTACATTTTTAGTTAAATTTATTCCCAGGTATTTGATTTTTTAATTTACTATTGTAATTGGTATTTTTTTCTTGATTTCCTCCTGATATTGCTCATTATTGCTGTACAGAAATCCTACTGAATTTTTGGACTTTGATCTTATAACCTGTGACTTAACTGAACTCATTTATGAGTTCTAGAAGCTTTGTGGTAGACTTCTCAGGGCTTTCTATGTATAGGATCATGTTGTCTGCAAATAGTGAAATTTTGACATCTTCCTTTTCTATTTGGATGTTTTTATATCTGGTTCTTGCCTCAGTGCTCAAGCAAGTAATTCTAACACAATGTTAAATAGAAGGGGTGATAGTGGGCATCCTTGTCTTGTTCCTGATTCTTAGAGGCAAAGATTTTAGGATTTTACCATTGTAAATGATGTTAGCTATGGGTTTTTCATATATACCCTTTATCATATTGAGATCGTTTTCTTCTATTCCAATCTTTTGCAGTGTTTTTATCAAGAAAGGGTGCTGTATTATGTCAAATGTTTTTTCTGCATCTATGGATATGATCATATGATTTTCCCCCCCTTCAATCTGTTTATATGCTGTATTACACTAATTGATTTTCTTATGTTGAACCATGCTTGCATACCAGGAATGAATCCCAGTTGGACATGGTGTATAATTTGTTTAATGTGTTGTTGAATATGATTAGCAAGCATTTTGTAGAGGATTTTCACATTTAAGTTCATTAGAGAGATTGGTCTATAATTTTCCTTTCTTGTGGTGTCTTTGTTTGGCTTTGGTAATAAGGTAATGTTGGTATCATAGAATGAGTTAGGCAATGTTCCTTCTGTTTCAATTTTTGGAAAGAGTTTAAGCAATATTGGTGTTAGTTCTTTCCAGAATGTTTGGTAGTATTCACCTGTGAAGCCATCTGGCCCAGAGTTCTTCTTAACTGGGAAGTTTTTAATGACCGATTCTATCTCTTTACTTGTGATTGCTTTGTTGAGATCATCAATTTCTTCTCTTCATCAATGTAGGCTGCTTATGTGTTTCTAGGAATTTGTCCATTTTCTCTAAATTGTCCTTCTTGTTGGAATATAGTTTTTCAAAGTATCCTCTTATGATAGTCTTTTATTTCTGGGGAGTCAGTGGTGATATCCCCTTATTTTGTGTATTTGCATCTTCTTTCTTTCTTTTTTTTTTTGTAAGCCTATGTAAGGGTTTCTCAATTTTATTGATTTTCTCAAAGAACCAGCTCTTGGTTTTATTTATTCAAGTGCGTTCTTATTTTCTTTTTCATTTAGTTCTGCTCTGATCTTTATTAATTCTTTCTTTTTCCTTTGGATTTAGTTTGTTCTTTTTTACTAATTCCTACAAGTGTGCAGTTAGGTCTTCAATTTTTAGCTCTTCTTTTCTGATGCATGAATATATGACTGTGAATTTCCCTGTCAGTATAGCTTTTGCTGCATACCATAAGTTTTGATATGTTGTGTTATTTTCATTAGTTTCAAGGTAGTTATTGATTTCTTTTGAGATTTCCTCCTTGACCCACTGGTTTTCTAAGCGTGTGTTGTTTAACTTTCATCTCTTGGTGCTAAATCTGGGTCTCTGGCCCTTGGAGATTTCCAGCTTCATTCCACTGTGGTCAGAGTAATTATTTTGTATGATTTCAATCATTTTGAATTCATTGAGACTTTCTTTGTGGCTTAGGATGTGGTCAATTTTGGAGAATGATCCATGTGCCCTTGAGAAGATGTATATCCTGCTGTATTTGGGTGTAATGTTCTGTATATGTCTATTAGGTCCAGATCATCTAATATATTGTTCAAAGCCTAATTTTCTTTATTGATTCTGAGATGTTCTGTCCAATGGTGGTAATGGTGTATTAAAGTTCCCCAATATAATTGTACAGGCATCTATTTCTCCACTTAATTTTTCCAGTGTTTAACTCATGTATTGGGGGCACCCTTGTTAGGGGCATAAAAGTCTATAATTGTTCTTTCTTCTTGATAGATTATCCCTCTCACTAATATGTAATGTCCATCTTCGTCTCTCACAATTGTTTTGCATTTAAAGTCTATTTTGTCTATTATTCATGTATCTACTCCTGCCCTTTTTTGGTGTTTGTTTGCCTGTAAGATAGTTTTCCAGCCATTCACTTTCATTTTCCTTGAATCCCTCGATCTAAGATGTGTTTCTTGTAGACAGCATATAGATGAGTCATATTTCCTTATCCAATTTCCAATTTGAGTCTCTTAACAGGTGAGTTTAATCCATTGATATTCATTGTTATTACTTTCAAGGAATTACTTATATTAGCCATATTTTCTTTGGATTTGTGTTTGTCATATTTTACTTGATTTTTTTTTCTCTTTTTTCTTTTTAGTTGTTCTTACACTCTCCTCCAACTCTGTCTTTCCTGTTTTATTCTTTCCTCCTGCAGAACTTCCTTTAGTATATCTTGAAGGGCAGGTTTCTTGTTGGCGTACTCTCTTAGTTTGTGTTTATCTGTGAATATTTTGAACTCTCCATCATTTTTAAAGTCTAGCTTTACTGAATATTCTTGGTTGGAAATTTTTATCTTTTAGTAACTTGACTATGTCATACAACTGCTTCCTTGCCTCCATGGTTTCAAATGAGAAATCAGCACTTAATCCTATGGAGCCTCCTTTGTATGTGATGGTTCTCATTTCTCTTGCTGCTTTTAATATTTTCTCTTTGTCTTGTGCACTGGATTGACAAGTATAAGTCTTGGGTTAGGCCTGTTGGGATTTATGCTGTTTGTGGTGCATTGAGTTTCCTGGAGATGTACATCTATTTCCCTCAATAGGTTTGGGAAATTTTCAGCCATTATTTCCTCCTACAACCCTTCTGTCCCCTTTTCCTTCTTTTCTTCTTCTGGGATGACTATAAAGCATATGCTTGTGCATTTTGCATTGCCATTCAGATCCCTAAGTCCCTACTGGATTTTTCTTTCCTTCTATCAATCACTTCTACTATCTGTTTGATTTCAGATGTAGTGTCTTCCACATCACTAATTCTTTCTTCTGCTTCTTCAAATCTGCTCTTATTTGCTGTGAGTGTATTTTTGATTTCTTGAATTGTGTTTTTCATCACCATTATACCCATTATCTTTTTGCATATTATTACTATTTCTTCTGTATGTTCTCCAAGTGTTTTCCTTTTTTTAAAGATTTATTTATTTTTATTTATTTTTCTACCCCTCCTCCCCTCAGTTTTCTGCTGTGTCCATTTGCTGTGTGTTCTTCTGTGACTGCTTCTATCCTTATCAGCAGCACTGGTAATCTGTGTTTCTTTTTGTTGCATTACCTTGTTGTGTCAGCTCTCTGTGTGTGTTGTGCCATTCTTGGGCAGGCTGCACTTTCTTTCATGCTGGGTGGCTCTCCTTATAGGGTGCACTCCTTGTGCATGGGGCTCCCTTACATGAGGGGCACCCCTGCATGGCAGGGCATTCCTTGCACACAAAAGCACTGTGCATGGGCCAACTCAACATGGGTCAAGGAGGCCTGGGGTTTGAACTGTGGACCTCCTATGTGGTAGGCAGATGCCCTATCCATTGGGCCAAGTCTGCTTCCCCCAAGTGTTTTCTTAATATCTTTAATCTCTTCCTTCACTTCATTAAATTGGTGCATGATGTATGTTTTGTGAGCTTTGATTAGTTGTTCGATGTTCTGCTCCTCTTCCTGGTTTTTAGTTTGTTCATTGGGTTGGGCCATGTTTTCCTGATCATTGATTTGGTTTGTAGTTTTTTGTTATCTGGCCATCATTTTATCTTGCTGGGTTTATTCAGTACATTAGCTTCTTTGTATAGTCTTGGGGTTTAATTAGTTGTATTTTTTCTGTGTGTTAAGTCTTCTCTTTGTCACTTTGTTCTTCTTATTCTATTTCCTTGTTGTTGTGTAAGTTCCCTTGAAGGAAAATATTAGGGCCAAAGAAAGCAAAAGGGGTAAGAAAAGAAAAAGTATAATAGTATTGATAGTAAATGTTAGCAGAAGAATCATGTCAGATCTAGGAGAGTATATATTAGACTCATGTAAACTGTATAGAGTTATAATAGTAGGAAAAGTGGAGTAAATATAATGAAATAATAAACTGAATATTGGCAGGAATATAGTAGGACTATATTCTCTTGGCCAGTGTGGTCAAGATAGAGGGAAAATGAAAAGAAAGGACAATAATATAAAAAGTGAATAAGAGACAACCAGCAAGATGGCGGCTGAGTGAGGAGCTCCTAGAGTCAGTTCCTGCTACAGGGCAGTTAGTAAACACCCAGAGCTATCTGAATTAGCCAAAGCACATGTTTAGGGGCTTCAGAGGACTCATAAGTAGAGAACTCCACGCCATGGAGGTCGGTGCCCATCCTCCACTGGAGGCACAAGCCACCTCAGGAGCTGTTCTGCAGTTGGAATTGAAAGCTCCACATCCCAAAAATGGGAGAAGAAGAGACAATTGGGCACCAACTTCAGCTACTGATGAGTAAATTCAGTGAGCTAAAGTATAATCCTGAGAACAGCTAAAGTTTGAGCCTATCCAAGTAGAAAGAGGCCAGGAGCTGCCATCTTAACTCCACACCTGGCGCAAGGAGAAATGGGCAGAATGAGAATCCCAATCCTGGTGGGGACCAGCTTCTTTCTATCCAGATCAGATTGCAGGTCTAGCCTAAGCCCCAGTGCCACCTCTGACAATTACCTCTGTAGGGACTGTGCCAGCCTCTCTGGGAAATTGTAGACCAAGCCATATAGGTCAGTGATTGTCCTACCCTGGTGGTGCAAGCCACCCCAAGAGCTGTTCTGTGATTGGAATTGGAAGCTCCTTTTCTGAAAAACAGGGGAGAAGGAGATGGTTGGTTGCTGATTTCAGCTACTGATTGGTAGATTCTAATGACTAAGGAATAACCCAAGGAACACCTGGGGTGTGAATCTGTCAAAGTTAAAAAGAAAAGAGACCAATGGCCACCATTTTGACTCCACCCCCAACCTGATGGGAAGCCTGGCTGACCATTATCACATTGAGGGTAGGAACCAGTTTCTTTCACCCAGATGAGCCTGCAGTCCTAGCCTAGGTTTTAGCCCTTCTCTGGCAAGGAGAAGGGTGGCTAGTTCTGCACCAGCCTATCTATGTAATGTTGGGTGCCACAAACTGAATAATCTGAAGTCTGCCAGGGCAAATGCGGTCATCTCAGACCCACATTGCATAGATTGCTGCCCAGCCCTGCAGCTTCATCCCCACCCAGGCAGGGGATAAAGGGATGTGAAGCTTCATCAGTCTCTCTAGGCGACCACAGTCTAGGCCTACTTGACTTGGATTATTCCTCACAACTGTGATTCTGTCCCTACCTCTGGGAAAAGAGAAAGTTGGAAGAAGCTTCATCAGTCCCTGAGGCAATGAAGGCAGCTTGAGCCTCCAGAGTTTATAGAACCAATTACATCCTTGGATCCTACTGCACAATCAGCAAGGGAGAAAAGGCAGGAAGCCCTAAACGAAAGAGAAAAACTGCATCCAGAATAAATACTCTAGTAAGCCAGATACCAAGATACCTACCAAAAATTACAATCCACACCAAGAAACAGGAAGATATGGCCCATTTAAAGGAACAAGATATCCCCCATATGACATAAAGGAGTTGAGACAACTAATCATAGATGTTCAAAGAAATCTCCTTAATAAATTCAATGAGATGGCTAAAGAGATTAAGGATATTAAGAAGACACTGGATCAACACAAAGTAGAATTTCAAAGCATGCCTGGAAAAACAGATCTTACGGGAATGAAAGGTGCAATAAATGAAATTTTTAAAAAATTGGAATCATTTAATAGCAGATTTGAGGAGGCAGATGAAAGGATTGGTGAACTTGAAGAAATGGCCTCTGAAAGTGAACATATAAAAGAAAAGATTAAAAAATGGGAAAAAATTGAACAAGGTCACAGGGAACTAAATGACAGCAAGAGATGTGCAAACATATGTGTCATGAGTGTCCCAGGAGGAGAAGAGAAGGGAAAAGGGGCAGAAGGAATATTTAAAGAAATAATATTAGAAAATTTCCCAACCATACTGAAGGACATAGATATCCCTGTCTAAGATGCACAATGTTCTCCCATCCAAAAAAATCTGAATAGACCAACTCTGAGACACATACTAATCAGAATGAAAAATGCCAAAGAAAAAGAGAGAATTCTGAAAACAGCAAGAGAAAAGCAATGCATAACATATAAGGGATACCCAATAAGATTAAATGTTGGTTTCTCACCAGAAACCATGGAGACATTGGTCTGATATATTTAAAATACTACAAGAGAAAAACATCCGGCCAAGAATTTTATATTCAGCAAGACTGTCTTTCAAAAATGAGGGCAAGATTAGAATATTTACAGATAAACAGAAACTGAGAGAATTTCAAAAAAAGAGATCAGATTTTTAGGAAATACTAAAGGGTGTGCTAAAGCCTGAAAAGAAAAGACAGGAGAAAGAGGCCAAGAGAGTCTAGAAATGAAGATTATATCAATAAAAGTAATTAAATGTGTCACAAGAGTGGTGAAAATAAACTATGACAGATACAACTCAAATAAGAATAAACTTAACCAGTGATGTAAAGCGCTTGTATTTAGAAAACTGCAACCAATGTTAAAAGAAATAAAAAAAGTCCTAAATAACTGAAAGAATATTCCATGGTCATGGATTGGAAGACTAAATATCATTAAGATGTCAAGTCTACTCAAATTGATATACAGATTTAATACAATCCTGATAATTCCAGCAGCATTTTAAAAAAATTGAAAACACAATTATCAAATTTATTTGGAAGGGTAAGAGGTCCTGAATAGCCAGAAACATCATAAAAGGAAAAGCGAACCCTCATCTCTGAACTTTACATCATTCTATCAAGCTATAGTGGTAAAAACAGCGTGGTACTGGCATAAACACAGACACATAGACCAATGGAACCAAATTGATAACTCAGAAACAGACCCTCACATGTATGGTGAAGTGATTTTTGACTAGCCTGTCAAACCCACACAGCTTGGGCAGAACAGTCCATTAAAAAAAAAAGGTGCTGAAAAAAAAAGGTATCTCACACCTTATCCAAAAATTAACTCAAAATGGATCAAAAACCTAAAAATAAAAGCAAGAACCATAAAACTTTTAGAAGAAATTATGGGAAAATATCTTCAAGGCCTGTTGGCAGGTGGTGGATTCTTAAAGGAGATAAGAAGAGGGATGAGATGGACTAATGATGTTTAATATATGTAGAGGTTTTAATTGGCTTTACTATAAGAGTGTGAAAATGTATAGAATGGATGGTAATAAATAGTAATAGTTTATAAATGGGGATGTGGCTGAAAATGGTAGTCTAGGTATGTAAATGCCAATTTACAAAATGTCAGAAAATAATCTAGGAACTGAATAGCACAGTAAACCAAGAGGTGGATGAGAATTGTGGTTGATGGCACAGATGCAAGAATGTCCTTTGTGAGCTAGAGCAAATGTACGTCACTACTGCAGGGTGGTGGTAATGTGGAGAAGTATGGGAAAAATACAACTGGGGTGACCTGTGAACTGTGGTTAGCAGTAACAATATAATATTCTTGCATTTATGCTAAAGATGTACTGTTTTGATAATGAGGCAGTGTAGAAAATATGTACCAAATGTACACTATCGACATGGTAACAATCAGAAGATATCTTATATGTAACAAATGTCCCACCACAGTGTGGTGTGTTGATAGAGGGGTGTTGTTTGGGAATTCTACACTTGTGCATGATTGTTTTATAAGGTTACAACTTCTTTCATAAAAAATCTATTTTAAATATAATAGGGTAGGTTGGGGGAAAATACACCAAATGTAATATAATTAGTAGTAAGATTTTGACAATATTCTACAGGATCTTGTACTTTAAAATGGCCTCATGGTCCTCACACCCAAAGTATGAGCAATGAAAAAGAATTGATAAATATGACCTCCTCAAAATTAAAAACTTTTGCACCCCACAGAATTTGTCAAGAAGTGAAAAGGCAGCCTACTCAATGGAAGAAAATACTTGGTAACCATATATCTGACAGGAGCCTAATATCTAGAATATGTAAAGAAATCCTACACCTCAAAAATAAAATGACAAACAACCCATTTTAAAAATAGGCAAGTGGTTTGAGTAGACATTTCCAAAGAAGAAATACAAATGGCTAAAAGCACATGAAAAGATGCTCAACATCACTAGCTAGTAGGGAAATGCAATCAAAACTACAATAAGATATCATCTTACACCCACTAGACTGGCAGCTATTTAAAAAAAAACAGGATTACAAGTGTTGTAGAGGATGTGGTGGAATGGGAACCCTTATGCACTGCTGGTGGGAATGCAGAATGGTGCAGCCATTGTGGAGGACAGTTTGGCAATTCCTCAATAAACTAACTATAAAACTGCCATTTGATCTAGTAATTCCACTGCTGGGTATATACCCAGAAGAATTCAAAGCAAGGACACAAACAGATATATGCACCAATCACTATTGCCAAATTTTGGAACCAAAACAAATGACTTTCAGCAGATGAATGGATAAACAAATTCTGGTATGTACATACAATGGAATATTACTCAACCTAAGAAGGAATGTAGTATTAACACATGGGATAACATGGATGAATCTTGAGCACCTTACATTGAATGAAGCAAGCAGATACTGAGAGACAAATATTACATAACATCACTGATATGAATTAAGCAAATTGAGCAGATTCACAGAGCTAGAGTCTGGAAGATATGTTTTCAGGTAATAGAGAGAAGAAGGTTTTGAACCAATGCCCATATGGGCAAAATCTATGATAACTTGGAGGTGTGTAACTGTGCAGTGAAGGGGCATGACAGGGGTGCAGTGATACTATTGGGCTGGGTAGTGCAGGTTTTTTTCAGGGGGTTAGGGTGGGGAGTATGCATTGGATTCCATGAAACAGGGGTGAGGTTTGGGGGATGGAGCAGTTGAACTCTGGGAATTGGTGGGTACATGGTTGGAACTTCAATGTTGGGAAGATTGCTGATTTAGGGTTTTGGATGTGGGGGCCATTTGCAACAGGGTACACCTGGCTCAGGCTTCTAGGGAATGTGTGAGTGCTCATCTTGCCATAGTGTTTTAGATGAGTGGGAATCTATTGGACTCCCATCCTGGGGAGGAATGCTATGTTCTCAAAGAGGGTCGGGAGTCTCTTGGGAGCATGGGCAGTGCCTAAATAGAGGAGGACAGACCAGTGGGTCAAGTGCTCAGTATTGCCACAAGTAACTATGAATCTTGTCCTTCAAGAAGTGAAGCCAGGAGGCAGGGCAAGATGGCATCTAAGTGAGTACACCTGCCAAGGACCAGGTGAGAGGGATCAGTACCTTGCTGGAGCAGGCTGTTTTGGGAGCTTGCAAAGCAGGACATGACTGGATGTCAATTTGGAGAGACTGTGATGGAGGTGGTACTTGCTAAAGTTAAATTGCAGGTTTCCAACACTGAAGTTAGAAATTGTGGGAAGTCAAAACCCTTCCCCCTAGGACTGAGGGCTGCAGTGTTCCCTGAGAACTGTCAGTTGTGCGGTGGTTCCCAGGTCTTGTGTTCCCAGGTCTTGGTTCCACAAATGTATGATCTCCAAGTTCATGTTCCCTGAACCCCTGTAACCCACATTCCACGGACCCACATACTCCAAGTCCGCAATATCCCGGGTTTCCTTTTCCCAAATCCAGCATTCCCCAAGGTCCAGGATTCCACTAGCCTCTGATGTTGGACTGACTCCAGGAGTGGGAGGGTTTTGGTGGGAGATGAAGAGGGGCCTGAGGAGTGCAGGTTCAGTTTTCTGCTCCCCACCATCACTTTTTTTTTTTTTTTTTAGCTTGGAGGAGCATACCAGCTGGCTTAGGGAGAGCCTAGGAAGAAAGGAGAGGTGTATCTGCTGAGCAAACCCGATTTATCTAAATGTGCTGGGATAGGAAACTTGGTCTGTGAGAAGGTGGAGTCATTAAATTAACTAGCTCTCCTATAGCACACCTAAGAGAGAGGAACAGTAGGACATGCTTTGCAGGCTTCCAATAGCAGATTTAGGATTCCTAGCAAGGTGTGGGTGCTCTCTTTCAAGAAATTAAGAATATTTTCTGTGGTGAGTTGGTTCACATGGGGCCCATTTGAATCTCCTACTGAACTCTTTACACAGCTTTGCTGCTACCCTGGGAGAGAGGGAAGTGGGGGAGAAAGGGGGAAGTTCAGACTCCTAAGCAGTTAATTTAACTGAAAAGAGGATTCCTTGCTTGAAGCCTTGTCTGGTCTTTTTTGTCAGTTTGTTTTCGTTTTTCCTTTGTCTTTATCCCCCACAGCCCCCCCCCCTTTTTTTTCCTTTTTCTTGCTTGCTCTTCCCCCCCCCTTTTTATTTTTTCTTCTTTTTTCTTCTTCTTCCTTTTGTTATATTAGGTGCTGCGGGGAGCATTTCTTATTTGCTGTGCTTCCTCATCCTCAATTTTCTCTTTCCTGTGTGTACTGATTTTGGCTACCAACACTATCCACATTCCTTTACATCTTTCTATCCTCCATAATTTATTGTTTCTCTTACATTCCACCTCTCTTTGTTCAGCCCCCAGTTTTTCTGACTTTTTATTTCTAATACTTCTTTCCGTTTTCTTTTATTCACTTTTTTTTTACATAAACAATAAGTGTATAGTAATAGTTGTGAACTTACCAAACAAACATATATAACATCATATAGGACTCTCATACCTCACCCTACCACTGACACCTTACATTGTTGTTAAACCTTTTTAACTAATGATTAAAGAGGATTATCAAAATATTACTACTAACCAAAGTATTTTCCCCAAACCTCCCTAATATTATTATCTTCATATCATTAACTTATGAACATACATAAACAATTAAGTGTAGTAAAAGTTGTGAACTTACAAAGAATACATGCATAACATTATACAGGGGTCCCATACATCAACCCTCCACCAACACCTTGCATTGTTATGAGATGTTTGTGACAAATTATGAAAGACTGTTGTCAAAATCTTTTTTTTATTCATTTTTAAAAAAATATTACATTAAAAAAATATGAAGTCCCATTCCACCCCACCGCCTCCACTCCCACTTCCCCCACAGCAACACTCTCTCCCATCATCATGACATATCCATTGCATTTGGTAAGTACATCTCTGGGCATAGCTGCACCGCATGGTCAATGGTCAACATCATAGCCCATACTCTCCCATGTTCCATCCAGTGGGCCCTGGGGGGATCTACAATGTCCCGTAATTGTCTGTGAAGCACCACACAGGACAACTCCAAGTCCCAAAAACGCCTCCAAATCTCATCTCTTCCTCCCATTCCCCATACCCAGCAGCCACCATGGCCACTTTTCCCACACCAATGCCACATTTTCTCTGTGGACATTGGATTGGTTGTGTCCATTGCACTTCCATGTTAAGAGGGGGCTTAGATTCCACATAGATACTGGATGCAATCCTCCTGCTTTCAGTTGTAGGCACTCTAGGCTCCATGGTGTGGTGGTTGACATTCTTCAACTCCATGTTAGCTGAGTGGGGTAAGTCCAATAAATCAGAGTGTAGGAGTTGAAGTCTATTGAGGTTCAGGGCATGGCTATCATATTGTCAGCCCAGAGATGCAAATCCCCTAGATATATCTTAAACCCCAGCACCAACTACAATTCCAGTAAAGTAGCATGAAAGTCTTGTGAAAAGAGATCCCATCTGAGTCCAGTTCCATCACACAGAAACACCACCTCCAAAGAAGGGCCAACTGACATGGCAGTGAACCCCATCTGCCATGACCATAGAACCCATGGGTCTCTTTAGCCCTCAAAATAACCAATACCTGGGGTTGTATCTACTTTGTCTCTGAGACTCTGCTCAGGTGTGCATAAGGGTAATCCTTCTGACAACCTCTGGACTCTTTTTCAGAGACTCATAGCCATATAAACTCATTTCTCCTTTCCATTTCCCCCTTACATTAGGTCAAACAGCATTTTAAACTCCTGTTATTATATGTAGACAGGGATATTCTGCTGGTCCGCATTGAACCTTTAATTCAAGGTCTTTTTCTAGTTGCATCATCAGCTGGTATTTGGTAGTGATCCCTCGGTGCCAGGGAGGCTCATCCCCGGGTGTCATGTCCCATGCTGGGGGGAATGCACTGCATCTACATGCTGAGTTTGGCTTCAAGACTGGCCACATTTGAGTAACATGAAGGCTGTCAGGAGGAAACTCCCAGGCACAGTGCTGCTCTAGGCCTTGTTCTTATTTCAGGCATATAGGCTCACAAGCATAGTCATTAGTATCAGGGGCTCACTGTTGGACCCTCATTCCTTCTTGGTGCTTACTGTTGCACCTGGGGGACTGCTGCTGCTCCCCTAGGGACCACGACAGAGCACCCCTGACCAGGAACCCAGTACCCCCTCAGCTGTTGTTTTTAATTGTTTATGAGTATATCCAAACATTACTATGAACCCTGGACATATGCCCTGTATAACTCCCTGTCAACCATATATCACCTGTCAATAACATCCCATACCAGTATTCCTCCGATGCCATTGTTGAACCACTCTGTGATCCAAAACTTCCTGAAAAGTGAAGCCCAATATAATGTCAGGTTCCCTTACTAGTAAAATGGAATATAGCGATGAGTTTAAAGGTTAGATCTAGAATACATATTGATTTGGAAAAATTCTACATCCTATCTTTTTCTTTTCTCTTTTCCTAATTATTGAGCTTCTCTTCACAAGAGCCTTAGATCGCAGTAATTCATATATACAATATACAGTACTCCCACACATCCACCGTAAAACCTTTTCCCTTCACAGTGATAATCTTATAACTTATTCATATCATATTTACTTAAACTGATGTTCAGACTCTGAGACAATAGCTTTCCAACAAGGTGACATCTGTGCTTACATTGTGGTCCATACTTTAGGATATACCGTTTTCTAAATTTTTAGTTATCCTATGTTTTACATTATGGTTTACATTATTAGTCTGTCATCCCCTATATGTTTTTGGTGTAATATTACATGTTTTATATACATCCTTGTGTACTTTCGTGAAACTCCTCTCTTACCCCCACATTTACCTTGGTTCCATCCATTCAACATCCATTTTCCCCTCCCCTTGGGGCCCACAGAGACAGCCAATCTCCATTTCCCAAGGAGCCACATCCAGAGATACTTGCAACAGTGTTCAGGGCCTGACTTGCTCAACTGCCCTAATGCCCTGGGAGCCACCCTTTAAAATCTTAATATTAATCATAGTTCTTATCTTACATTTGCTGGTTTTCCCCAACCCACCCTATTATTATTTTTCAAATATATTTTTTTATGACAGAAGTTGTAAACTTATAAAACAATCATGCACATATGCAGAATTCTGAAACAACACCCCTCTATCAACATACCACACTGTGGTGGAACATTTGTTACAGATAAGATGCTATCATCTGATTGTTACCATGTTCATAGTATATATTTGGCTCAGTATTTTCTATACTACTCCACTATAGTATTTTCTATACTACTGCACTATCAGTACAGTATATCTTTGGCATAGATGAAAGAATATTATATTATTAATGCTAACCACAGCCCATAGGTCATTCCAGTTTATTTTTCCCATGTGTTCCCAACACTCTGCAGTAGGAATATACATTTTGCTCTAGCTCACAAAGGACATGCTTGCATCTGTACCATCGACCACAATTCTCATCCACCTCTTGGTTTACTGTGCTATTCAGTTCTTAGATTATTCTCTAGCATCCTGTGAATTGGTATTTACATACCTAGACTACCATTTTCAGCCACATACCCATTTATAAACTAGCTATTACTCACTATTTGTTACCATCCATTCTATACATTTCCACACTTTTACAGTAAAGCTAATTAAAACTTCTACATACTTAAACATCAGTAGTCCATTTGAGTTCTTCTCTTATCTCCATTAAAAATCCACCACCCACCACTAGGTCTTGAAGATATTGAACTTGGTCTATTTGGATTTTTTTGGATGGGAGCACATTGTGCTTCTTGAACAGGGATATCTATGTCCTTCAATAGGGTTGGGAAATTTTCTACCATTATTTCTTCAAATATTGCTTTAGCCCCTTTTACCTTCTCTTCTTCTGGGACATCCATGACATGTATGTTTGCATGTCTTTTGCTGTCATTTAGTTCCCTGAGACCTTGTTCAATTTTTTTCCATTCTTTTCTTCATATCTTCTTTTGTATGTTCACTTCAGAGGCCATGTCTTCAAGCTCACCAATCCTTTCTTCTACCTCCTCAAATCTGCTATGACATGATTCCAGTGTTCTATAAATTTCATTTATTGCACCTTTCATTCTTGTAAGACCTGCTATTTTTCTATGTATGCTTTCAAATTCTTCTTTGTGCTCATCCAGTATCTTCTTAATGTCCTTAGTCTCTTGAATTTATTAAGATTTGTTTGAACATCTATAATTAGTTGTCTGAACTCCTTTATGTCATCTGGAGGCTTATCTTGTTCCTTTAACTGGGCCATAGCTTCCTGTTTCTTGGTGTGGATTGTAATTTTTGGTTGGTGTCTTAGCATCTGGCTTACTCGAGTATTTATTCTGAGTGCAGTTTTTCTCTTTAGTTAAGGGCTTCCTGCCCTTTCTCCCCTGCTGGTTGTGCAGTAGGAGCCAAGTATGTAGTTGGTGCTGTAAGTTGTGGAGCTCAAGCTGCCCTCATTGCACCAGAGACCAAGGAGGCTTCTTCCAACTTTCTTCTTTGCCAGGGGTAGGGACAGAGTCACAGCTATGTGGAACAATCCATGTGCAGGCCTAGACTGTAGTTGCCCAGAGAGACTGATGAAGCTTCACTTCCCTTTCTCTCCTGCCTGGAGTGGGGATGGAGCTGCAGGTGTGGGCAGCAATCTATGCAATGCAGGTCCAAGATGACCACCATTGCCCTGGTAGACTTATGATTTTCAGTCTATGCCAGTCAAAGTTACCTGCAGTTACCTGTATAGGCTGGGGCAGGCCTCCTCAGCTTCCTCCCTGCCAGAGGCAGAGCTGAAGCCTAGGCTAGGGCTGCAGGCTGATCTGTATGGAAAGAAACTGGTTCCTGCTGACACTGAGAGTTTCCATTAGCCTGGCTTCCCCTCAAGCTGGGGGCAGAGTCAGAATGGTGGCTATGGCCTCTTTCTGACTTGGGCTGGTTCATACCCCAGCTATTCCCAGGGTTATCTCTTAGCCAGCCAAATATCCCAATCAGTAGCTGAAATCAGTAGTGAACCATTTCCTCCTCCCCAGTTTCTGGGAAATGGATCTTCCAATTCCAGCCACAGAATAGTTCCTGAGGTGACTCATGCCACCAGAGTTGGGTAGTCACCAGCCTCCACAGCTTGGCTGGTAATTTCCCAGAGAGGCTGGTGCAGGTTCCTGCAGCTTCCTCCCTGCTGGAGGTGGCACTGGGGCCTAGGCTAGAGCTGCAATATGATATGGATGGGAAGAAACAGGTCCCCACCAGCACTGGGATTTTTGGTCCACCCCGCTTTCCCTTATGCCAGGAACGGAGTTAAGATGGCGGCTTCTGGTCTCTTTCTAACTTGAACAGGCTCAAGGTTTGACTGTTCTCAGCATTATACTGTAGCCCCCTGAATTTACTCATCAGTAGCTGAAGTTGGTGCCTAATTGTCTCTTCCTCCTCTGTTTTGGTGAAGTGGAGGTTTCAATTCCAGCTACAGAACAGCTCCAAAGGAGGTTTGTGCCTCCAGTGGAGGATGGGCACTGGCCTCCAGCGTATGGAGCCTCTACTTACTAGTCTTGTCTGGAGATGGGCAGTCTCCTCCTTCCACTCCCTCAAGGATGTTGCAGGATGCTCTTCTGGTCTCCTGGAACCCCCAAGCATGTGTTCCAGCTAGCTCCAGAGAGCTCTGGGTGTTTGCTTACTACCCTGTAGCAGGACCTGACTCTAGGAGCATCCCACGCTGCCACCATCTTCCTGATTCTCTCCTCATGGTTTTTAATGTAACATTTTGTGTCATCTATGTATCTTTTATGAAAAGAATAAAAAATCAATTTCAAAAGTTTTAAAAATTTAATATAGTCATAACTGAGTTGGGAAATAGAAGAAAACAAACCCTAAGTTGTTTTGTTGTTGTTGTTTTGTTCCACATAATAAAGTTTATTTTTAGAGAAGTTTTAAATTACATAAAATTTACATTGAAATTATAGGGGCTTACCATACATGCCACACATTCCCATCCCACATTTTCCCCTGTTAATAACATCTTCCATTATTGTGGTACATTTGTTATAATCAATGAACAAATATTGAAGCACTGCTACTAACCAAGGTCCATCATTTACATTATGGTTTATACTTTGCCCTGTACAGTTTTATAGGATTTGATAAAATGTGTAATGGCCTGTATCCCTTATTACAGCATCAGGCAGCACAATTCCAATGTCATAATGTCTTTTTGGCTCAACAATAAGGTGACAATAATGGAAAACTGAGTTACCCTGAAGACACAACCTAATGCAGTATATAGAGAGACTCATTCATTTGGTAACCCAAGGATGGAAGCACCTTCTCTCCATCCTCACACCATTCCTAGAATCCTTCAGGAGGCAGAAGTGAGAATGGACACCTCAGGACCCTATACTCAAGATAATAAAATAGGGAGATGCAGCTCTTGGCTGAGAGAGTGGTCTAATAAAATTGGCACTTTTGTAATGAACTATAAGAAATCAATTGATGTTCATACTGAGAGTTATTGAAGTAAATAATGGATTTCCTCAAGAAAAGAAATCTAGTTCATGATTAAATTTGATTATTTATGCACATATTTTTAAAACTCATAGTAATATTAAATATAAAATGAGATAAATGATTATGCATAGATTATTTATGGATATATAGATAGAAATATAAGGACTTAGATGTCACAGTAATGTAGTTGTAGGTGTGAATAAAAGTTTGGAATAATACAATGGTACAATGATGCAGTGCAAATTGTTAGGAGTTATAGATTCTGGTTGAAAAATAAGTATTCCCTTCAGATTTTTCACTCAATGGAAGCGGACTTGGCCCAGCGGTTAAGGCATCCGTCTACCACATGGGAGGTCCGCAGTTCAAACCCCAGGCCTTCTTGACCCATGTGGAGCTGGCCCATGCGCAGTGCTGATGCACGCAAGGAGTGCCCTGCCATGCAGGGGTGTCCCCCATGTAGGGGAGCCCCACGTGCAAGGAGTGCACCCTGTAAGGAGAGCTGCCCGGCATGAAAGAAAGTACAGCCTGCCCAGGAATGGTGCTGCACACACGGAGAGCTGACACAACAAGATGATGCAGTGAAAAGAAACAGATTCCCGTGCTGCTGACAACAACAGAAGGGGACAGAGAGGATGCAGCGAATGGACACAGAGAACAGACAATGGGGTGGGGGCAAGGGAGAGAAATAAATAAATAAATCTTAAAAAAAAGGATTTTTCACTCAACATCAGTTTTAAAGTTACTTTATTTTCAAGAGTGCTGCAATAGGAAAAATAATAATACAGTACCATAACCTGTAAGACTTAGAGACCTGTAAGCAAAGCATCACATTTTCCTGCTGAGAATAAAGGAAAAAACACCAGGACTTGAAAGGAAGACCCTCCCCACACTCTCCCTGCACCTGTTCCTATTCCCAGATCTGGGCTCTATACTCCATGCAGACTAAGTGCCCATGGGAGCTCTGTGTCTGGCCTCACACTGCTTGCCCATTACTGTGACCTGCACAGTAATTCGTGGCCATGGTCCCAGAAGTCACAGAGATAAGCTACATGGAGATTCATTCTTGGACATGTCTCTCAAGATAGAGCTTCAGCTTTTGAGGGACAGGCTATAGTGTCACCATTAGCACATGTCTCCCAAATACACTCCAGAACTTTCCCCAAGGTTTCCCTGTCCCTTCCCAACAAGAATCACTGGTGATGGAGTAACTGAAGGCAGAGTAGTTTGAGGGAGACGGTCTTTGAGGGTTTATAAATGCCTCAATGAAAAATACAAATAAATATGCTAATTCTTCCAAAATGCATAATCTTGTTCTTTGAGAAACGTGTTCCAGTTTTTTCATATTAGAGCTTTTGGTTTAAGGGGAAATATGAGTTGCCCAATTTTTAAAATTGTGTTTTATCTAGAAACTATCAAATTGAAACTTCATTTTGGGAAGAATTAAAATAGACCCTGTGGGAAATTTCGCACCATCAGTGGGCCTTACTTTGGAATTTGTGCTCCCCAATGTAACAGAGTTAGACTCATTTATAGGTTCTCTGCACATGGCTCTACTGCCCCTTTTATTTGAACCCATAATTAGCACTATACTTGATAAATATATGTCCCAGAGACTTAAATCTTTGGTCTGTCCATGTGCCAGTTGGGCCCTGAATCTCAGCAGAGTTTCAACACTTACCCTCCAGTTCATTGGACTGACCCAGAACAACTAACAAGGAGATGATGTTGCACAACACCTATCCCAAGGGACAGTGTGTCTGCAACTGCAAGAAGGATAGCTCCATCCATCTTCCCCATGGGATCTAGGCTCCCTTTCAGTTAGAAACAGAGTAGGCATCACCATCCCAAAATCCTCAGTATTGGAGAATGGTCATGGACTGAAATAGACTTATTATTTTTCTACTATAGACTTATTATTCTAGCAATGGGAGAGCTCTTATCACTGATGTAAAGGCAGTGGCCACCAAAGGTTCTGAGGATGGGAAAGGGAAGAATAGGTGTAATTTGGGGACATTTTTGGGACATGGGGATTGTCCTGCATGACATTGCAGTGATGAATACAGGCCATTGTATATTTTGTCATAACTTACAAAGTTGCACAGGACAGTGTAAACTATATTGTAAACTTTAGTCCATGGTTAGTAGCAATGCTTCAATATGGGTTCATCAACTTTAACAAATGTACCACACTAATGAAAGATGTTGTTAATGTGGAAAAGCATGGGAGGTGAAAGGAGTGGGGCATAATGGAATTCCTTATATTTTTATTTAACATTTATGTAATCTAAAGCTTCTTTAAAAATTAAAAAAAAATTAATTGTAAAATAAATAGTCCCTGTGGATCAAAAATATTTCCGATTTCTGTAGAATTAGGGAAATCTCACTAACATAGACTAATTGAATAATGTCAAAGATGACCTGAACTAAGGCTAAAAACACTGCTACAATATACTGAACATGGGCTGTGTTCTGTCATGTGACAATGAATATGGGAAATTAGGTCAAAACTTTTCTCTCTTCTTTCTTCTCTGCCCACATAGTCATTTTACCATCCAACACTCTTTATCCATAATGTATGCTAATTAGCACTGTTCCTGAAACACAGTTGATTCCATCTGAGTTAGTGCTTCAGTATGGCTTATGTCTCCTTGGTTTAAGGCTGCATATGTGACAATCTGAGGCAGGTTAGTAAAATAGGGAATCAATAGTGGATCTGGAACCTGGCAGAAAAACTGCCACCATTAAACACATGTCCTTCTGTGTCCCCAAGATGGCTGCTGGAAGACCCTTGTGAGAAACTCCCATTCAGAAGGAGATTTCCTCCAGAATCTAGGAGAGGCCCCAGATATTCTCCAGGGGCCTTATCATTGGGCCCCCCTGGGGGATTAATGGGTGGGATAATCAACCTTACCAGCAAAAAGCTGGGATCCCTCCCCTGTCATTGCAAAGAGGCAGAATAATTAATGTTTTAAAAAGCTAAAAAACAAGCTGGAAAACAAATGCCCTTCTCTCCCCCTTTCCCCTGCTCTTGCCTTCTTCTCCCCTGCCTGGAACAACACCCAAGTAAAACCTGGGCATTTATAATCTATAATGAGAAGTTGTAGTCTGTAAATTGGCCCTCTGTATCACTCTTCAGCCCCTTCCTCTCCACCTGGCACCCATGATCTGTTATTGTCTCCCATTTCTCTTCTCACCATTCCTTAATAAATTACTGGCCATGAGGGTGGATGTGGTTCAAGTGATTGGACTTCTGTCTACCCTATGTGAGGAGCTGGGTTCATTTCAGGGCCTCCTGGTAAAGCTTGCTCAGGCCATGAGACAGGCCTGTGCAGCAAGTGACTCAGCAAGATGATGCAACAAAAGAGAGACACAGGGTAGAGCCAAGGCAAGACACAATAAAAACCATGAACTGAGGTGGTGCCAGTGACAAGGAATCTCTTTCCCATATCAGAGGTACCTGGGATTGAATCCTGGTGAAGCCTGGAGGAGAAAACCAGAAGAGAAGACAAAAAAGAGAAACAGACATAGAAGATCACACAGCAAAGAGACACAACAGCAAAAAACAGCAGGGTGTGGGGGAGATGGGGGAAAATTACTGGTCTGCCTAACCCAGCATGCTCTTGAAATTCACTTCTTGTAACTTAGCCAGAGCCTAGAGAAAATCTGGCAACATATTCTTGAATTGTCCATTACTTGGTGTTGCAGTTTATGAATTCCAAAAATAGATATTGGATTATGTTTATAAACTGCTCTGTCCAAGGTTTCACTTTTACTTGATTAAATTATGATTAGGGCTTTGATTGGGCCATGTCAGTAGGGCAATGAGTCCCTGCCCCTTGGTAGGTGGGGACTCACAAAGAAAAGACATGGCAAATACATAGTTGGGAGTTTTAAGGCTGGATCCTGGAAGTAAGCACACAGAGGAGCAGAAAGAAGACTCTATTAGACACAGCAGAGGCCCTAGGAAGAGAGAGGAGCTGTTTACCTGACAGTCTACAGGTGGCCTTGTGGAGAGAGCAGAGCAGCTGAGCCCAGAGAGAGGCAAGCCCTGGGGAGAAAAGAACTCAAGAAATGTGAACCCTTTCAGATATTGGCAGCCATCTTGCTCCAAAACATGGCAATAGACTTTGGTGAGGGAAGTAACTTACTCTTTATGACCTTGTGACTGCAAGCTTTTACCCCAAATAAATACCCTTTACAAAGCCAAGAGATTTCTGGTCTTTTGCATCAGCAGCATTTTGGCTGACTAATTTAGGGTGTATGTGCATGAATAAGGAAAGTACCAAGAAGGACTGCGAGCAGTGATGTGAACAGACATCCGCACACCTATGTTCATAGAGGCATTATCCAAACTTGCCAAAAGTTGGAAAGAACCCCAGTGTCTGTCAACCTATGAATGGATAAACAAACTGGTATATACACACAATGGAATATTATGCAACTGCAAGGAGAAATGTAGTTATAAAATATTTGAAATCATGGATGAAACTGGAGGACATTATGTTGAGTGTTAACATGCCAGACACAAAAGGACAAATAGTATACGATTGAGTTACTATGAACCAAATACATTGTGTACCATATTGTATGATTCAAAAAAAATTGTATGTATTAAGTACATTTGAGAAATGTATGCTTTTATTCAACTGCTTTAATTTTTTAACTATTTGTTTTCAATCATTAAATGTACAAAATGAAGTTAAAAAGATATTGTACGATTCCATTGATATAAAATATAAATATAAATCAATTTATAAAGATGACCTTTGATTGGTGGTTACCTACAGCTAGGGAAGGCATACTAAGGAGTGTGGAGTTTTTCTTTTTGGAGTAATGAAATAATTCTAAAAGTTTTTGTGATGATGAATGCACAACATTGCAATTATACTAAAAGTCATTGACTATACACTTTAGATAGAATGTATAGTATTTGAATAAATCTGAATAAAACGACTTACTAAATAAATAATTGTGCTAGAATGGCCAGAAATAGCAGCTCTGTAAGGCAGGGTAACAGAGAGACTGAGAGATGAAGAAGTCTCTTGTCTGTTTTTCGCTTATTCTCATTATTGATATAATGAAAATGCACTCCTAATGATGAAGTGATTCATGCACAACTCTGTGATATACCAAATCCCATTGCTTGTATTCTTTGGATGTATTGTATGATTTATTGACATGTATGTATAAAATCATTTTGGGAAAAAAATTCCCTCAGAAAGCAGGCCAGGGGCCAGAACGCCCCAAGGCTCCTCAGAGGTACCCAGCCCCGAGCTCTGGGAGGAGGGAGCAGGGACGACGGCCTCGCTCGGGGAAAGGCCCGGCTGCGCGAGCCCAGCGGCTTCCAGCGGCCGCTATGCAGCCGGTCTCGGTGACCCTCACCCCCGCCCGGCAGCCTCTGGTGCACTGTGGGTGGGGACAGCCCCCTGCACGGCCAGCGGCCCACCCCCGCGTTCCGGCGAATCGCACTCCCTTGCGCCAGCCGGACCACGCAGTGATTGGCTGCCTGGCACTGTCCGCTACGGATCGGGCCACGCCTCTTTGGGGGCGGAGTCTGGGAACCCGGCCCAGACCTGATTGGCCCTTGCGCTCGCAGGCCCCGCAAGTCCCGCCCAGTCCCCGGAGCTGCGGGCCCTCTAAGAGCGCGCGGCGTTCGGCAGCGCGCCCCGCGTCCTGCTGCCCGCGGTCCCGCGTCCTGCTGCCCGCGGTCCCGCGTCCTGCTGCCCGCGGTCCCGCGCCGCCCGCGACCTCGAGGGCTGGAGGGCTCAGTGTCTGCGCGCGCGCGGGGCGGGGTGCGGGGAGTGCTCGCCGCCCTCGGGACCCCCGTGTTCTGCCGCCGAGCGGTAAGTTTGCGCCCAGAGAGCCATCGAGCGGGCGCAGCGCGGGGCCCGAGGACGAGCGAGCCCCGTGCCGCGTGAGGGTGCCCGTCCCGCGCGCCTGAGGGTCCTGCTGCCTTGCCCGCGGGGGCGGGGCCCCTCAGGACCGGTGGGGACCAGGCAGGGCCGGGCTGGGGGCGCTGCTTCCGCGGGCGGCAGTGGCGCGGCCTTTCGGGGGTCCCGGCCCAGGGCGGCGGGGCTGGGGGGTGGCCTTGTCAGAATAAGAGTCCAGCGGCCCACGGAAAGGGTGGCTCGCCCTCCCCCCATGTCCCTCTCCACGGTCCCTCCCCCCCACGATTCTCCCTCTCCCCGTCCCTCCTTTCCCTCACTGTCCCTCCTTCCCCACTATCCCTTCCCCGCATAGTCCCCCCTCCCTTCACAGTCCCTCCAACCCCCTTGATCCCCACTGTGGTCCCTCTTCCCTCCCATGGTCCCTCCCCCTCCACAGACCCTCCTCCTTCCCTCCACTGTGGTCCTCCCAGTGGTCCTTTCTTCTCCCCACTGTCCCGCCCATGGTCCCTCTTACCCCACACGGTCCTTCCCCCATGATCCCTCCTTTCCCCCACAGGCCCCCTCCCTCCCCACATTCCCCCGGGTCCCTTCATGGTCCAACCTGCAGCCCTGCCCTCCTCCCACCCTCCAGACCCTCTGGATGCCTGGGGTCTTTCCCCTTTCAGCGCCCCCTTCCCAGGCTCTACCTTTCACATTCGCGGCCAGGCCAGGCCTGGGCTGCGTCTCTTTCTCCCCCTCCCCCCGGAAAGGGCCAGCTGGTGTCTGCCCACAGCGTGGCTCTTACCGGGGTTACTGCTGAGGGGAGCTGATCTCCCAGGGGAAGGCCCCGGGGGAGGAGGACTGACGCCCGCCCGGTGTGTGCCTTCAGGGAGCACAAGGAATGGGAACCCCTGCTGGCAGAGACCTGGGGTGCAGGTTTCTCCCCAGCCTGGGAATTTTGCAGGGATCACAACAGTTTGCAATTAAAAGTGTGTATCCAGCCTCAGAGGTCTGCAGGTGTGGCTCCTCCTCCTCTTGGGCATTTGCATTCTTTGGATCAAGGCATTGGTGAGCACTTGAGCCTTTAATGTTCTCTCTTGCTCCCCTTTTTACTCCTCTCTGCTCTTTGCGAGTACACGGGGCAGGGGAGGTCTGGGTTCCAGGGGCCCACTCCCACCGTGACCTCTCCTGGCTGTGGTGCGCGGGACGCCTTGGGACAGCCTGGGCGGAGGCCCCCCTCAGAGCACCGCATGACCCCAGGGAGGCTTTTCCTTTTGGTAGTGGTTACAGCTTTTCTTAAAAGTTTGATTTCTTGGAGTAATGCTGGGTGGAAATGGTTCATGACTCTTGCTAAGATGATAGCTTGCTAGGGCTGGAGGAGGTTGGCTGGCCAGCAGGATTTGGGTGCCTGCTAGGGTGCACTGCACAGTCTGGGAAAGGGCACCTGCCAGGGGCTGCTGAGGGAGCCCAGGGCTGTGCTGAGCATTTCAGGAGCTCCAGGGCACCTCTGCTTGGCAGAGAGGGTGACCCGGGTGACTTGGGAACACGATTCTAGCCCTGCTGTGTCTGCCGAGAGCCGTCACCCAGCTTGCCTTAAAGCCTCTGCGCTTACCGTTCTCAGCCTCTTAGAAGAGATGGTCCCATTCTAGGGAAGCAGTTTAGAGCTATGGAGATGCTGCTGCAGTTCCTACTATGATGAGGAAGAATACAATGCTACTCTCAGTGGAAAAATCTGGGAGGTTTTATACCAAAACCTTAACAATGAAATCTTTGGATGAGGAGTAGAAGTGGTTTTTTTGTTGTTGCTATTTTTTAACAAATTAATTTTATTGATACATGTTTTTAACAGGTCAACTTTATTGATATATATGTGTAAGGCAACAATTCATTCAAAGTGTACAACCAAAAAAAGAAAAAAAGTACAACCAGTGGTATTTGGTATAATCACATAGTTGTGCATTCATTACCTCAATCATCATTAGAACATTTTCATTATTTCAATAATAATAAACAAAAATAAACTAATAAGGAAATTCTTCACCCCTTGATCTCTCTGTTTCCCCTGCTGAACTGCTGCTATTTCTGGTGTTATTGCACAATTATTTACTTATTAAGCAGTTTTACTGAGATATATTCATATACCATACAATCTATCCAAAGTGTATAATCAGTGGCTTTTAGTATAATCACAATATTGTACATTCATCACCACAAAAAATTTTAGAATATTTTCAGTACTCTAAAAAGAAAAAAACCCACACCCCTTAGCAGTCCTTCCCCAGTCCTACATAACCACTAATCTAACTTAACTTTATAAATTGGTTTATATTTACATTTTATATAAATGATATCTCATGATATGTAGTACTTAGTGTCAGGCTTCTTAGCATAAGTGAAATTATGTTACCATCTTATAGCATTAACAATACATTTGTTCAATTTCAAAGAAAACAGGCATATATACAACTTTATCCATATTCATATATTTCACACATGATTTTACTATGCTAAAAAAAAGTTTGGTTTCTCTTTTTTTGGTATTTCTTTTTCTTGAGCACCATTACATATTAAAGTCTCCAATTCTCCACTCTTCAGTGTAACCTTGCTTATTTTTTTTAAACTTTATTTTGTTCATTTAATAATCAAATATGTAAACAAAAATTTAAAAAAGAAAACACTGTTAGATAAAGACATTTCTCAAATAAATGTACTGGATACATATAAATTTTTTTGAATCATACAATATGTTACACAATATATTTGTTTCATAGTCATACAGTATTTGTCCTTTTGTGTCTGTCTTGCTTCACTCAACATAATGTCCTCTAGAGTCATCCTTGTCATATGCTTTATGACTTCATTTCTTCTTTCAGCTACATAATATTCTATTATGTGAGTACACCACAATTTATTTACCCATTTGTAAGTTGATGGACACCTGGGTTGTTCCCAGCTTTTGGCAATCGTGAATACTGCTGCAAAGAACATTCGTGTGCAGATGTCTATTCATGTCAGTGCTCTCAGTTTTTCTGAATATATACCTAGTAGCGATATTGCAGGGTCATGTAGTAAGGGTATATTGAACGTCTTTAGGAACTGCCAAATGGTCCTTCACAGTGGCTGTACCATTATGTATTCCACCAACAGCGAAAAACTGTTCATATCTCTCTACATCCTCTTCAGCACTTGTGGTTTTCTGTCTGTGGCAGGGGATGATCATTTATATGGGGTGTCAGTGATGGGGGATACATAGGAGGAAGCTCACCTGGACATACATAAAAGGCATATGAATGTGTTCAGATGTTCATGGGGCATTGCCACGGTGGGTGGAGATTCATGTAATAATTGAAGGAATATCCAGTTCCCATCCTGGGGAGTCTGCCACATTCTCTAATAGGTCAGCAAGAATTCCCCAAGTACAGGGGCAATGACGAGTGAAGGAGGATGGTCTACTGACAGGACCTTGATATTGATGACTGTAAGAACCTTTACTGTTGAAATTAAAACTTAGCCTAGTATTATAAGGTGCTAAGAGTTGCCTTCTGGGAGCCTTCTGGTTGCTCAAATGTGGTCTCTCTCTAAGCCAAACTCAGCATATAAATACATTACTTTCCCCCAGTGTAGAACATGACTCCTGGGGATGGGCCTCCCTAGCACCAAGGGATTACTACCAACCACCAAGTAGCAATGCAACTGGAAAAAACCCTTGACCAAAATGGGGAAAAGGTGAAGACAAATGCATTTATAAGGCTAAGAAACTTCAAAGTGAGTTTCTGCACATCTCAGCAGGATCTTGTTGACTGCCAAAGTAGACACTATCCCAAATTTCAGGGCTTATGAGGGTTCTGGAGACATCCAGGCACATAGTCAGGGCAGATAGCTCAGGAGTTTAGTGCCTTGCCCTACTTTGGAATTTATGCTCCCCAGAATGCCAGAGTTGGACTCAGTTGTGGTTTCCCTACACATGGCTCTTCTGCCCCTTCTATTTGAACCTATAATTAATACTAGAGTTAGTACTGCAGAGGCCTGCATGTCCCCCAGGTGAGTTGGGGACAGGCTGGCCAGGGCTGCTTCCTAGGGTGGTATGAGGGATCTTGAAATTAGATCGTTAAAGCTGCAAATCTATTTACGGATGTACCATCTTTTGTTATCTGCGCACTAGTTAAAAGACACTTGTATTTTTTTTTTTTCCAGTTTTGGCTGCTGTGAACTTGCCCTAGGATTCATTGCATGAACATGATTTCATTTGTCTTGGATAGATTTCATGGAGAGGAATTAGCAAGAATTATGTTCAGTTTTTATTTTTAAGAAACTGACAAAATGTTCCCCAGAGTGGCAGTACCATTTTGCAGTCTCACCAGAAATGTATGAGGGCTCCAGGTTTTCCACATCTTCTTTAATAGCTGGTATTTTATGTCTTGATTTTAGCCATTCTAGTATATGTATATGATAACTCATAGCACATTTTAATTTATATTTCTGTAGTGGTGAAAAGAACTGAACATTTCTTCTTTGGTAACATGTTTTCCCATTTTTAAGTGCTGTTTGCCGTTTTCTTTTTTTAAACAAATAAATTTTATTGATGCATAGCAACAAAGCATACAGTTCATCCAAAGTGCACAATCAGTGATATTCAGCACAGTTACACAGTTGTGTGTTGATCACCTCAGTCATTATTAGAGCATTTTCATTATTTCAATAATAGCTATTAATAAAAACATAAATAAAATCCACCACCTCTCAATATCTCTATGTTTTCGTTGCTGTCCACAGCTCCCATTTCTGGATTATTTTGCACAAATACTTTTTTCTGTCATGTATAAATTGATTTCTGTTTACATTTTATATAATTGAAATCATACACTATTACATAATACTTTTAGTTCATAGTAATGCAGTCTTCCTGTAATTGTCCTTTTTCTCTCTGGCTTGCTTCACTCAACATACTGTCCTCCAGGTTCATCAATGTTGTCATATGCTTTATGACTTCATTTCTTCTTACACATGCCTAATATTCCATCCTGTGAACACACAACAGTTTGATTATCCATTCATCAGTTGATGGACACATCAGTTGTTTCTAGCTTGTGGCAATTGTGAATAATACCGCTATGAACTTAGGTGTGCAGATGTCCATTCATGTCACTACTCTCACTGCTCTCCATTCTTCTGGATATATATCCCAATAGTGGTATTGCAGAGTCATGTGATAAATCTATATTCAACTTCTTGAGGAATTGCCAAACAGTTCTTCACGGTGGCTGTACATTCTGCATTACCAACAACAGTGAACAAATATTCCTATCTCTCCAGATTCTTTCCAGCATTTGTAGTTCTCTGACATTTTAGTAGTGGCCATTCTGATGAAGTGATATCTCATTGCAGTTTTGATTTGCATTTCCCTAATCATTAATGATGTTGAACATTTTTTCATGTGTTTCTTGCCATTTGTATTTCTACTTTGGACAAATGTCTATTCATGTCTGGACATTTTTGGACAAATGTCTATTCATGCCCATTTTTTAATTGGGTCATTTGTCTTTATATTGTTGAGTTGTAACATCTCTTTATATGTCATGGATATTAAAACCTTATCGGACATGTGATTTCCGATTATTTTCTCCTATTGAATTGGGTGACTTTTCACCCTTTGACAGAGTCCTGTGAGAAACAAAAGTGTTTAATTTTGAGGAGTTCCCAATTATCTATTTTTTCTTTTGTTGTTCCTTGGGGTATAAGGTCTGAAAAACCACCATGTACCACAAGGTCTTTAAGATGTTTCCCTACATTTTCTTCTAGTAGTTCTGGCTTTTATATTTAGGTCTTTGATCCATTTTAAGTTGATTCTTACATAGGGAGTGACATAGGGGTTCTCTTTCATTCTTTTGGTTATAGATATCCAGTGCTCCCAGCACTATTTGTTGAAGAGACTGTTTTTTCCTGTTAACATGGGCTTGGTAGGTATGTCAAAAACTAGTTGACCATAGAAGTGAGGGTTTATTTCTAGACTTTCAATTCTATTCCACTGATCAAAGTGTTTCTCTTTATACCAATACTGTGCTGTTTTGACCACTGTAGCTTTGTGATATGTTTGAAGAGCAGTGAATTTCCTTCTATGTCACTATTCCTTTTTAGGATGCTTTTGACTATTCAGGTACACTTTCCCTTCCAAATGAATTTGGTAATTGCCTTTTCTATTTCTTTGAAGTAGGCTGTTGGAATTTTGATAGGTATTGCATTGAATCTTTAAATCAGTTGGGGTAGGATTGACATCTTCAGATAGTCTTCCAGTCCATCAACATGGAATATCTTTCCATATGTTTAAGTCTTTTTAACATTTCTTTTAGCTTTGTTTTGTAGTTTTCTGCGTATAGGTCCTGTACTTTGTTTAAATTGATTCCTAGGTGTTTCAGTCATTTTGTTGCTATTGAAAGTGGAATTTTCCCCTGATTTCCCCTTCAACTTGTGCATTACTAATGTACAAAAACATTACTGATTTCTGCATATTGATCTTGTATCCTGCCACTTTGCTGAACTCATTTATTAGCTCAAGTAGCTTTGCTTTTTAGACATTTCAGAATTTTCTAAAAATAGGATCATGTCATCCACAAATAGAGTTTTCATTCTTCTTTTTCTGTATGGATGCCTTTACTGTTTTCTTTTTCTTCTCTGATTGCGCTAGCTAGAACTAGTGCAACCTTGAATAACAGTGGTGTTAGTGGGCATCCTTGTATTGTTCCTGATCTTAGAGGGAATGCTTTCAACCTTTCCCTGCTAAGACGTTGACTGTGTGTTTTTCAATTATGCCTTTTATCATATTGAGGAATTTTCCTTCTATTCGTATGTTGAAATGTTTTTATCAAGAAAAGATGCCAGATTTTTCAAATGCTTTTTCTGCATTGATTGAGATGATCGTATGGTTTTTTTTTTCTTTCAGTTTGTTAATGTGGTGCATTACATTAATTTATTTTCCTATGTTGAATGAGCCTTGCTTACCAGGAATAAATCCCACTTGGTCATGATGTACAAGTCTCTGGATATGCTGCAGGATTCGATCTATATCTATTTTGTTGAGAATTCTTGCATCTCTCTTTATTAGAGAGATTGGTCTCTAATTTTCTTTCCTTGTGTGTCTTTATCTGGCTTTGATATTATGGTGATGTTGGTTTCATAAAAGATTGAATAACTTTCCCTCTTCAATTTTTTTGTAAGAGTTTAAACAGGATATGTGTTAATTCTTTTTGAAAAATTTGGTAGAATTCACCTGTGAAGCCATCTGGTCCTGGAATTTTCTTTTTTTGGGAGATTTTTGATGATGGATTCAGTGTCTCTAAGTGGGATTGGTTTGTTGAGTTCTTGCATGTCTTTTAGTGTCAGTGTAGATTGTGCATTTCTAGGAATTTGCCCACTTCATCCAGGTTGTCTAGTTTGTTGATATACAGTTTCTCATAATATCCTTCTTATGATCCTTTTTATTTCAGTGGGGTAAGTCATACATTCTTCTCTTTTATTTCAGATTGTATTTATTTGCCTCCTTTTTTTTCTCTCTCTTTTAATCTCGGTAGGGATTTGTGAATTTTACTAATCTTATCAAAAAACCAGCTTTTGATTTTGATTTTTCTCTAATGTCCTTTTCTTTTTCTCAATTTCATTTATTTCTTTCCTTTTGCTTGCTTTGATGATTGATTTATTCTTTTTCTAGTTTATCTTGTTGCTCAGTTAAATCTTTGAGTTTAGCTTTTCTTTTTTAATATTGGTGTTTTAGGTTATAAATTTCCCTCTCAAGACTGCCTTTGCTGTATCTCATAAGTTTGGTAAGTTGTGTAATCACTTTCATTTTTCTCAATACATTTACTGATTTCACTTGTAATTTCTTCTTTGACCCACTGATTATTTAGGAGTGTGTTGCTTAGTCTCTACACATCTGCAAATTTACCTTTTTCTGTCTATTATTGATTTCCAGTTTCATTCCCTTATGATCTGAGAAGGTGTTTTGTATAATTTCAGTCTTTTTATATTTATTGATAGCTACCTTGTGTCCTAATATGTGGTCTATCTGCAAGAAGGATCCATGGGCATGTGCAAAGAATGATAACCCACTGAGTTTGGATGCAGCATACATTATAGGTCTGTTAGGTTTAACTTGCTTATCATATTGTTTATGTTCTCTACTTCCTTGTTGATATTCTGTCCAGTTTTTGTAACTGATGATGTGAGTGGGGTGTTGAAGTCTCCAACGATTACTGCACAGATGTCTATTTCTCCCTTCATCTTTGCCTGAGTTTGAGACACCTTGGTTAGGTGTATAGATATTTATGTCTGTTATTTCTTCCCAGTTGATTGTCCCTTTTTATTATTAATATTTAATGGCCTTCTATCTCTCATAACTTTTTTGCATTTAACAGTTTTGTCTGATAATAGTATAGCTACCCCTGCTCTTTTTTGGTTACTATTCTTATGTAGTATCTTTTTCTAACTTTTCGCTTTCAGTCAGTTTGTATTCCTGGGTTTAAGGTGGGTCTTTTGTAAGCAGCGTATGGATGGCTCATGTTTTTTTATACATCCTATCAGCCTATATCTTTTGATTGGTGAGTTTAATCCATTCAAAATCAAAGTGTTACTGTAAATGCAGTATTTATTTCCACAGCATTTTATCCTTTGGTTTTCATATTTCATATCTGTCTTTTTACTCTTTTTGTTAGACTTCATTATTTTGTCTTCTATATGCTCCTCCAAGCCTCTTTGTCCTTTTTCTTTCAGATTCTAAGTCTTCCTTTAATATTTCCTGCAAGATGGATTATTTATTTCAAACTCTCTTAGTTTCTGTTTGTGAAAATTTTAAACTCATCTTCATATTTGAAGGTCAGTTTTGCTGGATGCAGAATTCTTGGTTAGCAGTTTTTTTCTTTTAGTCTCCTAATTGTGTCATACTAGTGTTTTCTTGCCTCCTTGTTTTCTGGTGAGAAATCTGCATATGTCTTACTGGGCATCCCTTCTAAGTGATGGTTTGCTTCTACCTCACTGCTCTCAGAATTTTCTCTTTATCTTTGATATTTGATATTCTAAGTAGTATGTGTCTTGGAGTAGGTTTATTTGGATTTATTGTGATTGGTGTCCAGTGGGCTTCTTGGACATATATGTTCATTTCTTTTCTGAGAGTTGGAGAATTTTCAGCTATTGTTTCCTTATATACTCTTTCAAGCTCATTTCTCTTGATGTGGCCTCTGCCATGTCCATGGATCTCTTTTCCTCTGTGTTCTTCTCTGCATCTTATTCTGTTTTCTCCATGAGCAAGTGTCCACCTAATCTTGATTTAATAAAGTAAAAGTGGAACTTTTTTTATCCTAGTTTCAAAGTTTAATTATTCCTCATTAAATAATTTTAATTTCTATAGTAAACAAAACATAACACATGTATTTATGCAAATTAATTTAAACACAGTATAATTTAAAAGTCCTCCATTACTTCTGCATCATCATAATATAAGAGCTTTAATGTAATTCAAGACATATTTAATGTAATTCAAGACTTTAATGTAATTCAAGTGCTTATCTCTTCCTTTTAAATGCTGGAAATTTCTTGTAAAAACCTTATCTGACTTAGGAGGAATAACAGGAAATAGGCATAGATCAATCCACTCATCTTATCACACATAAAATAAAATTCATGCAATTTTCAAAACTTAAGATTGCACTTTTTGTACAGTTATTTAACCTCCAGGAGGAAGTGTCCTTTCCTCTTTGTTCCTTCTCCAGGAATTTTTGTCAGTTCCGTTGGTTTTTGTGCAGAATTTTCCCCCCAGCTCCTGTAGTTTGTTTAAATTCTTCCCTTAACTCATTGCCCCCTTTTCCTTGCTCTTATCAGTTCTGGGACCTGTCTAGTCTTTTTTTTTAATTCATTTTTTAAAATATTACATTCAAAAAATATGAGGTCCCCATGTACCCCTCACCCCCCTCACCTCACTACTCCCCCGATAGCAACATTCTCCTCCATCATCATGACACATTCATTGCATTTATTGAATATATCTCTGAGTATCGCTGCACCTCATGGTCAGTGGGCCACATCATAGCCCACACTCTCTCACGTTCCATCCAGCGGGCCATGGGAGGACCTACAATGTCCGGTAATTGTCCCTGCAGCACTACCCAGGACAACTCCAAGTCCCGAAAACGTCTCCACATCTCATCTCTTCCTCCCATTCCCCACACCCAGCAGCCACCATGGCCACTTTTTCCACACCAATGCAACATTTTCTTCGATTACTAACCACAATAGTTCATGAATAGAATATCAGTAAGTCCACTCTAATCCATATTCTATTCCTCCATCCTGTGGACCTTGGATTGGTTGTGTCCATTCCACATCTATGTCAAGAGGGGGCCTAGATTCCATATGGATGCTGGATGCAATCCTCCTGCTTTCAGTTGTAGGCACTCTTGGCTCCATGTTGTGGTGGTTGACATTCTTCAACTCCATGTTAGCTGAGTGGGGTAAGTCCAATAAACCAGAGTGTAGGAGCTGAAGTCTTTTGAGGCTCAGGACCTGGCTAACATATGGTCAGTCCAGAGATTCAGATCCCCTGGGTATATCTTAAACCCCAGCACCAACTACAATTCTGGTAAAGTAACAGGAAAGGCTTGTGAAAAAGAGATCACACCTGAGTCCAGCTCTGTCACACAGAAACACCAACTCCAAAGAAGGGCCAACTGACATGGCACTGAACTCCATCTGCCATGACCATAGAACCTGTGGGTCTCTGTAGCCCTCAGAAGAACCAATACCTGGGGTTGTATCTACTTTATCTGTCTCTGGGACTCTGCTCAGGTGTGCATAAGGGCAACCCCTCTGATAACCTCCCAGCTCTTTTTTAGAGACTCATAACCATATAAATTCATTTGTCCTTTCCAATTCCCCCTTGATTTAGGTCAAAAAGCATTTTTAACTGCTGTTATTGTATGTAGACAGAGATATTCTGCTGGTCCAAGTTGAACCTTTTATTCAAGGTCATTTTCTAGTTACGTCATCAGCTGGTACTTGGTATTGATCCCTTGGCACCAGGGAGGCTCATACCTGGGAGTCATGTCCCCACGCTGGGGGGAAGGCAACAAATTTACATGCTGAGTTTGGCTTCGAGACTGGCCACATTTGAGCAACATGGAGGCTCTCAGGAGGGAACTCTTAGGCACACTGCTGCTCTAGGCCTTGTTCTTATATCAGGTGTACAGGCTCACAAGCATAGCCATTAGTATCAGGGGCTCATTGTTGGACCTTCCTTCTTTTTTGGTCTTTGCCATTGAACTTGGGGGATTGCTGCTGTTCCTTTAGGGACTGTGATAGAGCTCCCCTGGCTAGAATCTCAGCACTCCCTCAGTTGTTTTTGTTTCCACTATGAAAATATCCAAACATTTTTATGTACCCTGGATATATGCCCGTAGAACTCCCTGCCAACCTTGTGTCCTCTGTCAATAACATCCCACACTAGTATTCCTCCGCTGCCCTTGTTGAACCTCTCTGTGATCCAAAACTTCCTGAAAAGTGAAGCCCAATATATTCCCAGGTTCCCTTAATAGTGAAATGGAATATAGCAATGAGCTTAAAGGTTAGATATAGAATATATATTAATTTGGAAAAATTCTACATCCTTCTTTTTCTTTTCTTTTTTCTAATTATTAAGCTTATCTTCACAAGAGGCTTAGATCACAGTAATTCATATATATAATATACAGTACTCCCACATATCCAACATAAAACCTTTTCCCTTCCACAGCAATAATCTTTTAATATATTCATACCATATTTACTGAAACTGATGAGCAGATATTGAGACAATGGCTTTCAAACAAGGTAACATTTGTGTTTACATTGTGGTTTATATTTTAGACTATACAATTTTCTAAATTTTTAGTTATTGCGGTCACCCCTCGGGCTGAAGTGTGGTTTGCTGGCCTGGCAGGGGATCGGCCGCGGTAGGCCTAATTCCGCTGCCCCCATAATAGGGTGGTTGGTCGGGCCCGCCACCACCCCTGAAGGAAGCTCGGCATGGGCGCAGAGTGCCCTCGGGTCTCCCCTTCTCGGCAGCCATGCTTCCGCGGCCGTCCCTCCTCCCAGATGGCGCCACCCGATGCCTTGTGGGGCGGCACCCTTCTTTTTCCTTCTCCCTGCGCAGGCGCAGGGCAGAAAATTCCAGTCTGCCCTTTTCCCCTCCCCTGACAGCAGCAACAGCCAGGCGTGGGCGGAGAAATCCAGTCTGCCCTTTTCCCCTCCCCCAACAGCAGCAACAGCCAGGTGTGGGCGGAAAAATCCAGCCCGCCCTTTTCCCTTCCCCCGACAGCAGCAATAGCCAGGCGTGGGCGGGAAACTCAAGTCTGCCCTCCACCCCAGCCACAGCAGCCACCAATCCCTAAACCCTGCCCCTTCCCCCAGCAACAGCGACAGCCAATCCCTAACCACCACCCCTCCCCCGTCCAGTACCGCCCACTGACCTTTCGCCGGCAACCAATCAGAACAGGGCGTGGCTTCGACCAATCAGCCTTCCCCAGCCCCTATAAAACTGTTGCCTCTTCCTCAATAAAGTGGACTTGCGTGTTTACCTTGTCTCCGCGGTAGTTCTTCTGCCGTGCGCCCTCCAGTCCTGAGAGCCCCCGACAAGGGCCTGGCCTCCCTTGTCCCCAGTTCGTCGCCGGCTTCTCCGGGTGACCCCTTCATCACCTGCTTCTCCGGGCGACCCCTTCGTCGCCTGCTTCTCCGGGCGACCCCTTCGTCGCCGGCTTCGCCGGGCGACCCTGTCAGCCGAACCGCGCAACCCCTTGTGAGACCGATCCCTCGTCTGCTGCCGGACCGACCCCTCGTCCCAAGCGGGACCGACCCCTCGTCCAGAGCTGGACCGACCCCTCGTCCGCAGCCAGACCCCACCTCTACAGACCGAGCAAACCGTCGCAGCAAAGTGGACTTGCGTGTTTACCTTGTCTCCGCGGCAGTTCTTCTGCCGTGCGCCCTCCAGTCCTGAGAGCCCCCGACAAGGGCCTGGCCTCCCTTGTCCCCAGTTCGTCGCCTGCTTCTCCGGGCGACCCCTTCGTCGCCTGCTTCTCCGGGCGACCCCTTTGTCGCCTGCTTCTCCGGGCGACCCCTTCGTCGCCGGCTTCGCCGGGCGACCCTGTCAGCCGAACCGCGCAACCCCTTGTGAGACCGATCCCTCGTCTGCTGCCGGACCGACCCCTCATCCCAAGTGGGACCGACCCCTCGTCCCAAGCGGGACCAACCCCTCGTCCAGAGCTGGACCGACCCCTCGTCCACAGCCAGACCCCACCTCTACCGACCGAGCAAACCGTCGCAGCTGGCGCCCAACGTGGGGCAAGGCAACTCCACCACAACCTCACTCCATAACCTGGCGGCCCCCCCCCTCTCCTCTCACCTTGGGACTTCTCTCGTGCAACATGCTGCTACCTGAGCCTTGGCTACCTCATACGATCCATGGCGGTCTGGGAGAATCGCTGGATGGCTTTCTCCTTCCATGTCGGGGGCTTATACCGACCCGCTATGATTAAGAGGAGCCTTGGATTTCTCGGGAACGTGCGCTTGCACGTCTGAAGCAACCCTACCACAGCCCCATGTTGGGCGCCAGCTGCGACGGTTTGCTCGGTCGGTAGAGGTGGGGTCTGGCTGTGGACGAGGGGTCGGTCCAGCTATAATTGTAGAGGCATCTGTTCTTTCACTTAGTTTTTCCAGTGTTTGCCTCATGTATTTGGAGGCGCCCTTGTTAGGAGCATAAATATTTATGATTGTGTGTTCTTCTTGAGAGATTGTCTCTTTCACTAATATGTAGTAGCCTTCTTTGTCTCTCACAATTGTTTCACAATTAAAGTCCATTTTGTCTGATATTAATATAGGTATTCCTGCCCTTTTTTGGTTATTGTTTGCCTGTAAGATTGTTTTCCAACCATTCACTTTCAGCCGCTATGAATCCCTGGGTCTAAGATGTGTTTCTTGTAGACAGCATATAGATGGGTCATATTTCCTTATCCAGTGTCCCAGTGTGAATCTTTTGACAGGTGAGTTTAATCCACTGACATTCAGTGTTATTACTTTCAAGGAATTATTTATGTTAGCCATATTTTTATTGGACTTGCGTTTGTCATATTTTGTTTGTTTTTTTCCTTCTTTTGTCTTTTTTGTTGCTCTTACACTCTCCTCCAACTCTGCCTCTCCTGTTTTTTCCTTTCTTCCTGCAGAACTCCCTTTAGTATTTCTTGAAGGGGAGGTTTCTTGTTGGCATACTCTTTCAATCTCTTTTTATCTGTGAATATTTTGAACTCTCCATCATTTTTGAATGCTAGTTTAGCTAGGTAGAGTATTCTTGGTTGCAAATATTTTTCCTTTAGTACCTTGACTATATCATACCACTGCCTTCTTGCCTCCGTGGTTTCAGATGAGAAATCAGCATTTAATCTTATGGAGCCTCTCTTTTATGTGATGGTTTTCTTTTTTCTTGCTGCTTTTAGAATTTTCTCTTTGTCTTGCGCATTGGGTAATTTGACAAGTATATGTTTTGGGGTGGGCCTGTTGGGGTTTATGATGTTTGGGGTGCGTTATGCTTCCTGGACATGTACTTCAATCTCTCTCAGTAGATTTGGGAAGTTTTCAGCCATTATTTCCTGCAACACCCCTTCTGTCCCCTTTCTCTTCTCTTTTCCTTGTGGGATGCCTATAATACATATGTTTGTGCATTTTGCATTGTCATTCAGGTTCAAATTACCAGTGGCCCCTGCCCACTATGGTGCCAAATCCTGTGTTCCCAGGGCTTTCCTCTGATTCCATTGGAGATTCCCCCTGAAAATAAAAGTTAATATGAAAGTCCTTGTTATCATAGAAAGGGACCAAGTATGATGTTAGTTGTCTCTACTAAATAGTGCCTGCACATGCTTGCCTACAGGTAAAACATCATTGGGCCATCCTCAGAAATCCTGATGTGTCTATCCACTGTAAAAGAAAACAATGTTAACTTATTAATTTTTCCCTCTTCCTTCTCTTTCCACCAATAATGACCTGCACTCTTCCCTGCACTGCTTAGGTTTTTTGTCAGAAAATTTTAAAGGGACTATTATAATAACCATTTCTGTTTCAATTCAAATCAATAAAAAACTCAGTTAAAGCAGCTTTAGCAGAATTGATAGCTGTTCACAGAAGCAAAGAGAGAGATGATTCCAGCTCCAGCTGGAGCAGGGGCAGGAGTAGTTCTGCATACTGGTGAGGTTTTCCATATGCAGAATGCTAATTTAAATTTACAGTTAATCATGTTTAATTCTGATGTGATGAATTTTGACTAAGATGAATATAAATAACCATTTATTTTTATTATTGCCAGTCAGTTAATACTTTCAGTAATTATTGGATTAGTATTTTCTCTTTACCAAGCACTGTGCCATATTCAGGTGGTACATAGTAAATAAGTGCATCTCAGTCACAAAAACAAGGGATGGAATTGTGTAAGAGAGTGAATCCTGTGGTGGAAGAAGGACTGTAGTTAACAGAACAAATACGAGAACATTCTTTCATAAACTATAACAAATATCATAACACTAATACAAGGTGTTAATAATAGGGTGGGTTGGAGGAAAATATAACCAATGTAAGTTAGGGTATTTTTTGATGATGCTTTTTCATATTTTGTAACAAATGTTTCACAATAATGGAAGGTGTTGGTGGTGGGGTGATATATAGGAGCCATATGATGCCAGGCATGCTTGTTTTGTAAATTCACAACTTTTACTCTATAACTATTATTTTTGCACAGTCATGTATGAATAATATACATGAATAAAATTTTTTTAAAATAAAAAATAAAGTGTATATATGACCCCCTGTACTTCAGGTGTAATTCTAAGACTTTATCATAACATATCATGAAAACTGTGGAATCATTAATTCAAAATTGGTTTCCACAGCTTCCAGACTACTTACTGTGTGCATATAATTCACCTTAAAATATCTTCAAAGATAGAGTTAGTTATAAATAAAGACTACAAGGATGTCTCAATCTATTAATAAACAAATGCATATATTAATGGCCAAAATAGGTCTTCTAATTCTTCAAGCCTTTGCAGAAAAGGCAAAATATCATTTGATTTTATGGTTTGATGGATGAGAACACCTATGCAATAACCCAGTTATCACAAGAGCACTTTACTTTGATAGTTATCCTCCTGCAACCTTCATACTATTTAAGAGTAGAATGCGGTCACCCCTCGGGCTGAAGTGTGGTTTGCTGGCCTGGCAGGGGAGCAGCCGCAGCAGGCCAAGCCGCTGCCCCCATAATAGGGTGACTGGTCCGACTCACCGCCACCCCTGAAGGGAGCTCGGCATGGGCGCAGAGTGCCCTCGAGTCTCCCCTTCTCGGCAGCCATGCTTCCGTGGCCGCCCCTCCTCCCGGATGGCGCCACACGATGCCTTCTTTCTCCCTGCGCAGGCGCAGGGCGGAAAAAACCAGTCTGCCCTTTTCCCCTCCCCCGACAGCAGCAACAGCCAGGCATGGGCGGAAAAATCCAGTCTGCCCTTTTCCCCTCCCCCGACAGCAGCAACAGCCAGGCGTGGGCAGAAAAATCCAGTCTGCCCTTTTCCCTCCCCCCGACAGCAGCAACAGCCAGGTGTGGGCGGGAAACTCAAGTCTGCCCTCCACCCCAGCAACAGCAGCCACCAATCCCTAAACCCTGCCCCTTCCCCCAGCAACAGTGACAGCCAATCCCTAACCACCACCCCTCCCCCATCCAGCACCTCCCACTGACCTTTCTCCGGCAACCAATCAGAACAGGGTGTGGCTTCGACCAATCAGCCTTCCCCAGCCCCTATAAAACTGTTGCCTCTCCCTCAGTAAAGTGGACTTGTGTGTTTACCTTGTCTCCGCGGTAGTTCTTCTGCCGTGCGCCCTCCAGTCCTGAGAGCCCCCAACAAGGGCCTGGCCTCCCTTGTCCCCAGTTCGTCGCCTGCTTCTCCGGGCGACCCCTTCGTCGCCTGCTTCTCCGGGCGACCCCTTCGTCGCCGGCTTCGCTGGGCGACCCCATCAGCCGAACCGCACAACCCCTGTGAGACCGACCCCTCATCTGCTGCCGGACCGACCCCTCGTCCCAAGCGGGACCAACCCCTCGTCCAAAGCTGGACCGACCCCTCGTCCGCAGCCAGACCCCACCTCTACCGACCGAGCAAGCCGTCGCACCTGCCCTGCTGTTTTGCTGTGTCCATTCGCTGTGCAATCTTCTGTATCTATTTCTCTTTTTGTCTTCTCATCTTTCTCCTCTAGGATTCACTGGGATTTTATCCTGGGAACCTCTGATGTGGAGAGAGGTTCCCTGTCACTTGCACCACCTCAGTTCCTTGTCTCTGCTGTGCTTCACCTTGATTCTCCCCTTCATCTCTCTTTTGTTGTGTCATCTTCTTGCTGTGTGATTCACTTGCATAGGCATTGGCTCACTAGTGGGCACTTGACTTGCTGCATGGGCACTCAGCTCACCACATGGGCACTGGATTTCATTGCAGGCATGCTTTCTCTTCTTTTTCACCAGGAGGCCCCAGGGATAAAACCTGGGTTCTCCCATATCGTATGCAGAGGCCTTATCACTTGAGCCATATCTGCTTCCCTGATCTGTACTTTTTATTTCTATAAATGTACTTAAAATTTGTTCAAATCCATAGTTCAGTTATGTGGCAATGCTTTGATATTTTCACATCTTCTTTTAGATTTGGATAAAATAAACCACATCACTGTTTATTCCAAGGTTAATTTTTCCTAACTACTAGGGCAAGACCCTTGTGATTATCCAGTTTTTCACAATTATGAGATGTTCCTTTTGACTGTTGAGAATATACATACTATTCCTGGGCAATATTTAGTACCTGGCATTTTCCTTCAGTTGGACATTTTCCTCACGTGTGCGCAAAACAGTATCTGCTGAAAAATTAAGAGATCTTTGAAGATCTCCAGGCTTATTTTTCTGTGCAGCTGACTCCTCTGTTGTACTCTACACTCTAAACTCTAGTCACTTTTTTCTGCCCAGAATCTCAGTTCCATCTCCTCAATTCATATAGCTCCTCAATTCCAACTGTGATCCCATTCCCTGTGCTGCAATCTGCAGATTTTCTCAAGTCAGTGAGTTGGTGCAACTTCATTTATTTTCTCTCAGAGGTGTCTTATGTCCATTGCTTGATATGTCTTGCAATATGCTCAATGTGAATGTGAATAAATATAAATATAGATACATAAATATAGATATAAATTAAATATATAAAGACTGAGTTTTTTTGTTTGTTTCAGGAAGGAGGTATGGCAGGTGGCTCTAAAAAGAATCTAAACATGCCCCATTTCTGCTATTCATGTCGCAACTGCCAGAGGGGTCTGGATTGAGTTACTTATGATAAACAGAATAAAGCATAATGATGGGATGTCACTTCTGATACTAGGTAACACAAAGACAATGGCTTCTTCCTTGGTTAACATGTCAAGCATCTTCTTTCACCCTCTCACTTCCTTGCCATGAGAGAAAGCAGTTTCTATGCTGCTGTAAGGCAATCCTAGATATACTCCCAGTGTCAAGGTATTGAGACCTGAGGAAACCATCTAAATGAGCTCAGAAGTCGATCTTACATTGTGTCCCATTTATGACTCCAAATGAGATTGCAGTCATTCATGACAGCTTGGCCGAAGCCTCATGAGGCATCATAAGAAAGAGGCACCAAGCTAGACTGCTCCTTATTCCAAATCACCAAACACCATGAGATATGCCTGATGTCTAGAAACAATGAGATATTACAGGTTTGTTGTTCAAAACTTCTAAGTTTTAAAAAAGGTTTTAGGCAACAAAATACATTTAGTAATGTTTTTTGTACCTGGAAGTGAAGTGAAGCCATCTACAAGAACAAGAGCCAAATTATGAATGGTTTGAAATCAGACTGTGGGCTTTGAAGAGAGCATAAAGTGCCTTGTTAAAATTGTTAACAAAAGTTAAATATTGTTGGATAAGGCTGCCATTGAGGGCATGCAATAAAGGTATTAATATCTTATAATAATCAGAATTAAGTGTAATCCATGTTATATAGTCACATAGTATTCAGCAGCACTGCCGTCTGAAGTAATGTGAAAAGAAGAAAAGGTGCCTACTGATTTTGTTCATCTGGCTAAGGAGAGTTCCACATGAAGTGCTGAAGATGCTACCTGGTTTCTTCTTGCTTATTCATATATAAAAGGAAACAGGAGAAAAATACATTGAGAGAAAGAATGTTAATGGAAGGAGTCACAACCAACTGTTTTGAAAATAATTATTAGCTTCTCCAAATGGCAAATGATAATAAAATTAAGAAATGACTGTTTAACAAGGATCTAATGGATCTCAATTTAAGAATAATTTAGCCACATGTCTTAGTTTGCTTCTATACTTTGCTTCTATACTTTTGACTTAAACAACAGAAATTCATTGTCTCCAAATTTTGGAAGCTAAGAGTCCAAAATCCAGGTATTGTCAAGCCATATTTTCTGCCACATTCTGCTGGTTGCTCAGTCTGCTCTATAACATGGCAATCTGTCTCTTTCTGTCTCCTCTTATGGTTTCTACCTCTATGTCCAAGTTTCCTTTGCTTATAAGGCCTTCAGTCATACTGGATCTACAATGCAAACAGGTTAAACTCACCTTGAAAATATCATGGACAAATGAATTCATATCCCCAGAACATGCCTTTATGGGGCCCATGAGTAATTTTCCACTCTACTGAAAAAGGGAAATTTATGCCACTTTCTCTTTCTTTCAAACTTCTTAAATTCAAACTTTACACCAACAATTATAAGTGGGAAAAATCTCACATGATGATATGATGTAAAATTTCCCAATTGAGGTACATAATGCTATTAATAAAACTTGTCCCCCAAATAAATACATGAAATTAGGTAAGGGCTGGTTTGAAACAACAAAGCATCAGATATAGTATTGTCCTCTTAAGGTAGAACATGTACAACTTTAGGGGAAAATGTTCTGCTCACATCCCTACAGAAAATTCTGGTTTCTTAATACTATCAAATGAACTTGGAAATGACATTTTTAAATCAGAATATTAGGTAAATTTGTTAATAAGACAATATCTGATTCTGTTTGTTCTTTCAATTTGAAATGGCATTTCTCCTCTTGATCTGACTTAAGAATGTTTGACCCTGGATTAAATAGACGTGTAATACAAACAAATTGTGATCTTAATTATTTTCTCATTATGTGTCTCTATTCCAGGGCTCTAAAGTGTAATCTCCACATTCTTAAATGCTTTGTACACCTACTTTTCCATCTAAACATTCAAAAAAAAGAAAACCTGACATCTACAGAGTTTTATGTGACAATGACAGGAAACAATATACAATGATGATGTAACAAATAGTGGCACAGATCTCAAATGATCACTTCTATAGAAAAGAATTATCTACATTTCAGATCTGATTGGAGAATAACCACAAGCTGACAATGAGAACTAAGAATTCTTGCATGAATGTAACTATTTTCCAGTAAATCCCTCTACAAGAGGTTAGGACTTCAATAAGTAACTTCACTGATGCTTTAGGAAGTTAAAATGTTCCAATATATCTGGGCAGATACTTGTTCATCTCAGCAAGGAGTCTTCTGATGAGAACAAGAATGAGCTCATCAGGATGGATCCCAAAACACTTACGACATCACCTCAAGATAGTTGTCTCACTGTGTCCCTCTTCCACATGTTTAAGCTACTAGGCAGTGAATTTTGCCCAATCCCAAAGAGTTGACAGTAGTTAAAATCCTGTCTTGTTTCACCTCAGAGTCCAAAACTTTAGGAATATACTTAGAAAATTCTCCTTCTGAGTGTTTTCCAATGTGATGTTCTCCCTTGATTCAGGGGCCTAAATGAAAACTTCGATGGATTATCATTTTCTGAATGGTGGGCTCTGTGCAACAAATTAACCTATTTGTTTAATGTGCATAAATGACAATAAGTCAATATACTATAATTAAGCATTAATATGTGATAGTGCAATGCCATTTTGTAGTGAAATTAATTTTTTCTTATAAACAAGTCAGTGTATAAAGGGTATGGTTTTTCTTTTAGTACAGTGTATGTTTGTGTTTGACAGAGATAGCAAACATCGATAAGCCATACATTAAAGGAAAAATAACATATGATTCTGCTTATAAGAAATAATTAGAATTATGCACAGTCATAGAGACAGAAAGTAGAGTATATGTTACTGGAGTGGGCAGGAGGGGGTATGGTGAGTTGATGAACAATTGGTGCATTTTTTGGGGGTGATAAAAATGGTTTCAGTAATGGATAGTTTTGAGTAAAGCACAACATTTTAAATTTTATTAATGCCACAAAGTTGTAAACTTGGGAATGGTTGAGATGGATTTAATGTTGTATATATGTTACAATAATTTAAAAAGAGAAAGAGATGAAACAATGAAAATCAAATAGATCCTGGACCAGATTTCATTATATAGAACATAATGCCCCAAAAATATTGAGCTATGAAAAATTTATTTTATTTTTTTTAAAGATTCATATTTATTTCTCTCCCCTTACCTCCCCCCACCCCCAGTTGTCTGCTCTCTGTCCATTTGCTGTGTGTTCTTCTGTGACCGCTTCTATCCTTATCAGCGGCATGGGTATCTGTGTTTCTTTTTGTTGCATCATCTTGTTTTGTCAGCTCTCCATGTGTGTGGTGCCATTCCTGGGCAGGATGCACTTTCTTTCATGCTGGGCTCCTCTCCTTATGGGGCGCACTCCTTGCGCCTGGGGCTCCCCTACGTGGGGGACACCCCTGCATGGCAGGGCACTCCTTGCTTGCATCAGTACTGCACATGGGCCAGCTGCACACGGGTCAAGAAAGCCCGGGGTTTGAACCATGGACCTCCCATGTGGTAGGCGGATGCCCTATCCATTGGGCCAGGTCTGCTTCCCTGAAAAATTTATAATATAAACCATGTGCATTATATAAATAAGGTTCTTGAACTTGAGAATTGAGGTTAATGTGGTTACATAAGTGAATATCCTTGTTCTGTGGAAATATTCAGGAGGAATTGGAAGGTTAGATTATCACTCCCTACCCAACAAAAGCATGTTCTTAATCTTAATCTATTTCTGTGTTGTAAACTCATTTTAAATAGGAGCTTTGGAAGATGTTCAAACAAATTTCCTCACTGGCTTTAAATACAAACCCAAGGTTTGAAAGGCTAAAAGTTTCCTGTTCAATGTCATCAATACCCCTGTATATTTGTGTGATGGATGACCAAGAATTGACAGAAATTGCCACCTGATTTGATCCCATGACTTCAATAAATAGTGGTAAAGAAAGCATCTGAATAATAATGTTCTAATATAAGGGTCTTAAATGTTACTTGAATGAAAACATATGCACACGAGATACAGAAATTCTATCACATTTTAAAAACAGAAACATGCACATATTGTAGAGAAAAGCCAACAATAACTATCATAGTGAAAGCCCTTAACTTCACTTACAAAGCAATTGCTAACAACTTACAAAAATCATTAAAAGGACAGTATTTTGACAGCAGATAAGAGAAATTAACCAGTTAATAATGGTAAGAGCAAAGTAATGAATATCACACTTCCTCATAATTGTGGTCATTAAAGAAATATTTGATAAATAGCATTCATAACATCATAGTATATTAAATTTGTATTTACTTCCAGTTATTTAATTATAGGGCAGGGGTTAGTTAAGTAAAATATCCTGTAGGAATGCTTAATTTTATATGCAGAACATATATTTTCTCACATGGAGGAGAAAAATCATTGCATTTGTATAAATTAAAATAAGATATTGCCATTGATTATAGATGTAATGAAGTACTAAAAAAGAATATGAAGAATAAAAGGTTGGTCAAAATAAAACATCACTATTATTTTCTCCCTAACCTAAATTAAAATAGAAGAAATTCATATGCTAATTTGACAGAAAACATTTTTCACTCTGCAAAATTAAATATTTATACTAAATTATGTCCTAAAAACATAATTTTAATTACATAATGGACAATGTTAGCTCTTTCTCAAACAGTTCATCATATGAGAATATTCAGCTTTGAACTTCACATCAGCCAAATACTGATTTTGCCATTGAATACATCCATAAATAAAGGATTATAAAATATTCATCTTTTGAAATTTTCACATCTTATTGTACTGTAAAATTTTATTTTAAATGATTGAGTTTTTAAAATTTTCTGCCTGGAAATTCTTTGTGTTAATATGAATATTCCCTATCATAACTTTACTACCTGCAAAGATGTTGGGCTATGATATATAAATTAGTCAACTATGTTGAATAAAAGATGAATTAGATCATGCTTTATACAGATATTTAGCTATTTACATCTAATGATTTTTCTACTTTACCTAAATAATGAAATTTAAAACATTTCAAATATTAAATAGCATCTCAAGTGATCTTGATTTAAATGTATTTTATCACAAGTACTTACAATTATATTTATTTCTGAAATTTTTGGTCATTATTAAAGTATTTTATGATTTTGTTTTTGTAAAATGGCTCATAGGGGATTTCTGGTTAATTATAGGTATTAATGCTTCCCAAATATTTTGTTTAGAATTGTTTAAAAAACAGATTTTTCAATATGTAAGAAGTCTATATATTGCAGTTGTTTTAATTGGAAAATAAAGGACTATGTATCATAAGTTTAAAAGTTCACTGAATGATGGCGGACTTGGCCCAGTGGTTAGGGCGTCCGTCTGCCACATGGGAGGTCCATGTTCAAACCCCGGGCCTCCTTGACCTGTGTGGAGCTGGCCCATGCACAACACTGATGTGCACAAGGAGTGCCCTGCCATGCAGGGGTGTCCCCATGTAGGGGAACCCCGTGTGCAAGGAGTATGCCCAGTAAGGAGAGCCACCCAGCATGAAAGAAAATGCAGCCTGCCCAGGAATGGCACTGCCCACACGGAGAGCTGACACAACAAGATGACACCACAGAAAGAAACACAGATTCCCGTGCCACTGACAACAGAAGTGAACAAAGAAGACACAGCAAATAGACACAGAGAACAGACAACCAGGTGTGGGGGGAAGGGGAGAAATAAATAAATAAATAAATAAACCTTTAAAAATAAAAAAATAAAAAAAGATTTATTTTTAAAAAAAGTTCATTAATAAATAAAAATGTAAGAAGTGATTGTGAAGATGTAATTTGACCACAAAGTTTTGAAAATAAAATCAGTATAACATATAATTTGAGACAGATTATTGATTAAACATAATATAAAATGAAAATGAAAATATTAATTTTAAAAAGTGAAAGAACTTAAAGATAAACATGAAAATTTACCCTAAACCTTTTGAAGAGAGGTAGGAAATGAAATTTCACCCACATATACCCATGCACACACATAAAAGATATATTTTAAGAAATATGGAGAAGGAAAGAAGAAATAAATAGAAGGTAAACAAGCAATTTTTAAATTGCTAATGGCTGACATTTCCTTAAACTATCAAGTATATCTATCAATGTGTTCAGAAAGATCAATTTATCCTAATCCAGATATATAAAAGCTATCTATAAATGGTGTGAAGGATACTTTTTGTTTACCCCTCTGTATACAGTTTACCCTTTTCCAGCCTGCTATTTTCCCTGGAGTCTATACATTTTTGGACTGCAACAAGGAGATGACAGTTTTTGGCTTCTGTTTGGATTTTCCAATTCTGGGAAATCAGAGAGAAGAAATTAATTGTACTCAAGGATATTTATTCTCAGCTCCCTTTCTGTAGTGCTCCCTGAGGCTGGTTGCATTCTCTAATCAGGGCTTCTTAACAAGGGGTCTGCTGTGCTAAGTCAGCAATGGGTTGCTTCAAAGGGAAGGCAATGCAGAACTTTACAAAATAAAGGGACAGAGTGAAAGACACAAGAGAGGAGATAAAGCTGGGGCCAGGGGACTCATAGCTTCTGGAACTGAGAGCCTCGACCCCAGTTTCCACCTCGTATTTATTGGAAACTACCAAGCAGCTATTTGCTATCAGAACTACAATATTTTCTACAATAATAGAGAACAACTGCAACATCTACAATAAGGCAACATTTACAATAGAACTCTTTTTCCCACATTTCCCCCTTTTTGTTTTCGCTAAGTCTATGCAAATGATGTTTCACTGATTAACAAAGCTTCTGGCATGATATTTTCACTTTTAGGTTTGAACAATACTCATTAAATTTTTTCTCAATATATTCAGTCCCAGGATTGTTCAAACTTAAAAGATTTACATATACATTCAACTAGGTACATTTATATATCAGTTCATCAAATAACTTAAGTACACAGTATGTTTCATTATTAAAGTTCTGATTAGTATTCAATCATTTTATACATAATCCATAACTGTAACAACAAACAATAAGACTTCCAACTAGTAGACACTTAACAAACACACTTTCATTTCTCATGGGCTTAATACTACCAACTAACAAGGCTATATAGGCCAGTACTCAGTTTTAGTGCTGGCCACATCCAATTCACAGGTTAAGTCAATACAAACTCCATTAACAGGAGAAAACATTGTATTTACCAATTATAGTAGAGAATATAGTTTTGTCTTAGCCAAACATTTAAGAATTTGATTGAGAACAGGGACCTTACAGCTGTCCCAATTGCTTGCCTTTCCCAGGCCTTTAACATACCTTTGTTTCTGATGCTTCTTAGGAGGGTCACTGCCACAGGTTTAACTATGCAGCCAGATTCATTGCCATCAGGGCAGAAGCCTTGAGGAAGAATAGCAAAATCCATTGCTGACCTTTTCACACAGTTTTTGTACTTTTTGTATTCATTCAGGTTCGTTTTACTTTTCCAAGACACATTAACTCACTACTAACACAGTACTTTTACAACTTGCTATATGCATACTAGTTCTGTCCTGCATATCCCCATTTCTGATTTTATAAAATTAATCATTTTATTTTAGGACAAAATACACTTTATTGAATTTCAGTTAGCATTCCCACAAACTTTTTACCTTTTTCAATATTCACTTAATTTTTACATCCTATTTTATTTTAGGACAAAATACACATTATAACATTTCAGTTAGCATTCCCATAAACTTTTTATCTTTTTCAATATTCACTTAACTTTTACATCTTTCATCTTATCCTTCCTTTCTCTCTCATTTTCCCCTCTTTTTCCTTTCTCTTTTTCTTTCTTCCTTTTTCTTTTTTCCTTCCTTTTTTATTTTGCTTTTTCTCACACACACTGAAACAATTACAACACACACATTGACATTGAACAAACACAAATGCAGTTCCAAATCTATTAATCTAGAATTTCTTCATTGCTTCCTTTTATAATTCAACATTTCTTTTTCCAGTTTTCCTCCTTTCAGTTTCCTTCTTAATCTCTTTCTGTCCCCAAGCCATACTTGCTTTATAATGCCATGCTTGAACAAGTTCTGTAGTTTAGATACATTGATGTAAAGCCATTCTAGTCTTCGGAATGAGACCCAGCCATGCAGTTTCCAGCATCTGTCTCTCCATCTGCATGACCATAGGTACTGGGTTTCACAGGAACTTTCCTCGTCTTTTGGTGTTAATGGCATGGCTTTGTCCGATGAGCTGGTACCCACACAGAATGTTCTCCATCTCCTGGGAAAATGCAAGCAAACCCTTGAGGACTGTGAAGGCTTTCCAAACCATTCAGGGCTCTGTGCCATCACAACCACTTTAGTTTCACTCGAGGTGATCCTTCTTCCCTTCGGGTCCCTGTTTGCCCCAAGTTGGGTGCCAGTTGCTGAGTTTCCCTTCAGGCACCAGTTCCCTTGGGCACCAGTTGCTGTGCTAAGTCAGCAATGGGGAAGGCATTGCAGAACTTTACAAAATAAAGAGACAGAGAGAAAGACACAAGAGAGGAGATAAAGCTGGGACCAGTGGACTCATACCTTCTGGAACTGAGAGCTTTGACCCCAGTTTCCACCTTGTATTTATTGGAAACTACTGAGCAGCTGTTTGCTATCAGAACTGCAAAATCATCTACAATAATAGAGAACAACTGCAACATCTACAATAGAACAGGTGAAACTCTTTTTCCCACAGGGGTTTGTGAGCATGAATTTAAATTAAAAAAGACACTGTTCTTGTGGGGATATGTTGGTGTGGGTGTGATATAATTATTAAATAATTCACAGTATATTACAGTACTTAGTAAGGAGTCCATGGTTTTCACCTAACTGGCAAAGAGGTCCATGGAACAAAATTGGTTAAGAACCCCTGCTCTAAATGAACCTCATATCTCTACTAGGTAGATTTTTTACCTTTCATTCTCCTTTTTTTTTTTTTTAATATAATGAACTTTATCTTTAAAGAAGTTTTAGACCTCAGAAAAGATGCATCAAAAGTAAAAGGGATTCCCATATACCCCACTCCCTCACCTCCCACATCTTCCCCTCTCAATATCTTACAAATGTGTGGTAGATACATACTACAATTGCTACTAACAAAGGTCTATAGTTTACATGATGACTTACACTCAATTCCAATGCCCCCAAAATGCCATATTTCCACCTATTACTCCCTAACTTCCCCTCAGAACCTCTGACAACCACTTCTTTATAACATTGTTACATGCTATTCTATTACTACAATATTAGTAAGTTTAATTTGTCCATAGTTACGTTATCTGCTTGCAATACTAACACTAAATGTTAATGTCTTAAACTCCCCAATCAAATAGCACAGGTTGGCAGAATGGTTTAAAAAAAAGATCCACCTATTGGCTGCAGTGACCCACAGGTTCTATGGTCAAGGCAGATAGCTCTGGAGTTCAGGGCCATGTCAGTTGGCCCTACTTTGGAGTTTGTGTTCCTGAGTATGATGGAGTTGGACTAAGATATAACCTTTCTACACATGCCTCTTCTTTCACTTTTACTAGACCTGTGGTTGGCATTTGGGTTGGTGTATACTCAGGAGACCTGAATCTCTGAATTGTCCATGTGCCAGACCCTGGGCCTCAGCAGATTTGCAGCTCCTACCCTCTGGTTTCTTGGACTTACCGTGGCCAGCTGACAGGGAAGTGAAGGGGGTCAACCATCACACCAGGGAGCCAAGAGTGCCTACACCTGCAAGCAGGAGAATTGCATCCCTCATCCATGTGTAATCTAAACCCCCTCTTGATGTAAAGGGGGACTGGACATAGCCATCTCAGGTCCACAAGATGGAGGAATAGAGTATGGATTAGAGTGGACTTACTGGTGTACTGCTGGGGAACTACTGTGATTAGTAAGGGAAGAAATTGTAGTAGTGATGTGGAGAGGGTTGCCACAGTGACTGATGGTCAGGAGAGGGAACAAGAGATATGGTGTGAGGGCATTTTCAGGATCTGGAGTTGTCCTAGGTGGTGCTGCAGGGATGGATGCTGGACATTGTGTGTCCTGTCATGGGCCACTGGGTGGATTGAGGAAAAGTGTGGACTACAAAGTGGATCACTGTCCATGTGCTGCAGTTCTCCAGAATGTATTCACTGGGTACATTGGATGTGCCACAATGATAGAAGAGTTTGTTGCTGTGGGAAGGGTGGCATGGGTGGGGTGGGGGGTATATGGGGACCTCATATTTTTTAATGTAACATTTAAATAATTAATTGATTTTTAAAAGGTGACTAATATTTTAATTGAAAAAAAGTATTTTCTGCACAATAAAAGAAATGATATAATAATAAAGAAACTTCCAAAATGTATATGACCTCGTTATTAAAGATTACAGTTCTTAAAAAAAAGATCCACCTATTTATTAGCTCTGTCACATTCCCCAAATGAACAGCAACAATCCCCCAAGTGCAAGGGCCAAGATCAGTGAACAAGGATGGTCCAATGATGGGCCCCTGATACTGATGACTATGCTTATGAGCCTGTTTGCTTGAAATTTCAACTCGGTCTAGAGCTGTAGGGTACCTAAGAGTTACCTCCTGAGGGTCTCCATGTTGCTCAAATACATCCAGTCTCTAAGCCTAGCTCAGCACGTAAATGCATTACCTTTCCCCCAGCGTGGGACATGACTCCCAGGGATGAACCACCCTGGAGCTGAGGGATTACTACCAATCACTAGATGGTGATGCAACTAGAAAAAGACCTTGAATAAAAGGGAGAAATGGTAAAGACATATGAGTTTATATGGCTAAGAGTCTTCAAAAAAGAGCCAGGAGGTCATCAGAGGGATCATGTTTATGCACATCTCAGCAGGATCCCAGAGACAGCTAAAGTAGATACAACCCCAGGCACTGGTACTCCTGAGGGCTATGGAGACACACAGGTTCTACATTCATGGCAGATAGCTCTGGAGTTCAGTGCCTTGTCAGTGGGTCCTACTTGGGAATTTGTGTTCCTGAGTGTGATGGAGTTGGACTCAGATGTGACATTTCTGCACATGCCTCTTCTGTCACTTTTACTCAGAAGACTTGATTCTCTGGACTGGCCATGTGCCAGCTGGGCCCTGAGCCTCAGCATGAAGGAAAAGCCAGCCCAGCTGCAGTCCAGGCCATGAGACTCGCCTTAGAGGAGATGGGACTATGAGTAAACTCTAGACCCTACATGCCCTTGAGTAAGCTCAGGGATAGCCCTCAAGAACGCTGAGTCACCGGCCAAGGATACTATGCATGCGCCAAGTTGCCTTCACGCTTCCCCCTCCCAACCCAACTAATCATAAAAGCCACCTTATATAGATATGCCATGGTCCCAACCAATCAAGTAATGCTTCCGCGTTCACCCTATATAATTCCTGTTCACCACCTCCTCCCCGGACTCACTCACAGACTGCGCATTAATCCGCATACCCTGGCTCCCCTGCCTCAGCTAATAAAACCAGTTGCATCATTTACCCAGTGGTTTGCGTGAGTTTGTAGCGCGGTCCTCCTCTGCCTACTAGCAGCCCCGGCCAGCAGTCTCTGGCGCACAGCTAGTGAGGTGTGTTGACAGCTCGCTGCTTATGAGGGTGGTGCGAGGAAGGCTTTGCCTCCCAGCCCAGCAGCCTAAAGCCACAGCAACATCAGCAGAGTTGCAACTCCTACTCTCCAGTTTATTGGACTCACCCAGGTCAGCTAATAGGGAGATGAAGATGGTCAACCACCACACCAGGGAACCAAGAGTGCCTACAACTCCAAGCAGGAGAATTGCATCCATCAACCACGTGGGATCTCTCAATTTAGAGGTGGAGTGGGCATCACCATCCCAGGGTCCACAGGATGGAGGAATAAAATATGGATTAGAGTGGACTTATTGGTATTCTACTATAGAACTTTTGTGACTAAGAATGGAAGAAATTGCAGCATTGATGTGGAGAAAGTGGCCATGGTAGTTGCTGAGGGTAGGAAGAGGGAAAAAGAAATGTCATGTGGGGGCATTTTCAGGACTTGGAGTTGTCCTAAATTATATTGCAGGGAAAGATGCTAGACATTATATATCCTACCATAACCCACTGAATGGACGGGGGGAGAGGGTAAACAATGGTGTAAACTATAATCCATGCAGTGCAGCAGTGCTCAAAATGTATTCACCAAATTCAATGAATGTGTCACAATCAGGAAAGAGGTTGTTGATGTGGGAGGAGTATGGTGGGGTGGGGGTGGGGTTTATGGGAACCTCATATTTTTAATGTAACATTTTTTGTGACCTATGTATCTTGTTTTTTAAAAAAGACAAATAACTAAAAAATAAAAATAAATAAAATTTTAAAAAATAGACTCAACATTGACCCAGAGACAAAAATATGTTGAAAGTGAAAGGTTGGAAAAAGATGAAAGGCTGGAAAAGGGCAAATTCCTTGAAACACACAAGTAATAAACACAGACTCTAAAATAAATAGATGATGTCAGCAGATCAATTATATATAAAGAAATAGATTCAGTCATCAAAAACCTCTCAACAAGAAAAAGAAAAGTTCCAGGACCTGATGGCTTAACTGGAGAATTCTACAAATTATTCAAATAATTAAGACAAATTCTGTTCAAACTCTTTAGGAAAAACTGAAGAGGAGAGGACACTACATAACAAATTCTATAAGGCCAACTTCTCCCTAATGCTAAAGTCACAGAAACATAATACAAGAAAAGTAAATTACAGGCCAATTTATTTTATGAATCTAGATGTGAAAAATCCTCAGAATACTTGTGAATCAAATCCAACTGCACGTCATAAGTACAAAATAAGGTATTTGAATATATCTTAATAAAATTTTTAAAAAAGTAATACATGAAAAAATGAGTTTTATCCCAGCTATGCAAAGGTGGTTCTACATTAGAACATAATTATAATATACCTCATTAACAAAATGAAGGGGAAAAAAACATATCATCATCTCAGTTGATGCATAGAAGGCATTTGATACAGTCTAGCATCCTTTCTTGATAAAAAAAAAAAAAAGAAATAGAAGAAAACTTACTCCACATGATAAAAGACCTGTATGAAAACTCCACAAGTAACATTGTCTTCAATGGTGAAAGTCTGAAAGCTTTCCCTCTAATATCTGGAACAGACAATGATGCCCAGTGTCACCACTGCTATTCAACAATGTACTTGATATTCTAGTCAGAGAAGTTAGACAAGAAAAATAAATAAAAGTCATCCAAAATGGAAATGAATAAATAGAACTTTCACTATCCTACATATAGGAAGTCCCAAAAATCTACAAAATTATCAGGGTTAATAAATTCAGCAAAGTGGTGGAGTAAATGATCAAGATGAAAAAATCAGGAGTGTTCCAATACACTAGTAATGAACGGTCTGAGAAAGAAATGAAGAAAAAAACTTTGATTTACAATACCCACTAAATGAATCAAATATGTAGGAAAAAGTTTAGTCAAGGATGTAAATGACCTGTACACAGAAAAGTACAAAACATTGCTAATGGAATCAAAGACCTGAATAAATGAAAGGACAGTCCATATTCATGGATTGGAAGACTAAATATTTTTAAGACATCAATTCTACTCAAAATGATTTAAAGATTTAATGCTATCCCAATAAAAATTCCAACATTCTACTTTGCACATGGAAAAGTTAACTATCAAATATATTGGAATTGTAAGGGTCATGAATAGCTAAAAACATTTTTAAAAAGAATAACAAAGTTGGAATACTCCAACTTCCTGCATTTAAAGCCTATTATAAAACTACAATGTTCAAAACAGCATGGTACTGGCACAAGGATAGATATATAGACCAATGGAATCAAATTGAGAGTTCAAAAATAGATGCTTACACATATCACAAATTGATTTAACAAATCAATTTTATTGATACATATTCATAAACATACAATTCATCCGAAGTGTACAGTGATATTTGCTATAATCACATAGTTGTGTTCATCACTTCAATCATTATTAGAGCATTTTCATTATTTCAATAACAATAATAAACAAAAACAGACAAACAAGAATATTCCTCACCTCTCAATCTCTCTATGCTTCCCCCACTGTATATAGTTGCTGTTTCTGGCAATTCCATACAAAATGTATAATCAATGGATTTTAGTAAAATTACAATGTTGTATATTCATCATCTCAAAAATTTTAGAACAATTTCATTACTCCAAAAAGCAAGATTCTGTACCCTTTAGCATTCCTTCCTCAGACCTAATCTCCTTTCATCTTTATAAATTGATTTATATTTACACTTTATATAAATGGAATCATACAATATGTAGTACTCCATATCTGGTTTTTTTTTTTTGGTCTGATATTAATATTTTGGTCTATTAACTTATATTTGTTCAGCTTCAAAGAAAAACAGTCTTACATATGCAATTCTACCCATGTTCATATTTCACATAATATATTTAGCTCATAATAGGGCAGTCATATAGTATTTGTCCTTTTGCATCTGGCTTGCTTCACTCAACAATAATGTCCTCCAGGTACATCCATGTTGTCATATGTTTCATGACTTCATTTTTTCTTACTGCTGTAAAATATTCCATCATGTGTATACTCCACAATTTGTTTATCCATTCTTCAGTTGATGGACATCTGGATTGTTTCCAACTTTTGGCTATCATGAATAATGCTTCTATGAATATCAGTGTGCAGATACCTATTTGTGTCACTGCTCTCAATTCTTCTGGGTATATAGCAAATTGATTTTTGATAAGGCTCCAATGACCACTCAAATGGGAAAGAGTATCTCTTTAACAAATGATGCTGGGAGAATTCAACATCCAAATGCAAGAGTGAAGGACACCCATCAAATAGCATATACAAAAATAACTCAAAGTAGACTAAAGACCTAAATAGAAGAAAAAGACCTACAAAACTCCTAGAAGATAATGTAGGGAAGTATCTTCAAATCTTGTGTTAGCCAATGGTTTCTTAAACTATACACCCAAAGAACAAGGAATAAAGTATAAATAGGTAAATGGGAACTGATCAAAATTAAAAACATTCATGGATCAAAGGACCTTATCACAAAAGTGAAAGGACTATGATTCAATGGGGAAAATATTTGGAAAACACATATCTGATAAAGGTTTAACATCAAGAATATATGAAGAAATCTTAAAACTCAACAATAAAAAGTCACAGAATACAATTTTTAAATGTGCAAAAGTCTTGAATAGACAGTATTGCAAAGAGGTTATACAAATGGCTACAAAGCACGTTAATATACTCAATATCACTAGCTATTAGAGAAATTTAAACCAAAACCACAATGAGATATTTCATTTCCAGTAGAATGGATACTATTAAAAGAGAGAAATTTATAAGTATTGGGGAGCATGTGGAGAAATAGGAATACTTATTCATTACTAGTGGGAATGTAAAATGGTGCAGCAACATTGGAAGACACTTTGGAAGGTCTTCAGTTATCTAAGAACAGAACTATCATATGAGCCAGCAGTTCTTCTACTAAGTATATACCCAAAATAATTGAAAGCAGTACCTCAAATAGATATTTTCTCACTGATCTTCACAGTGGCATTATTCAAAATTGCCCAGAGATGGATGCAACACATGTGCCCATCAACCAATGAATGAATTTTAAAAATACGGTATATACATGCAATGAAATATTTAGCTGTAAGAAGGAATGAAGTCCCAATTCGTGTGATAACAAGAATGAACTTTGAAGACATTATTATTCTGAGTGATATGGGCCAGATGCAAAAGGCCAAATATTGTACGATCTCATTGATATGATATATTAAAATTAGCAAGCTCATCAATTTGGAATCTAGAACATAGCCTACCAGGGGCCATGTTGGGGGTGGATAATTGGAGGTAATGCTTAATTTGTACAGAATTTCTATTTGGGTTAACTGTAAAGCTTTGGAAATGGATGGTGGTGAAGATAACACAATACTGTGAGTGAACTTAACAATACTGAATTATATATATGAATTGTGTTTAAAAGAGGAACTTTTAGGTTGTATATGTGTTACTAAAATAAAAATTAAAAATTAAAATATAAAACATAGGTTTGAATAACACAACAAACCCTATTATAAACTATGGACTATAGTTCATAGAGCAAGTATACAGATGTTCTTTCATTAGTTATAACAAATATACCCCAGTAATGCAGGGTGTTAATAATAGGGTGATGCATTGGAAAAATATACCTAATATAAACTATAGACCATAGGTAATAGTACAATTTTAATATTTTTACATCAATTGTAAAATTCCCATACAAATGCAAAATGTCAACCTTGGGGGGATTATGGAAAACTATATTTTACATGATTTTTCTGTAACCCTGCAACTTCTACAACCAAATTTTTAAAATAAGAATTATATACAATAAAATTTAACACTAAGAAATGAAGATCAAATAAAAATTTCTGCAGATATATAAGAAAGCTGAAAGAGGGAAGTGGATATGGCTCAATGGATAGAACTTCCACCTACCATATAGGGGGTCCAGGGTTTGATACCCAGGGCCTCCTGGCCCATGTGGTGAGCTGGCCCATGTGGAGCACTGCTGTTGCCCTGCGCAGAGGTGTTCCTCAAGCAAGGAGTGGCCCCCATGCAAGGAGTGCAGCCCAGCCCCGGAAAGCAGACCGCCCAGGAGTAGTGCTGCTCACAGGGGGACCTGATGCAGTAAGATGACACAACACAAAAGAGACCCAGAGAAGAGATCATATGAGATGCAGCAAACTAGGGAGCTGAGGTGGAGCAAGAGAATGATCACCTCCCACTCTGGAAGGTCCCAGGATGGGTTCCTAGAGCCGCCTAATGAGAATACAACAGACACAGAAGAACACACAGGGAATGGATACAGAGAGCAGACAATGGATACAGAGAGCAGACAATGGGAGGTGAGAGAGGGGGAGGAGGGAGAAATAAGAAAAAGAAAGAAAGCTAAAAGAATTCCTTTTTTACAGCTTATACCTTTTATTAGAAAAGTTAAACAGCATAGCATTAACTATTTTCAAGAACAATATTAAACCTGATAAGCAACAAAAATCAGACTAAATGTATAACAAAAAACTAATGGCCTTTCTATAATCAAACATTTAATTATCTACAATGTCTTTGTACAAAGGGGGGAATCCATGGTTTACAGCCTTGTCATATTGAAAATAAAGTTACAATAGCAATTTCATATAATTACCATTCTCAAGAAACTCAATCATTAAAACAGTAATTAAGATTTCACAAATTTAAAACATCTCACTTAATTTAAAATTTACTGGGGGAAGCAGATTTGGCCCAATGGATAGGGCATCCATCTACCACATGGGAGGTCCAGGATTCAAACCCAGGGCCTCCTGCCCCATGTGATGAGTTGGCCCATGTGCAGTTCTGATGTGTGCAAGGAGTGCTGTGCCATGCAGGGGTGCCTCCCATGTAGGGGAGCACCACGTGCAAGGAGTGTGCCCTGTAAGGAGAGATGCCCAGCATGAATAAAGTGCAGCATGCGCAGGAGTGGCACCATACACATGGAGAGCTAATGCAGCAAGATGATGCAACAAAATTGAGACACAGATTCATGGTGCCACTGACAAGAATACAAGTAGACACAGAAGAACACACAGCAAATGGGCACAGAGAGCAGACAACTGGGGTGGGGGGAAGGGGAGAGAAATAAAAAATAAAATAAAATTTATTGGGTATACACTGAAGTCTGAGTTTCAAAAAAGGCCCAAAAAAGGGCCAACACTTAAGGTGGGATATTCAGTGTAATTTTGCTCTAAAATGTTAAAACTTTTGATAATGATAGCCACATAACTTCTGTGCTACCTAGACTGTTAATAATAAAGCCATTATTTGGATGTGTGTGTATCTGTGTCTGTTTCTTCACTTAAATTATAGGAAACCAGGGAGGATTTTTGTTGCAAAGCTTTTAAAGTTCCAAACACAGAAGGGTCCAACACTGGAAAAAGAGATCAGCACTAAAATTTATAGTACATATCAGGGAATTCATTAGTTTTCACAGCATTGTCAGCTTAAAAGGTAAGTCATCGAGGCATATAATTTCCCATCAGTGTGTCCTTAGGTTCTTTTTTGTTTTTCTATGAATAGTTAGAAAGCTAATTTTTTTTCCAAAGGGGATTAAGTCATATTTTATATAGCATTTTGCTTGATTATTTGCTCTGTACTGAAACTGTACCCTGTTGCCATTAGATCTTTTTTTTTTTAATGGCATATAAAAACATTTATTGATGGTAGGACATCACTAATTCAGACAACTCTGTAGCAACATTGGAACAAAATTTGAGTCACTTGACATTCACAAGCTCAAGAAAAATGAGGCCTGGGGTAATACATGGAGCAGAAGCCTGACATTCAATACAACCACAGTACAAAAGTCACTTCCTGAAAAAGACCTAAGAATTCTAAGCCAGGACGATGCTCCCTTGCACTGTTTCACCAAAAGTTAGGAGGTAGAAGTTTAGTTAAAGCCTGAAAGTCATTCCCAGTCTTGATTTTAATGCCACTCTATGGCATCTTTCATCAAAGAAATTCTGAATATGTTTCAGCATCTCTGTGAAGGAAGCGTGGCAGGTATAACCTTCCATATACAGCAGGAAAGTGACCTTAGATGGCAAAGTGGAAGTGGAAAGAGAGCTGTATCTTTGAGATTGCCACTGTGCCTGCACTGCCAAAATGCCATTTGACTTTCAAACTGAATATGGAAGTCAAGTCATTGATGGAGAAGAAATAGTGCCACCGTGATGCCATTCCTTTTTTACAGTCTGTTTTTCTGCCCTTAACCACACTTTAATCACTGTGGGCAATGACTTAGCATTAAATTTTTCACCATAAAGTAAGGTCACAGCAATAATGGAAAAAAGTATTAACACTTATAAAATTTGGAAAATGGAACATGAATTGTGTGTTTTGGAGGGGAGGGAAGTGGGGGGAAGAGAGAGAGAATGTTAACACAGACAAACTCAAAAGAAAAATTAAAACATCTGCTTTTTGTCAGCAAACATATTCAAAGCAAGGGCCAACAGTGGAGGCTGAGTAGCTGAGTAGCTACTGAAGTTTCCTAGTATTAAAAAAAAAAATCCTACATCCAGACGCCTTGATGAACCAAAGTTCTCTGAGAAACTTTTACAAAGTACATACTGTATAATATCCATGAAACCCACATGGTATTCCTGTGTAAGTGTTCCACTTCCAGTTCCCATGTGTGTTCATGGATGGGATTAGCAGAAACGTCTGTTATCCTCACAGTCTGAAGTCACGGCTCGGGTTTGCACACCTGAATCACACCCATGACCATCACATACTTTTCTATTGAATCCACAGAACAGGCAAGAAATACGAGATAATTAGTCAAGAAAAGTGTTCCAGGCAGCTCAGCCAGGCAGGGGAGGAGCCAGGAATTCAACATAGTTCTGTTCTGCCTCCAGAACAGTCCAGGTCAAACCAGCCAACCTCCAGTTGGAATCCAAGACTCTCTGGGTGGAAGGACCCTCACAGGGGAGGGAGGGGAGAGGGAAGGTCCCTGTATCCTCCCAGCCTCCTTAGCTTAAACTTCACACTCTCTTCCCTGGTCAAGCAGTGGTCACTTGCAGCATCTTGCACTTCCTTATGGCTCCACTGGGATCAGTGACTGTCTGGGAAATTTGTCCACAGTCTGTGTCCCCACCCCTACTCTACCCCACCCCAGCTTGTCTATCCGGTCTCTGCTGTAGCCCAGCACCTCCCACAGGCCTGGGGAGCTGTGCTGTCAGTGAACATTCACTTGAGATGGGGTCCAGCACATGTCACTCAAAAATTTTAAAAAATGCTGGTTCCTCCAACCGTTCATGTGCCAGGCACTAGGCCAGGTGCTGGGGAGACAGCTGTCCGCCTGGGGTTCAGTCTGCCAGGGATTTTCCAAGTGTGACCCCTAGACCAACAGCATCAGCGATACTTAGAAATGCAAATTCATGGCCCCATCCAGACCTACAGACTCAGAAGTCCTGAGGGGGGAGCTCAGCCCTCCAGTTAGTCGCATGTAGACATTTTCTGAAACAGGTTTACCTTTTCAAAGCAGTAATGGAGAACTAAGATAAAAATCATGAGTTTCAATTGCTACTCAACATAATTACATGCACCAAAATTGCACATACATTTTCTATATGAACTGTTAAAATAATCTTCTGGGTCCTTGAGGTACTTGCTTTCTCCATCAGAACATAAACACAAACCAAATAAGCAGCTCCCCTAAAGATGAAATTGATAAATTTAAAATACTGGGGGAAAATATTAAAGAAAAAGGTGGAGACATTGTGTAGACAAAAATCTAAATATTCCGGAAGGTTTTTGCATGTGTGCTCTGCATATGGGGAAAATTTGTACACACTAGTGCAATTAACACTAGCTATATTGTTTGGTGCTGCTCAAATAATATGGAATCTTGGTCGAAGTATGGCAATGATTTCACTGTATGGTTCTTCCTGTATCAGCTCAATAGTTTGCTGCTTTTTAAGAACCCAGAAGCTGTAGAACTTTGCTGCAGCTTTTTTTCTGTTTGTGTTTCAAAATAGCTCAAGCAAACATAAAGATTCAACTCCAGTTTTAGCAAGAGCTCACTGAAGACCAAGAAGTTTTGGCAGAGTTCTTTTGTTTCATCTTTTTTCTTCTTGATCTTGATCACCTCTAGAAGCATCTTCATTATCTTCTTTCTCTTTCACCTTTTCCTTCCTTTCTGGCAGAAGTTCTAGCCCTGGTAGTAGCTGGCAGATATTTGGAGACTCTTCTTGAGGTAGATCAATATGGGGTCTTTCCATCTGCTCAACTGGCTGAGGTATCAAGGACCTGGGTCAACTTGTCCAGCCCTTACTTAACTCCCTTAGGTGGAGGTGGGGACATGGTTGCCTTATCCATATTTGTGTTTCCATCACTGACTCCTGGAGGTGGTTCAATTCTTCCAATATGGGCTCATCAATAACATCATGTTGCTGATGTTGCTGTTGCTGCTCATCTCTGGGAGCCTCTGGATTTTCAAATTCCTCAAGGAACTCACCTAAATTATCAGCTTTTCCTCCTTTCCTCCTTTTTCTAAGGTCTTCTGGTACAAGCAGTGTAAATCAGCATGTGAAGATCTTGAGTAGTCTATTATTCCACAAAGGCTGAGCAGGTAAAGAGAAGTGTCTTTCCACATCATAAATTTCTTGGTGGATGAAGTCAGATCCAAAATAGTAGCAATATCAGAATAATACTCAGTTGGGCTCTAATTGTCTTGCTATCCAATTCTTTGACACTGCCAATAAGAATTCTTCCTCTTGACTCTTGTTTCTTTGACAGAGATATCAATAGGTTCCAGAGCAAATACTTCTTCATTTGGAACAAGTGTTGTTTGATCAGTCATAGTTGGCATTGATTCAACAGGATCCATTGAATCAGGACTATCAGGCCCACCCATTGATATGTTGTCATCCTCATCCATATCATCATGTGCAAGCAGTTCTGACAACATCACCCCTGCCTCAGAGAGAGCAGGGGGATGGTTAAAGATACCACCATCATTATTACTAATAAATTTGTCATCTAATATACCACATCATTTCCTTCTCTTAAATCTTATTTTGGTCTTTATATTCGAGATGGTTAATTTTCTCATTCTGATTGCTGGTGCTCTGATCAGGGTCAAGTAAGAGGTTAGGAAATCTCTCCCTTTTAATTTGCATCCTCAAAAGCACTGCCTTCTCTCATAATCTCAAGGTCATCCATTCTAAAGCTGCCAAAATCATTTCCTTGTAGGACATTGATGTTCCCAACTTCTTCTCTCACAGTTCTCTCTTCCACTCTACTCTGGTTTAGGCTGAACAGCTGGGCCACATTGATGTCATCTAAGTGAGGCAATGGTTGATCGAAGTCATGAAATTCTTCAGGTAAGGTAATGGCATGATAAGTTGCTTCCTGATTTGCCTCAGGCAGGTGGACAACATCTGGCTGAAAAGCCATCTTTATCTTAATGAATGCCTCATTACAGTCTGCAAGGAGATATTTAGCTTTCCTGTGATAGATTGGAACTACTTCCAGTAAGAGATGTCCTGATGTTTGAAGTGTCATCTTCACCTTGAGAGAGATGATGCTCTCCACACTGTTCTCTAAGTTACATCCAAACACATGGGCCTTGATGAGCTCCTTACCCCTGATGAACCACTAGCTAGGGTCTGGATGAGGGGCTCTGGGAGGGGAAAAGGGTCAGAGGAGGAGGCAGGAAAGTGGGTGAGTCCTTGTGCAGTGTAGCTTCAGACACTTCCCTTTGCCCCAGGGCCACTGCCCCTGCTCATCCTGCATTCAACTGAAAGAATTCATCACCATATCTACACTTCAAGAAATGTTGAAGGAGGCCTTTAAAGAGAAGCATGATGATAGGTGTTGAAAATATTTCTCTTCACAAAGGACTGAAAGGCATCAGAAACAATAAACAGATGGAAATTATATATGATTGTTTCCTAATTATTAAAATATTTGCAAAAGTTAAGCAACTGTTGGCACAGAAATATTACTCTGATTTGTGGTTTTTAACATACCTATTAGGTTAAGTGGATAATGGATATATTACTATCCAAAGTATACTATTGGAAGATTCTTATACTATAGCTCAAGTTGTATATTGTGGCGGCTTGCTCGGTCGGTAGAGGTGGGGTCTGGCTGCGGACGAGGGGTCGGTCCAGCTCAGGACGAGGGGTCGGTCCCGCTTGGGATGAGGAATCGGTCCCGCTTGGGACGAGGGGTCGGTCCGGCAGCAGACGAGGAGTTGGTCTCACAGGGGTTGCGTGGTTCGGCTGACGGAGTCGCCCGGCGAAGCCGGTGACGAAGGGGTCACCCGGAGAAGCAGGCAACGAACTGGGGACAAGGGAGGCCAGGCCCTTGTTGGGGCTCTCAGGACTGGAGGGCGCACGGCAGAAGAGCTACCGCGGAGACAAGGTAAACACGCAAGTCCAACTTTATTGAGGGAGAGGCAACAGTTTTATAGGGGCTGGGGAAGGCTGATTGGTCGAAGCCACGCCCTGTTCTGATTGGTTGCCGGACAAAGGTCAGTGGGAGGTGCTGGATGGGGGAGGGGTGGTGGTTAGGGATTGGCTGTCACTGTTGCTGGGGGAAGGGGCAGGGTTTAGGGATTGGTGGCTGCTGTTGCTGGGGTGGAGGGCAGACTTGAGTTTCCCGCCCACACCTGGCTGTTGCTGCTGTCGGGGGGAGGGAAAAGGGCAGACTGGATTTTTCCGCCCATGCCTGGCTGTTGCTGCTGTCGGGGGAGGGGAAAAGGGCAGACTGGAATTTTCTGCCCTGCGCCTGTGCAGGGAGAAAGAAGAAGAAGGGTGCCACCCCACAAGGCATCATGTGGCGCCATCCGGGAGGAGGGGCGGCTGTGGAAGCATGGCTGCCAAGAAGGGGAGACCCGAGGGCACTCTGTGCCCATGCCGAGCTTCCTTCAGGGGTGGCAGTGGACCCGACCAACCACCCTATTATGGGTGCAGCAGAATTAGGCCTACCGCGGCTGCTCCCCTCGCCAGGCCAGCAAACCACACTTCAGCCCGAGGGGTGACCGCATTTCCCCCTTCTTTTCAAATAAGGGCCAGGATGGCAGCAGCAACAAGTAGCCGAGGCCCAAGAGGCAGTAAGCAATGAGGGAAGCGGGGCTGAAGAGGGAGGTGAGTATGCCGGGGATATAAATGTACAATTTGTGGGCAGTATCTTGCCGTTGCAAGCAAGGGTGGCCAATGTCCAATTCTCGTTGATCTCAGCGGCTATAAGGTCCATCTGCTGTTAAAAGTCCAGGATGACAGCGCGTTACAGGTGGTTGATCTCTTCTTGGCGGCGAAGAGCGGCAGAGGCAGACTGTGTGATGGTCTGGAGGATCGCAGCGGTGAGGACAAGTCACGTCAGGGCACCAGCGACGTGGTGGTGGCGGCAGCGTCGGGAGTGGTAGAGACGTAGGCGAGGGCAATAAGAAGGCCAAAGTCTCCATGGGCGCGAGAGAGGCCGATGTTAATGGGGCGGGCTGACATGGGGCGGCCCAATCTGCAACGCAATGGGGGTTCAAGCAAAAAAGGAGGGGGGTGGGGGACGAGAAGGGATGCTTTGGATGGCTGAGAAGAGGAGTGAGGTCGAGACAGGAGGAAGCTCCGCAGAAGTATGGGGAGGCAAAAGCAGAAAGGTTATTAGATTCTAGAAAGCACGCCGTGGGCCGGGAAAAGTGGGTTGCGGGCCGTTTAGCGGGGCTGGAGCTGCTTGAGAGCGATGGTGGCATGGGGGGCCGCGGTTACAGAAGCCTTGGGGCACCTGCGGGAAGAGTGAGCAGGAAGAGGTCGGGTAGGAGGAGGCTGAGAAGATGAAGTGGGGGGGGTGTCCTCGGCAATGGCGAGTCGCTGATAGCTGACCTGTATGTATGTGCTAAAAATTGCATTAGCCTGATAAAGCGGGTTATGGATCTGTAATGGGGGTAGAGGGGTAGGAGGGGTATGGACGGGATTAGAGGATTGACTGCTGGAGGTTATGTAGGAGGGAGGCTAGAGGGAGCCGCGCGTGTGGCAGCTTGCCACGGATCGGATGGAGGGGGCTGCCAGGGGGAGGCAGAGCCGGGGGGGGGGCCGCTGGCGTGGAGTGCGCGAGAGTAGCCATTGCCCATGCAGTGTTGCAAAATGGCTGCGGGCCATCCCTGGCAGTACTACAAAATGGTGGCGGGCCACAAAATGGCCATGGGCTACAAGATGGCCGCAGACTGCTTTGAGAAAATGGCGGGGCGGAAACTTCCGGTGCACAAACGGTGTCACAAGATGGCCATGGGCCGCCCTGCGCGGAGGGGTAAAATGGCGGGGAGGGAGCTTCTGGCCCACCCAGGCAGGAAGTCGTCGGGGGGAGGGAGGGGTAAAGGGACCTCCCCTTTTCGAGTGAGGAAGAAGGCGGAAGTCCACCATCTTGAGAGTGCCTCCCCTTTTCGGATGGCGAAGAAGGCAGAAGCCCACCATCTTGGGAGTGCTTCCCCTTTTCAAGCGAGGAAGAAGGCGGAAGTTCGCCATCTTCACCGGCGCTCGGCACTGCAAGATTACACTGTTTAGGGGGACAATTTTTGAGCGTGTTATTAAGGCGCTCGACAAGCGACTCAGAGTCGGAGTCGGAGCCGGCATCAGGATCCCGATCAGGATCCCGGTTAAAGTCGCCGTCCTGACAATCACGGCAGCAGCAGTGGCAGGGCTGGAAGGAGTCGATGGTAGGGGCGCCTTGAAGGCAGGAGCGGATGGTAAAAAGCACCGGTAATAAGCCAGGAGGGAACCTTTTACCTTCCTGCTCCACAGCAGAAGTGACCCTATCTATAAGGCGAGTGTAGGTATCCGGGTCCTAGAGTTGACACGTGGTAAGCCACGGATTAAATGGGAGAAGAAGGTCCCAATATACTTGGAGCTGCTTCAAAGAGATCTTACACCAGTGAGTGTCTACGAGACCGGCGAGGGCCCGAACTTGCGGGGCTTGCTTAGCAGAAAGGATGTTACCCATTGCTAATGGCCTTTTGGAGCCGATAAGAAAAGGGGCCCTTACCTTGAGAGCGCGGCGATGGGAGCCGAGGTGCGCGGTGAGACGAGGGGTCAGAGCCGATGGGACTCCGACGGTGGTCGCGGGCCAAGAGAAGGCCCCGACGAGGGGAGGGCGGGATGACGAGCAGTGGAGCAAGGCAAAGGGGGGCAAGCGCGGAGGGGAGGAGGCAGAGGTGAAGGCAGGGGTGGAGGTGCTCACGCACGTGCTCCTGAGAGTTTTATTGGCACCTCTTAATCATAGCGGGTCGGTATAAGCCCCCGACATGGAAGGAGAAAGCCATCCAGCGATTCTCCCAGACCGCCGTGGATCGTATGAGGTCACCAAGGTTCAGGAGCAGCAATGCAGAGTGAAAAGATAAGAGTGAGAAGAGAGGAGGGCGTAGGGCTGTGGTAGGGTTACTTCAGACATGCAAGTGCACGCTCCCGAGAAATCCAAGGCTCCTCTTAATCATCGCGGGTCGGTATAAGCCCCCGACATGGAAGGAGAAAGCCATCCAGCGATTCTCCCAGACCGCCGTGGATCATATGAGGTAGCCAAGGCTCAGGTAGCAGCAATGTTGCACGAGAGAAGCCCCATGGTGAGAAGGGAGGAGGGGGGGGCGCCAGGTTATGGAGTGAGGCTGTGGTGGGGTTGCACTGCCCCACATTGGGCGCCAACTGCGGCAGCTTGCTCGGTCAGTAGAGGTGGGGTCTGGCTGCGGACGAGGGGTCGGTCCAGCTCAGGACGAGGGGTCGGTCCCGCTTGGGACGAGGGATCGGTCCTGCTTGGGATGAGGGGTCGGTCCGGCAGCAGACGAGGGGTCGGTCTCACAGGGGTTGCGCGGTTCGGCTGACGGAGTCGCCCGGCGAAGCCGGTGACGAAGGGGTCGCCCGGAGAAGCAGGCGATGAACTGGGGACAAGGGAGGCCAGGCCCTTGTCGGGGGCTCTCAGGACTGGAGGGCGCATGGCAGAAGAACTACCGCGGAGACAAGGTAAACACACAAGTCCAACTTTATTGAGGGAGAGGCAACAGTTTTATAGGGGCTGGGGAAGGCTGATTGGTCGAAGCCACGCCCTGTTCTGATTGGTTGCCGGAGAAAGGTCAGTAGGAGGTGCTGGATGGGGGAGGGGTGGTGGTTAGGGATTGGCTGTCACTGTTGCTGGGGGAAGGGGCAGGGTTTAGGGATTGGTGGCTGCTGTTGCTGGGGTGGAAGGCAGACTTGAGTTTCCCGCCCACACCTGGCTGTTGCCTCTGTCAGGGGGAGGGAAAAGGGCAGACTGGATTTTTCTGCCCACGCCTGGCTATTGCTGCTGTCGGGGGAGGGGAAAAGGGCAGACTGGAATTTTCCGCCCTGCGCCTGCGCAGGGAGGAAGAAGAAGATGGGTGCCGCCCCACAAGGCATCATGTGGCGCCATCCGGGAGGAGGGGCGGCCGTGGAAGCATGGCTGCCCAGAAGGGGAGACCCGAGGGCACTCTGCGCCCATGCCGAGCTTCCTTCAGGGGTGGCGGTGGGCCCGACCAACCACCCTATTATGGGTGCAGCAGAATTAGGCCTACCGCGGCCGCTCCCCTCGCCAGGCCAGCAAACCACACTTTAGCCTGAGGGGTGACCGCAGTATATATCAGATGTAGTTAATCCATGATGTGTTATACATGCACACTTATAGTAAAATGGCAACCAACATTTGATAAAGAATTATAATTAGGAGATGTGATTAATCAATAAAGAATGAAGGCTTATTATCAGACAAAAAGAAAAACCCAAAAACATTATACTAAGTGAAGGAGGCCAGATACAGAGAACTATATATTGCATGATTCCACTTATTTAAAATGCAATTATAAATCAGTTTATAAAGATGAAATTAGATTGTGGTTATGTAGCACTGAAGAAGGAATGATAGGGGTGTGGAGTCTTTCTTTTTGGAATAGTGAAAACTGTTCTAATATTTCTGAAATGATGAATGTACAACATTGTGATTATACTAAAAGCCCCTGTTTATACACTTTGGAGAGATCATATGGTATTTGAATATATCTCAAAAGTGCTTAATAAACCAGTAAATAATTGTGTAAGAATAGCCAGAAATAGCAACTATGTACAGCAGAGGAAACAGAGATTGAGAGGTGAGAAATTTTCTTGTTTGTTTCTGTTTTTTAAATTATTGTTGAAATACTGAAAATGCTTTAATAATGTTTGAACTGATGAACAACTATGTGATAATACCAAATACCATTGATTGTATACCTTGGATGAATTGTATGCTTTATTGATATGTATTAATAAAATTGATTAAAAAATGAAGACCTAGTAGGGGAAACATGAAACAAGGAACAAATGGGACCAAGCAAGTAGCAATATGATATAATTAAACCTAAACATATTTATAATTACAATTAACTAGTCAAACACCACAATTAAAAGGATGAGATTTTCTCATAAGATTAAATGCCAGACCCAATTTTATTTTGCCTTCAAAAATGCACTTTAAACATAAAGAAAGAAATACATTAAATATATAAAAGATAAATAAAAATGTACAAGTTAACACTAATATAAGGTAGACTTCAGAGCATAGATTCTTTTCAGAGATAAAGAAGGTAATTCCAGTGATTAACAAGATATTAACAAGATAACATAAAAATATCAAACACTTCTCCAGCAAATAACACAGCCTCAAAATATGTGAAGCAAACTGGTAGAACTAAAAGGAGAAATAGACATCTGAACAATTATAATAAGAGTTTTTGACCCTTCCCTCTTGCTATTAACTTCTGAGGTCAAAGACTGTATTCTGTATGGTGCAGTCTTTTGGGTTTTGTGAACTTGTAGCCCAATATAAGACCATTTGTTAAATGTTCAATGTGCTTTTGAAAATAATAGCTTGAAATTTTGTGGTATACTCTTCTACAAATATCAGCTGGGCCAACTTGGTAAATTGTGTTGTTCAAATATAAAAGGTATCTTTATTTTTATCTGATGGTTTTATCAGTTTTAGTGTACCATCTACCAAATTGTTTCAATACAGCACACTTTTTCCATTAGTTCATTTTGTCCTCTTAGTTTTCCTTCATATATTGTCATGCTATGTCTTTATATGTGTAAAATTTTCATGCCATCTTATTTGATGAATATTTCAAATTGATATTTTAAATTGTAAAGGTAAAAGCAAATATGTATAATTGCATTAAGGAATTGGCCTCCAAATTAGATTGTGCAAAACCAGGAAATAAATTGTTTAGGGTATAAATTGTTTTTATAGAAAATATATGCCTGTATTTAAACTTATTTCCCTGCAATTATTTTAAATCATATTAATGTTTATACATTACTAGCTATACAAGGCATTAAAGCAATTACAAATATAGATAATATAAAAATGCATACTTATATATGTGGGGTATAGTATCATTTAACTGCAAATGTTCTGCAATAAAAAATTTCACATAAAATAGTTCAAAACCACTGTATTTCATCGATTATCCACATCATCAGACTGAAATAATAACTATCTTAGAATTAAGAGTTGCATTAGCACTGTTTTTAATTGGTGTTAAGAGTGTTCCCAATTCACAGACCAAGAAAATAAGTACTGCAATATGAAATGTTGCTACATTTTGGATATGTTGATTCCATATGACTGTTTTAATTTGCCAAAGGTTTGCCAATGCAAAGTACCAGAAATGTGTTGGCCTTTATGAAGTATATTTATTTGGGGTGAATCTTAAAGTTCCAAGGTCATGGAAAGACCAACTCAAGGCACCATAAGAGGTGCTTTTTCACCAAGGTCAGCTACTATTGTTCCTGGAATTGTTGGAACATGGTGAAGCAAGATGATGACCGACCTCTGAGAGGTCTCTGCCTTCCCCTCCAGAATCTACCATTTCTTGGAGCTCATCTGTGAGTAACCAGGTATAGGGTTTATCTTTTTCCAGGCCTCCTATATCAGTTTTGGCTGTCCTGCTCTCTTCCCAAGTTCAGCTGCAAGCTAGCAGGTATATAGCAGGGCTGGTCTCCTCTTGACTGCTCCATGGGGTCAGCTTCTTGGGGCTTTTGTGCTTAAGCAATTCTTTTTCTCACATTGCAGAATCGAATATCCCAGCTCCCTTTTATCCTCTGTCTGTCCCTGTTAGTCCATTTATATCAGAGCCAGCAAGGGGGTGGGCACTCAACCTGCATTTCACCTCAGTGATTTAGTTCAATCAAAAACCCTAAAACAATCTTATTAAATAATCTAATCAAAGGACCCTCAACTGAATTTAATGCAATTGAAGGGTACCACACACCCAGAGGAAGAGATTAGTTTACAGGTATAATATTTCTCTTTTGGGGATTCATAAAATAATTTCATACTGTCACAATGGCTAATTACTTTTTACCCACTAGAGATTTACTGTGCAGACAGCAAGCATTATAAGCATTATAGGGATTATGGGTCCTCAGATATGAGAAACCTATAGGAAACTCTCCTGGCATCCATATGTCAATCATGTTGTTTTCTTAATATATTTCAACAATGTAACAGAAGCTTTAAAAGTGAAATGGAAATAAATGAACTTTTTATGCATTCTTGTCAAAAGGAGTTGAATATCTACTAATAAATAATCTTAACCTTAAATTTTCTAAATTTACCACTAACAAATGGTTTGTAAATAATATTTTTGGCATGAACAAAATGTAGCTATTGAAAATCTATTCTATAATATGAAAAAAAACAGGAAAAATATCATTGATCTATCTTACCAACCACACCTTCATTGTATGCTTCTGTTTTATAAAGATAAAATATAGGGAAACGGACTTTGGCCCAGTGGTTAGGGCATCCGTCTACCATATGGGAGGTCCGCGGTTCAAACCCCGGGCCTCCTTGACCCGTGTGGAGCTGGCCATGCGCAGTGCTGATGCGCGCAAGGAGTGCCGTGCCACCCAAGGGTGTCCCCCGCGTGCGGGAGCCCCACGCGCAAGGAGTGCGCCCGTGAGGAAAGCCGCCCAGCGTGAAAAGAAAGAGCAGCCTGCCCAGGAATGGCGCCGCCCACACTTTCTGTGCCGCTGACGACAACAGAAGCGGACAAAGAAACAAGACGCAGCAAATAGACACCAAGAACAGACAACCAAGGGAGGGGGGAAATTAAATAAATAAATAAATCTTTAAAAAAAAAAATTGCCTTAAAAAAAAAAAGATAAAATATATTATTTACATTTTAGGGATATTTTAAATTCATGAATAAGTATATGATTATCTGTTTTATAGTTGCATATAACAGGCAACATTACTATATAACATCTTTATTCTAATATTCTAAAGATTTAAAAGAGATAATTAGAAAAAAAAATTTTAACATAAAAGTTTTAGAAAATAGCCTTAAGCACTGATGTTTTAGGCATCAGTGTATGTGCAAACCTTGGAGGGGAAACCTAGAAAAGAAGTATGCTTACTTTGTTTTTATGCAGATTCAAAATACAATACTATCCCTTAGAACTCATGTTAAAGTCCCAACAATTAGATATAGGCAATAAAGTTAAATTTGAAACATTTTCAAATAACCTCATCAACATGGGCTATCTTGAAAAACTTATCCTAACACTTTCCAAAATACACCGTTTTGCTTATCATTTTCCTTACAGCCTCTTTTATCTGCTTGTTTCTAAGACTGTAGATTATAGGATTCAAGAAAGGAGGAACTATAGAATAGAACACAGATGTGATCATGTCATGAATTGTGAGTGAGTTGGAGGTTGGCTTCATATACTCAGCAACACCTGAGCCGAGAAAGATGGTCACCACGAGGATGTGAGGGACACAGGTGGAAAAGGCCTTTCCTCGCTCTCCTCTGGTTGGAAACTTGAGCACAGTAGAAAATATATGAATATAAGACATAATTATGAAGGCAAAGCAGCCACCATCAATAACCACCACAGAGATAAAAATAGAAATTTCATTGCTTATGGTGTCAGAGCAGGAGAGCTTCAGTAGAGAGGGGACATCACAGAAGAACTGATGGATCACATTGGACTGACAGAAGGTCAGCTGGAATGTGTTTCCAGTGAGGAATCCTGCAAAGACCACACCACTGAGTAGGGTGGCCAGAGTCACGTGGACACAGAGCCAAGGGGTCATGATCACAGAGTAGTGGAGGGGTTGGCAGATGGCCACATAGCGGTCCCAGGCCATGATGGTGAGCAACAGCAGCTCTATGTAAGCAAACCAAAGCACTAGGAAGATCTGAGCTGCACATCCTGCCATGGAGATCACCCTATTGTCAAGCAGGAAGATGACGCATGCTTTGGGTACTGTAACAGAAATGTAACACATGTCCAAAGCAGAAAGATTTCTAAGGAAAAAGAACATGGGGATGTGAAATTTCTTGTCAAGGGTGGTTACTGTGACAATGAGAAAGTTGCCCATCAGGGTTGCCAAGTACATCAGAAGGAATAGCATGGTGTGCAAGGCTCTGTACTCCCAAACTTCAGAAAATCTTGTAAGCAGGAATTCAGTCACAGGGGTAGAGTTGGGCATCTTTGAGAAATGTACTTTGGACATCAAGAGAAAATGGAGAAACAATGTGAGGGAAAAAATTAACCTAAATGTATCAGCTGATATTTATCCAATTTTATTATCTGAAGTTCATACTAATTAGTAGGAAGGAACATAGTGTTGCTTCAAGCTCCTTTATTCTTATTCCTTCTGTGTCTTACTTCCAGGGTAGAGTAGAAAGTAAACAAATTTCATAGAGACAGGTAAGAGATTACTGGCACAGGGGGTAGGGTGGGATAATCACTTAATGAGAGCAGAGTTTCTCTTTTAAGTGATGGAAATGTTGGGATTTTGATGATAATAGTACAGTATTTTGAGTGTAAATAATATCAGGGAATTGCACACTTAAAATGATTCATATAAGGAATTTTTAGTTGTTTATATGTTGCAATAAAAAGTACAAAAATATTTTTTAAGAGCATGTAATCATGTTTGGTTAATTTTCATCACATAGCACATACTAGCAGAAAAAGTGGTATAGTAGAAGATTGAGGTAATATTAATAAGATCTCTATATACTGACTCATTAGAAGTATTTTATAAGTGTTAACATTCAATGGCATTAACTGATGACCAATGACAATCTGGATTAATATAGGAGGTTACTACTACATGAGAGCCTCTCTAAACTTTACATGTGGTATAATGCTTTAATTGCCGACAAGGTGGAAAATTGTTTGTTTCTCCACGTCCACCAATGTAAATCTTGATACTGATTTCATTTTGAAATTCTACTTAAGAATCTCTGACGATCACTTTCTTATTTGCTACATATGTCTCTGCTTTGCATCTATTAACATGTACTCTTTTTATTTTGACACTGGATTTTACAAGAACCCTCCACTCCTGATTATTAAATCCTTGAGGATTTTTTTCCTTTCTTAGCCAAGATGGCATAAGCAACCAAATGAATAGCATGAACCCCATTATCTATAATTCCCTATGTAATTTACTATTATTCAAATATTACACACTTTAATTCTCAATATAACTCTCAAAATTGGTAATTAATACATACAAATTAAGAGTGCAAAGACTGGTCCAGTTAAAGTTCAAGAAAAAAATTTAATCCATAGAAATGTAAGAGAAAGGACAGGTTTTCAAAGTCAGGTTTATGTGTCCAGCTATCCCTTGAGACGTAGTATATTTCCTTCATCAGCACTCCTGAGCCTCCTGACCTTCACCGCTTCCCACTATACCAATCCCAGGCCCTCGTGCCAACTGACTGCTACTTGTACAATTCCAGCACAGCCTGGCAAGTATGTCTGGAGGTAGGAGAGCAATGTTTTTGGATGTTTAAATCATGGTGATACAAAGCTGAAACATCACTTCATTGATTTCCTCCATACTGAGTATTAGTGCTGCACAAATACCTTTCAAACCTATTTCCCTATGACTCCTTATTTTCATATTTCCTATCCATATTCTGTATATTACCTGACTGGCTCAACTTTTATTATGAGCTGTTTTCCAACCCTTCTAACACAGTAAAATATCTGTTTTCCAGATTCATACAAATATCAACATAGTTCCATATCTATTTAAATTTCCTGAGATATTTTAATCCTAATAACTTAAGTATGTCAATGAAAATAACTGCTATGTGTTTCACTTACTTTCCTCCCTTATCTGCTGATTTTCAATGAACAAAGTTACCCAATTCTAGGACTCCAGTCTTCATTCTCTCTCCTCTTGCACTTATACCATTTCCCATTAAATGCCTTTTTTTTCCATCTTTTTCCATATGTTTTTGAACTTAAATACTTGTTTCCCTATTCAAAATATTTATTCTGAAATTCTGATCTATTAAATATCTTGTTTTTATGAAATTTTCTTTCATTGGCCTTTTTCAAACAATGTTTTTACTATCCATCTCAGATTTTTATTTGAAACTTCATCTCTTCTCTCAGCATGCAAGCATCTCATTCCAATGACATGAACATCAGAAGACCAAGGGAGTGTTACTTCAATTTTCAGATTCCTGAACTTCCTTAACTCTGTAGTGTGCTATAACAATTTCCACCCCTGGTGCCACATCTCACCCTACTTTGACTCCCCTTTAGAGTGCTTTGGTCACTAATTTCATTAAAGGTATATGGGTATAGAGGCCAAAGTTTCCTTTCTCAGTAGTGATGTCCAAATTGTTTTTTTATAATCTTCCAAAGTTCATAGTTTAGAATTCTTTCCTTCCACCTTCTCCTTTGTCCCTTTTCTACTTTATCTATTCCTTTATTCTGCACTCACCTAATTTTCCACTACTGTCTCCCTGTGTTTTCCACCTCTCTAAAAACTTTATTCTTGTTTCCCCCTTATCCTTTACATGGATTGCCATAGTTACCTGTAATAATTCTGGCAAGTCAGTAAGATGTTCACCACACTATATTTCTTAAATAAAATTCCCTGAATAATTTAAGGATGTAATATAGTTATTTTCTGATTTCTGGTAACATCATTTGCAATAACCTCTTTTTTAAAATATCTCATACTACTTAAAATTTATTGGACTTGATTATGTTTTAGATCTCTACCCGTTTATTATAAAATACATTAGTTCTCATCAGTGAGTTTATTGGACTAAGATCAATTTAGGTATAATATATGGCATCTTAGAAATCTGTAGGAAAAGATCTCCAAGAAATATCTCCAGTAACAACCACCACACTAATTTAATATTATTAAAGTATTTCAAACTGAAGCTCTCTGAAAGTATTCCAAAAATCCTTAAAACACATGCATTTGGGAGTAGCTACAGAGAATGGTTGTACTTCTGCTTACTGTTTGCTTCAATTTGTACTATTCAAAATTTCTAAGACCATTTTATTATCATAGATATCTATGTCAATATTTTACAATTTAAAAATTCCTGGGAATGATGACTTGCCTGAAACAGGTGGGTTGATTGATTTCTTTAATCAGGTAGTCATGAAATTCACCACAATCAATCCTCACAGTTCTAGAAAATAAGATAAACAACTGCTAGTATCTTAACGTGCAGCTTTTGAGAAGTAGATATTTGTGGAAATGAGTATTTAATAACATTATGAAGTAGAATAATATGAAATATGATGCCTTCTGTGATGTATAAAATATTAGGTTTTCCCATAAGTCATGAACATATTTCAGAACTTGAATGTTATGATAAGAAGAATTAGTTTCCTGCTACATTTTTAATTATCAGACCACTACTACCACATTATAGAGATGGAACAGGATTTCATAGTTTGAACACAAAATAAAACTTTTACCTCACAATCACCAATTTTAGGTTTGTTGATTGAAATCCCTTGTGTCAGTGTAGCCAAGCTAAAAATTGATGGACTTCAGAGAAAGATATGTTTTTGCCTCAATTCTGCCATTTTCTTGCTTTGTAGCTCTGGGAACCTTTTGAATATCTTTGAAACATGGTTTCCTTTTCTATAGAATTTGCAACAATGTCTACTTCATTAATACCATATGTACAAATTTGAAATAAAGGACTCAAAATGGTAGCTAAGAAAAGTAAATAAGAAATATGAATCACTGACAAAAAGATTAAGTACATGCTTTCAGCACTTACATAATTTCCACCTTATACTTATAGCCTTACCATTTTTAAACAGGCAAAGAAATTGCAGAAAAACCCAGTGTTCTGCCTTTGCTAATGGAAATTTCTGTTTAAAGGAATATGAGAAAAAAATAAAAGTTCTGAAGTGATTTGAATGCAAACTGTAAAAGTAAAACCATTTACTTCCCAACAGACTGGCAGCAATGGGGGATACCTTGCACAGTAGTTTTCCTGGGGTAAGTAGGCCATTGCATAGTTTTCTCATCATTTCATTTTAAAAAGGAAGTTATTTACTGCTTTTCCTGTAAAGACATGAAGAATATATTTCCATTCTGAACAGATGGAAGAAATATTTTGGTCATTATTGTAGGTATTCGTGTATTTTTTCATCCATCCATTTAAATTCATATATTTATAATTAACTCTGTATTTTAAGGGTTAATTATATGCAGAAAATGGAGTGTAAGCTGTGTGGATGATTCAGTAATAAATGCCTGTATATTAAGGAATCTTTAGAATTACTCTTGCAACATAAGGTATGGTGTATATAGTTTATGACAGGAATTCACTCATTTATTTTGAATATATAATATGCCTGAATACATAATACAGAGTTTGGCCAAGCAAAAATAGTAGGTAGACAGGTGTGAAAGTATTAACTAAATAGAAATAATATACACAAATAATTATTTCCAATTTTAAAATAAAATGCAACTCACTAAAATTAAATCTGTTTGCATAATTTAAATAAACATTTTGCACACTGAAACTGCGGACAATGAGCACAGCTGCTCCAATCCCTACCTCTTTTGCTCACATTGGCTCCATCCGGTGCTGTGTCATCCACTCACTCCACACTTCCATTAAGAGTTCTCAATGCTGCTGGAATGAGTTTTATATGAAAGGCATTGCGTTTATTTTGTGAGCACCTTCCTTATCTATATTTTCTATTCTAGTTTAATCAGAATCTCACTCTCAAAAAAAAGTGAGCAATGAAGGAGAGATGTGGGGGGAGATTCATGGAAAGAGGTGAAGAGGAGGAAAGGAAATTAATAACATTAAAACACAAACAAGTTAATATTTTCTTATGCAAATAGGCAATTCTGGATTTCTGGCATGATCTAATCCTATTTTAGGTGCAGGCAAGCATTTGGGGGCATAAATAATTGAGATGACTGAGACTGTGGCAAGAAATAGTCTGTTTTATAACAATGGCCTCTGTCCAGGTTTAGTTAAAAAGTGTGGACACAAATCAGAGAAATTCTCTGGGGACACAGCCCTTGGCATCACTAACAGCCAGTGCCCAGGGGAAATGTGAAGGAAATAATTGCTCCAGTTGGTAAGGAAAGCAGCCCCAGTTAAAAATTGTGCATAAAACAACTTTTGACTATCGAGAAATATTAATATATCTGAAGCGGTGATTATCATATGGATCCTAGAGAACAAGGAGCAGAGGAGAGGCCCAGATCCCAGCCTCTGCTAGAGGCCTGGAAATCAGGTTTTCCTCTCCTTCTCTGAGGCATGGGGTGATTTTCACTCTCACTATTGAGGCTAACTCATGGTATCTGTTTAATGGAGAAATAGCCCAAATGGAATTGTCCAAATGTTTACTCAAGGGATCAAATGTCATTTACCATCCTGGGGCTAAAGGCCAGCATAGCGATCTCTGACCTCTGTGGCCAGGGCACTTCATTTCTTGTGCCTCAGTTCTTTATCTGTTAACATGTTAGCATCAGTGTCCACCCTCAGGAGCCTCTTGAGAGTGTGACTTCTGGAACTAGAAGCATTTGGAATAGTACCTGGCACATGGTGCATATTATAATGTTTTAAAGAAGGTCAAATAAAATAGTCTTACATGCATGTTAAGGAAGGCTATAGCTAGTGCCTAAGAAGATTTGGTGGAAATTAGAGAAAATGTTCCCTCTCTTTGTGAAAGGTTTGAAAAGATATCCAACTAAGCAAGTAGTTTCAAAAAAACTTTCCCTAGTGCCCCAATTCAGAGGCAGACTCTGTCCTATGGTATGGGGTTGGATTTTAGGCCCTCTCCAATCCTTCTCCAAGTCTTTATTGGAGGGCACACATGCTTGACTATAAGCAGTAGCCCTAAGGATACATTATAAGATTTCATATCCATAGATTTCTATTTGTGAATGAAACCTGCACATTCATTAGAACCACTGAAAATGAGCAATGACTGAGATCTATTTTCTCCAATATTGTAGGAGAGCTAGCTACAGTTCTGAGGTACTGCATGATTAGAGATTACACAAACACACAGACATAGTTAGATACATACATACATACATATGCATATTTTCTCTGTGACCCAGTATACAGTTTTGTTTTATATAAAGTGTTACCAACATTATTTCAATCTCCTTGGCCATTTGCTTTTATAGAAGTGTATTTCTCTGTTTACTAGAGTCTTTGTGGATTAAAGTCATTAAGGGGTTTACGAATTTGCAGAGGAGAAACTAGGCTGTTTTTCCTAGACAAAATTATTCCCCTTTAGGAATCCTGGAATGATTTTAAAGCCTTATTTAGCCTCAGGATGTCCATCCTCCCAGTGTGTGCTGTGTCATAGTCCTAGGGTAATGTGGCAGTGGCCCAACCTCAGAAGTGAACTGGTCTCGGCAGCTCTTATAGAAACCCCATTCTCTTGGCTCTGAAGAAAAAGTGTAAAAAAAAGAAAAAATGGATCAAAGTTCATCCTCCTCTTGATTTTTCCTGAGCTAAAATATTTTAACCATGTATGGAAGATGTACTATAAATCAAGGTTAGAGATTGTTAAGGAGAAGCTGAATGTCTTATAAAAGGAGAATGGAAATGACTAGGAATGTTTACTAAGTAATGAAAGGACATTAGTCCTAAGAAGAAGATGAGAACCCATAGTAGATGTCTGAGAATTCTATGAAGGACAGATATTAGGGAAAGTCATTTACTCTTGTAAGGCCTAATAAATTTATTTGAACATTTACTTAAAATAACCCATAAGGACATTATAGTAGTGATTTCATAACTCAGAGAATCTAGCTTTTAATAAAAAAATTTTTTTTTTTGCTTTCTTGTATCAACCCATTGCTTGGTTTCTTTAGTAGTAAGTCTTCATCAATTTCACTAAGCTTGGCTAAAATGACTTTGAGTGCCATTTTTATTCCATGTATCTCCCCTTAATCAACCTTTCTCCTTATCTGTCCCCTTCCCTGTCACACCTTAACCTCTCCTTTTCCCCTAGTCTTCCCTTCACGTGCTTCCCTGAATAAAAATATAAAGGACCTTGAATCATTCAGAGCTACAGTAATATGATTTCTGTATATACTAAGAATTAGAGAAATTGATAGTCATATATTCTTAACTGTAAGTTACAACAATAATAAACAAAGCTGTAGTTTTTAATCATGTAGCTTATTTATCCTAGAAATGAAGAACAAAAAAAATGGCCTGCTTTTTTTCAGTCTTAGAAGATTCTGTTTAATGAGTGATGCATTTTACTCTTTTCCCTTCCTTTGCTCTCTTAGAAAAAGAGATTCCCCAACCAGTGTGGATAAAGGGAATTGGAACATGGTGATTGAAATGGTTAGGGTCATGTGTCACCTTGGGAAGGTAATGGTGCCCAATTATTTGGTCAAGCAGTTATTGGCCTAATTGTTACTGTGAGGACAGTTTGTGGACTTAAATCACTAGTAAACTGATTGAATCTATAGCTGATTACATCTATAATCAATGGAGGAGATTGCCTTCAGCAATGAGAGATGTGTCATCTAATGAGTTAAAGGCCTTTAAAGGAGAGGTGATGATTTCAGCAGTCAGAAGAATTTCCACCTCTGCTTCAGCTGGCCAGATTCTTCTGGAATCATCAAAAACCTTGATTGTTCACTGACTAATACAGTTTGATTCTGGGAGCAGCTCATTAGAAGCACAGCATTAAAATTGGGATTTCTGAATTGGTTCTGGGGTTTTTGAAAATTGACTCTCACTTTGACTAGATAGCAAGGCACTAATAACTATTTCCAAAAGTCAAGATGCCACTGATAACCCATAGTGTAATTTGGCAGTAGAGGTATGTAAAATATCACCACTGGATACAGCTACTCACAAGCTTACAATATGCAAGGCTCTGGGTGAGAATGTTTTTTATACAATAACCAAGATTTATGAAGATAAAAAGTACAATGATGTTGGCTAGTTGCTCCTAAATACACTGCATACAGTAATTAAAGAAAGGGATGAGTTGAAATTTTCAAATTTGCAAAAGCATTGCTTGAAGGATGTGAATGTTTCTATATGAGACCTAAAGAAAATCTTATTTTGTGTTGCTGCAGACTTGAGATCTCTAAAAGTGAGACAGAGTCTCACCGAGTGAGTAGCACAGTTAAACTGGAAACTAAAGTATAAGCCTTGCAGAGTGTTAAAGTGAGGGCATTGATTGGAATGGAATGGGATCCTAAAATTTGGAATGGAGACTTAGGTGTTGATAATGATGGCAGTGTGGAAATTGAAACCCTAAATATTGCTGAGTCTTTGCCAGATAAACCTGTAATGCCCTGCCTTGAGGAAACAGCTTCCCCAGCTCCAGTCTGCCCTAAGACATTTGCCATCCAACCTCCACCTGAAGAGATTAATCCTGTTTCACCAGATGAAATTATAATGTAATGCCCTGAGAAACTGGCTTGCAAGAAACTTCTAACCCTTCTTGTTATACACCTCCTTCACCCATCTTTTTTTCCAGACCTATAACTAGACTGAATTCCCAACAGGTCCCAAAAAGTGAGGTATGAAGTGTAAACCATGAGAAATTATGGTATACTCTGAAGGAACTTCATGAATTTTCCAATTTATATAGACTGAAATCAAGAGAATGTGTGGGAATGCATATGGAAGGTATGGCATAATTGTGGAAAGAATATAAGTTAGATCAGGCTGAATTTACTGATATGGATCCATTAAGCAGAGATGCTGGAAACAATTGTGCAGCTTAAGGGCAAAAAGTTCTCTAAAAGATGGTTTATCTGGATTGATGAAACATGGACCAAAGAATGCCAACATTACCTGAGGTGGAAATGTCAGAACTGCCATGGTATAATGCAGATGAGGGGATCCAATGGCTTAGAGAGCCTGGAATGCTAGAGTGGATATATCATGTAAGACATGATCATCCACTCCAGGAATGTCTAGAGGACACACCTTTCACAAGGACTGTGAGGAATAAATTTGTGAGACTAAATCCATATTCCCTGAAGAGCTCTTTGGTTGCTCTACTCTGTAGGTCAGATATTGCCCTACAAACAACTTTCACTGTACTGGTATCTTTAAACACAATTGGGATGATCAGATCCCAGGTGTCAGCTCAGCAGTTAATTGTCAAAGACAAGGTCTATGTGGCTAGCTCATGAACAGCTGAATCAAAGCAGGAAACAAAATAGTCTGGTTCTAAGAGACCTACATCGCTAATAGAGCATGAGGTACCTAGAAGTTAAATAGATGGGCAGTCTACTAAATTCCTACTTATCTGTAAAAGCAGAAAAGTTCTACGTCAAGTGAACAAAAAACTAACATGGATTACAAAAATGGGAGTCATGGCCTCTGAATCAATTCCTAGACTTGAGTTTACTGACATACAGCTCCCTGAATTAGATAAAATCTTGTGTTCCTTTGGGGAAAGACTTTATTGCACTCCCCCAATTTTTTACTGTTATTCTTCCTCCAAGCCTTCCCCAAAGGCACAGTCTCTGGCCATGGTAACTGAACACTGTGAAAAAGTAAATTTTGGGGACCATTATGCACTGACTTAGAAGTGACATTAATCCAGGGAACCAAATTGTCCCTGTGTCCTATCAGTCAGAGTTAGAGACTTATGGAGGACAGGTGATTGTTGCAGTTTTAGTTTCAGGTCTATGTCATGAAGGGTCTGGTGTGTCCCCAGACAAATTCTGTGTTTATTTCCACAGTTCCAGTATACAAAACTGGAATAGATACAGTCAAAAACTGCCAAATTTCTCACAATTGTTTCCTTGCATGTGGAATGAGGGATATTATAGTAGGGCAAATAGAAGCCCCTAGAATTTCCTCTAATTAACAAGAGTAAATCCTCTAATTAACAAGAGTAAATCAAAAGAAATACAGTGGGACATGTAAGGCTAGACAGTTGCAGGTTTGAGGCTGTATCTTCATCCTGGCACTAGGCTGCTGGCAATGGTGGAGGGCAGAGGAGCTGTAGATTCTGGATGATGTGAAGGAAGCATGCAGGAGATTAGAAGCAGCTGCCCCTGATCATGGCTGCCCCAAGGAAATATGTTTGCCTTGGAGTCCTGGAGCAATGAGGAGCTGGAGCCCTGGCCCAGATGAGCTCTCACTGCCCTTGGTCCAGAGCATAGCCACGGGAAGCAAAGCTCATGGACCCCTCAGGGGAGTGGAAGGAGCTCTGCCCAGGCTTGCCCAAGATGTGCTGGGAGGGAGTCCTGGTATTTTAGTCATACTGTGACTCATTAGAACATACAAGTTGGAGAAAAGGAAGAATTCAGTTTTGGTTTTGAGTCCTTTGTGTGACAGTGAATGTAAATCTCTTACAGATGGATTTAGACTGGCACTGTTCAAATAGCAGCTGGATGCACCTGGACTGGGGACCTGTTTTTTCTCTCATTCTGGTAATCTCAGCATCCTCTGCACTAGAGCCTGGAGAACCCATGCCACATCCAGAGAGCCTCCAAATGCCAGTGCCCACCCACTGCAGACTCCTTTCAGACACATCCTGCTTGAGAAGACTGTGAAGGAGAGCGATTCAATTATTTTAGAGTGTAGAAAAATTCAGTATCAAACTTCCTGTGAGGTTTGGGAAACTTTGGCTTATGGAATCACATCTAGATGTAGCTGTGCTTTTATACTTTTCATTTATTTTGTGGATATGTCTGGGCTGCTTAGTACTTTTTTTAAATGAAAGACTTATTTTTATATTTAAAGTGCTCATTCCTCTTATCTGAAGTTTACTAAATGCTAGTATCCATTTTGTTTTGTACAATTCTTCAACTGAAGTTAGCAGACATAAGATACCTTTTATTTTAAAATGGAAATTCTAATTTTCTCTAGGGTTTTCAATGTATGGACTGACTGTGGAGACAGATTTATTTTCCCTGGGTTTGAAAGCTTCATGAGATGCTGTGTTTACATAATAGACAAGGAACTAGAGAAACTGCTGGATTATGGAATTGATCTCAAGTTCTTTAAACTTCCCAAACCAGAGCAGAGATGAGAAAGTCATGCTTCCTGTATTTTCATTATGTGATTCATCTGGGGCCCTGCTCTCCACCAGTGAGCAGCCCTCAGCACTGCCATTATTATTATTATTATTACTTTGGGGGGTTAAGCGGGGCGAAAAGTGCTTATTAAGAAACAAGAAAACTAGAAGTGAGGTAAGTGCACAACTTGACACATGGGTTGTGAGCATGCTAGAGGGTAAGACACCCAGGTGGGACCCCAAGTGAGGCCTTTGTAAAACATTTTCCTCCTCCTCTTTTCTAGGTGGGAGGGGGAAGCTATTTGCTCTTCCAATTGTTTGCCCACCTGTTAGCTCTCAGGAGGCCAAGGGGGAAACCTGTTGTTTGGAGTTATCAAGGCTTCCCCTTGACCCCAGAAGGAGCTCCAAATGGGACACTGTGGCCAAGGTCTAGGTGGTGCCTTTCCAGCTTTGAATTTAGCAGCAGGGGGTTTTGGGTGGAGTCTCATGGCCATGTTCTCTGTCCAGTACTAGCTCTGGCTCATGTTCCCTTTTCACTATACTAACCTGCCTTAACTACCACCTTAGGTAATTTATACACTTATTTTTAAAGGGGAGCTGAAGGGTGATGGTCATTTTTCCATAACTGCTTCCGATGGTTAGGGGAAGTAAGCCCTGACTGACAGAGTGTAAAACTCTCTGGCTATGCTTTCAATGTAGAGGCAAGAAAGGTTGGCACTGTGGTTGGAATAGGATGAAATTCCTGCGTGACTAATATCTGCCTTGGAAGGCAATGATTCTGGAAGAAATAAACTCAGACTATAAGATACATGGTCCTACTAAAAGGATAAAGAAGGCAGTGGTAAGCAGGCCCAAAAAGGGGACCAGCCTTGACATAGTGGATCACCAGAGTGAGAAAGGGCAGGTGCCTTCAGATCTCCCAAAGCTGTCAGGAAACAGCATTCTTCCACGAGTTCTTTTATGCTGTTGGTTAACTCTAGGGAGAGATTGTGGTGGACCTGCTGAGTTTCATGTAAATTGTCAACCCGAGTTCCCAGAGTGGTGGTTATGCCTAGGACAGCCAGGAGGAATAGGAGAGGCACTACCCTAGACATAAACTCCGAACGATAGTACAAGAAGAAACAAGACAAGCATATGGCAAGAAAAATATAGTTCTTAAGAGAGCCATTCCTTTATCTTATAGGCACATTGATAAACTACTAAGAGAATGAATTAAGTTAACCAAGACATCAACATGTTCAATATCCCACTGTATATGCTCTAGCATAGAAGAGATACCATTATACTCATCAGGTATATGGGTCCAGCAGTTAATACAAATAAATGTACAAGTTCCACTTTGAGTTGCCGTTAATAGATCTAAGCTCCAGGTTTGCAACACCATACATATTCTCTCTCTGTGGGATAATTGTGTTAGTTTAGGTTCTATTCACATCACTCTGGTAGTTGTTGCTCCACTTGGTGTGTCCTTCACACAGTCAGCATGCTGCATCACCATTGATCCTAGAGAGAGGGTCTAGTGCTTCACTGGCCTGGTGGAAAGTGCCCTTCAGCACTACGAAACAGAGCCAGTTTGGAGGCAATGTCTATTGTAAATCTGGCCTTACAAGCCATTGCTAGCTGCTGCAGGAGTCCAAAACTGCAACATACTTCTATCCACTTTAGGATCATGTCCAGATGTGGTAGATGGTAGTCAATACCTCAAATGGTGAGGTACCATACAGGGTATTTGGGTCTGGTTTGAATGCACAAGAAAGTTTGACAATACTGAAGTATGCCTCTCTTATTTTTATACACTTTCTAAATTCTCCCAATGCAATATATAACATATCAGATGAACTTAACTATTTTTAGTACTTTATGTTTTACTTTTACACTTTATCATGATTACATTAATTAACAGGTATTTTACTTTTGAAGTACAGGAACAACTACTTTCTTCATTATTTTATGAAAACATAAGATTTCAAAGGAATAAAGATTATCTTTACTTTACCACCACCTTAGCATGCAGATTGAGGTGGCCTTCAAGAGATTTCTGTTATGCAGCTTCTTTTTTAAAATCATCAAACAGTTTAGGTTTCTGATTAATAATGGTTTCTTGGAATTAGCTATTTAAATATTTCAGATTAGACAATGCTTTTACAAACTTCTTATAATTAAACATAACCACATAGACTAGTTACTTTACCTTTAAATAAGCTTATTAAATTACAATTATCAACCAATGGCTAACAAAACCATTAAGTTTTGTCTTACATTCCTCAATATGCTCTGTGAAAACTAGTCATTTCACTTTAGGACAAATCTATATCTCACTAAATAAGATCTTACAATATTCATCTGCTTGAAGATTTAATGAAGAAAATGCTAGTTTATTTCATTAGAATCCTATACATTTAGGGAGATTACACCCAAACTAAATAAAAATGAAACCATTATAGTTTATGCAAAAAAATGCTCTTTTTCATTCCTTCACAGGAGGCTAAAACGTCACTTTTTATTTAATAAAACTCTAAAATTGTGAATAACATCAAATGCATTTTGACTGCAGTATCTGGAATATATTATAATAGTTTAATTTGTTTTAATCATAATTTAGAAAAGATCTTTCCATAGCTTTCAAAGAATTTTTCTTTACTTACTGAGATTTCATAATTGGATTATTAATTACCCCTATTATAAGGCTGTCAAAAGATTTAAATTGGGGAATTATAAGATAAGCTATGACTCTTAGTTTCCTTGCCTAGTAGATAAAAGTTTTAAGCTAAGCTTACATTTCCCTATTTTGTCACTTCTAGTCCTTCACTCATAAGTCTTGAAAAGTCAAGGCCCTGGGGGCTGGGTAGGTCAAAGAGCTTAGGAAAAACTTTCTCCCTTTCCCAATAATTTCTATATTCAGATTTCTATATGAATTTTCCATCCTGATTAGCTTAATTTGGGCTCCAGGAATATTTGTTCAGATATATAATCATATATTTTAATTTAACCATTTGACTAGAGCCCTTTTAAGAATTTTCATGTTTAATTTGGTATTATCCTGATGTATGAAAATACATACTGAGAAATAGGCAGACACAAATAGAGTTAGACACAAAACCACAAAACTCACTGTTATAATTTCATTCTCTTATAAAACAAACAACTGTAAAGTAACATTATATTCAAAATAACTCTTTGAAGGCTATTTCTAATTAATCTGCACTGTGACCACACAGTTTTACATGAGAATTGGTTTTTTTTTAGTTATTGGCTTATAACCAAATTATCCCCAAATCTTTAAAATACAGTCTATCATATATTCCTTTACTTCAGATAGCTGCTTATTTCCCATTTTGACTTGACAGTACTTGGATGAGCAACACTAAATCCAGTATTACTCATTGATGTCATTGAAGTCACAAGGAAAGCTTTTTCTTATGACTTGCTGCTTTTAGAATTCTTGATGCTCATGGTGGGAGCCCCCAACCCCCAGTCCTTGGAGATAATAGGACTTAAGCAGCCACTGGATTGCAATAGTGGACACCAATCCCAAGTGCCAAGGATTCCTAGCACACAGTAATATCCTCAAAGGTCATGGGTAAATTGGAGCCCACAGCCAGATAATTATGAAAGAAAGCAGGTTTATTAACACCAGCAGAAGGACAGGAGACCAGGGTGTCTCAAATTTGCCTTTTCCAAGCCATGGTAAGCAGAAATTTCTATGGATTCAAACTGGAGAGAATAGGGTAGTTACCATTACAATGGTGGGCAAGTACACACAAGGGTGAAGCCAGTCCTGAAATAACCATAAGCAAAGGCAAACTCAGTTTAGAATTATAATCACAATAGCAAGCATACAGGAGTGTGAGGCTTGACTTGAAGTAACCATAAACAAAGGTAGGTTTAATTTATTATTACCAATACTATACCAACATTCACAAGGGGGAGGCTAGACTTTAAGTAACCATTAACAAAGGTAAATTAGTCTAAGATTACCATCACAACAGTAGGTCTAGGCTAAATCCACCCAGTTACAGTAATTTCAACTTTTGCTGTTTTATAAAATAAAGGCATCTATAAAATTATCTTATAAGTTACATTTTCTAGTAAGTTTCCACTTAAAAACAAATTGGACACTTTCATTGATTAACTGAGCAATTAAAAATATTTTATTAGTAACAGTAACATTGCTAAGGTTTTCTGTTTTTCCAACAGTTAAGCTAATTCTACTTGTGATTGAATTTACATCAAATTCAATTGCAAGATAGTACTGATATTTAAAGACTCGTTTTTAGATTACCTTTCATCATTACCCCATTTGTAACAAGTGAACACCAAATCTGATTTGCATGCTCCTAGGCATAGATTGATAAAGGTAAAGTAAGCACAGATTAGAACAAAAGATTATTTTACACACTTACTTAGCATAGGGAAAGACCTGATGGAAAGCATTCTCCAGGAACTTTTTAATCTTAATGGATGGTGCATGAGGAGGTTTCTTATTCTACAGAGGACAGGTTTAGTAAACGGCCTAGATCTTGATTCCCCATTCCCTCCCCTTATTAGGCACAACTGAGGCTAAAGAAGTCCAGCATGCAGGCTACACCAAGTAATTGGCTCACTGTTAATTAAGAAATTAACAATCTTACCTGCCATGTCAAGGGTCACCTGAGGCTTCTCCTCATTGATGATTCAACTGTGGCTTCAAGTCACTTCCATCGTCTCAGGAGAATCTAGGAACAAACATGCTATTATCCAGGAAAGATCTGTGGGGAACACTCTTGTCTGATAACTTGGACTCCCATAAATTGCAGATACTGAATAGTTTTTGAGAATTGTATACCAGGAGATACACTGCTTACTAGGACTGAAAGAAAGACAGGAAGAAATGAAGGAACAGTGACTCCAAGTGATGTGGGCTATGGGTGGAAGGCTCTTTGTCTCTTCAGAGATAACTAAGTTGTTTGACTTGTGGGTGTGGAACGGTAAGAGGCTGCAGTCCTGCCCTTAGGGACTGGCAGCCGGCTCCAGTCCCAGGAAATGTTTAACAATGCAAGGGCTATAAACTTTAAGTATTTAGGGGAAATGCAAAAACCAAATACGCTAAAGGCTTATCTAGAATGTCTGGAGTCCATGCTAAAAGCTTACCTAAGATGTGGAAGATATATGCTAATTGAAGCCTATTGAGAACTGAAACAAAGGGACCATTTGGCCTTTCCTCTCTGTATAAAAGACATTTGAAAATCTTGTTCAGGGCTCGGGATTCAAACTGAAAGCTCCCGAGTCCGGGCGGCCATCAATAAACCATTTTTCCTTCTCAAAATCATTCCTGAGTCCTGGCCTCTCTATACTCAAATAATTGAACTTCTCTTAAATTCCACAACATTTTTGGCGACTCTGGTGGGACTACAAATGAAGGCCAGAGACGGTAGCATTTTGCTGCCCCTTCCAAATCCCCGAGGAAGCCAGGAGGACTCGGGTGAACCCCAAATCTGGGCGCCTCTGGATTAAATTTAAATCCAGAAAAGATGTGGGCTCCACCAGAATCTTCCCGACAAAAATCGAGGGCAATGGAAGGTCTGAAGAGAAAGATTCTGGGAACGAAAAAGAACTCCGAACATTGAAGAAGGTAAGACTCCCCGGGTGAGCACAGTCTGGAAGGCCCTAGCTTTAATTGCTAGGAAGGGGAGGCTGATCACCTCCCGAGAGAACCCTAGTAGCCCCAGAAGGCTGGGGGGAAGCCATTCTGTCTAGGCTTGGGAAAAGGAGGAAAACCGGGGAAAAGCCCTGGTGTTTTGGGTTTGTCTAACTGCATGTTAGAATCTGGTACTGGTCTTATATCCACTAAAGGAGTGGAGTCTCGATTTTAATAGGAAGGGCTATTTATAGGTTCAAGTCCTAATGTCCTGGAAATTGGTCTAGATTAAGGGAAACAAAACTTGGTTACAGGAAAATGGATCGGCTTTTCTGGTGGAGCTTGGTCTGGGTGTAAAGTTTAAATAGTGGAAAAGTCTAGCTGAAATCTTTTGTTATGGTGCTAATTTGTGAATGAATTCGCTTTATACCAAATGTTAAGTGTTCTGAGGTTTGTGATGGCTGTGGGGGCAGCCATGGTGAAAATAAATATATAAACTTGTGGGTCAGATTAGTGACCTTAGTGCTTCTGTCTGTGTCAGCTCAAGGCTAGTGTTGGAGTTGTGTCCTTATGTAAAGTGGAATTACAGCTGAGCTGGAGCCCTCCCTTGCCATTGGCAAGGGAGTGAAATGATTCTGGGGCAAAAGCTGAGGAGTCTGGATGTTTGCGGAGTCTAGATGTTTGTGCATGCTCTGCTGTCTTGTCTCTGGTCTGGCCCTTTGCTGGGGCTTGGAGGCCATCTTTGTCCACGCCACGCACCCAAGTTTGTTGGGGATGTCCCAGTCAGGGTGGCTGGATCCCTGGGAGAGTTGCCAAATTTGAGTAGGTTCTCTCTGCCCATTTTGGCTGAAAGCTGGAAAGGGGGGGAGCGGCTTGCCCCTTTCCAGTGAGTCCACCCTTCTATTCATAAGCCGCATTCCTGTTTGTTGTGCGCCTGACTGCCTGGAAGGGGGGGGAAGTGAAGAGGGTGAAAAGCCTAATCGGAATAAATGCGGTAAAGTTCCTCCTTAGGGTGTCAAAGCCAAAATACATTTGCATTCTGCTCAGGTTCTTAGAAGGTATTGTAGTAACCTTAAGTAAGAGAATGTGTTCTGTGAAGGTAAAATTTGTCTTAAGGGTATAAATATAAAAGTTTTACAAAGCATTGTTTAAGGTATTTAAGTGGCTAATTGCAGAAAGTCATTATTTAACAAAACTGAATTGATAATAATAATAATAAAAGGCAATTTTATAACAAACTTATTCGGCAGCCAATCTCCCCTGCCAACTTGCTTCCAAAAAAACTGTTTCTGGTATTACATGCTACTAAGTATTTAAAGTGAAGAAAAGTTCATTATTTTAACAAACTTGTTTAGTATTAATGGCAATTATATGTTGTAAGAAGTTTGCCTGGTAACTTAGTAGGTGGGATATATGGAGTGTGTTTTTATTGTTAAGGAAACAGAAGATGATTTTGTCCTAAGATAAAATGATTGATTATTAGAAAGAGTAGAGTGTGGGACAGAACCTGAATGAATACTGAAAGTGTAGAAGGTTTGTGGAAGGAAAATTTTTATGATTAAATTGAGTAAGATCAATATACAAAGAAAATCTTTTATCAATAGCTCTTGTGCTTTAACCTCATCATATCCTCAATGTTTGAAGAAGAGTCTTACCTCTTTTAAAAGAACATTTTATGTTCTAGAAATCAAATCCTGAAAAGTAGCCTTTTATTTCAAACTAACTGCAAGAGATTTATTCTTTTACTTTAAAGGAAAAATTAAAGTAATGGTTAAGTTCATTTAATATGTTATAGTTGAATGAAAGGTATTTAAAGGTGTTATAAAATTAATAGGTTTTTAAAAAATTAATAAAAACTGTAACTAAGAGTTAAAATCATTTATAAATGCATTTATATTATAAAACAGTGGAAAGACAATAACTGAGATTATAGCTGGGTGAATTTAGCCTGAAACTATTATTTAAGTGTAAATTCTACACTAACCTTTCCTTTGTTTATGGTTACTTCAAGCCTAACCTCACCCTTTGCCTTTGCCTATGGTTATTTCATAATTGAGAAGAGCTGGGACATCACTGTCTCCTCTCCTGGTATTAGTAACCCTTTCTCTCATGAATTCAAGTGTAAACTAAATAAATTGCTGCCTGATAGAATAAGGTTAAATGGCCACTGGAGTTTTATTATCTCCAAAACCAAAAAGGGGGGTGGAGGGGGAGAAGTCTCCTGCCTTGACGGTCAGTGTTCCTAAGAGTGGCAATTCATGAGAGAAAGCAGTCTGTCTCCCTGAGGCTTCAAATAGCCTCAGTAAATATATATAAAATTAATCTTGTTGCTTATCCAAAATTCTGCTAATTTCAAAGTAAAATATAAAGTTCTAAAACAAAATGGTGCTAAGGCATTGAGAACATTTTGGTTATTACAATCCATTAAGTAAGAAAGAAAATTCTTGTGGTAAACTGCATGGTCATAGTGCAAATTAAGAAGAGTTTCAAAAGTCTTTGAAAAGTTTAAAGTAACTAAAGTCATGTTGTTGTGTCAAACTATTCATGTCTGCCTATTTGCTCAAATTGTTGAGGTTAAATATGCAGTTATCTAAGTAATATGTATTTCTGGACCCCTAATTAATTAAGCTAAACAGTATATAAAATAATGCAAATTATAAGTAATATCAATGAGTTGTGTTTGTGTCTAACTCTTTGTGTCTGCCCATTTAAAAAAAAAAGCTCAATGTATGTCTTCATACATCAGGATAATATCAAATTAACAAATAAAAATTCTTAAGATGTCTATTCAAATTGTTAAAAATTAAATATGCAGTCATATTTATAAATATTCTTAAAGCCCAAATTAAACTAAGCAAGATGAAAAAGTCATAGAAATCTGATTATGGAAACAATTGGAAAAGGGCCTCCTCTTTGCAAGAGCTTTTAAGGCAAGACTAGGTGTGGCAGATTAAACCTATCTACTAGGCTAGGGAATTAAGAATCAGTTTGCCTGGTAATTTCCCAGTTTAAACCTTTGTCAGCCATAAATTAAAAAAAAAAAAAAAACAAAGATTAGGTTAATTTTCACATGAGAAAAATGTTGATGTAACCCAGCGGCCTGCTGCCTCAGTCTCCCACTCCTGGGTTGGACAGCAGTGGAGGAGACCAGTTTAGGCCAGTCCTATGGGCAGTGGAAGGATGCCCAAGAAGGAGCTAATAACTAAGTCGGTGCCATTTCAGCACTAAATTCTATTCCTTATTTGACAAAGGGGGGAGCAGGTAAAAACTAAAATGGTTGGAATGTGATAAAAGAAGCAGTTAAATCAAACTTTTGCGTGGGAAAGTTAAATCTCAGATAAGCTGTAACTTCTGAAGTATCCAATCTATGGGAAAACAGGAAGAGCTTGCATGCTAGGCTTAGGGGTATAAATTGTGTCATTTTTCTTTGTTCGTGGCACCAGCCATATCTGGCTCTGCACCCCTTCTTGCAAGATTGAGAATAAATTATTTTCTTCTCCACAATCTTGTGAGCCTTAATTTCTTCCAGAAGATTTCTTTCCAACGAAATAAAGGTAATTAGTGGCTCTATTAACAAATTTCAGTAAGTAAAGGAAAGTCCATAAAAACTATGGAGAGATCTTTCCTGGGTTATGATTTTAAAAAAAAATTAAGTAATTGTGTAATGTGTTTTAAAACCTGGTAGTCAGTATGCTTTTAATTTAATAATTTTCATAACTTAAAGAAAAGAAGTTTTTAGCTTCCTGTAAGGGAAAAAGAGAACATTCCTTGCATAAACTATTATGGTTTCAATTTTATTTAACTTGAGTGTACTCTCCCATAGTTAATTTATAAACTAAATTAACATTATATGTACAAAATCTTTACAATAATGAAAATTGTAAGTTCACATTGGTGAAATTAAGCTAAAGGAAAAAGATTGTAGATATGCTCTCTTAAATAAAGAGTAAATTTCTTTCATTAGTAATTGTAATTTAGTAAGTTTATTTAAACATGAGGTGGCTCGTCAATGTGGTTATAGTCAATTATAAAGAGTTTGTAAAACATCTTCCAAACTGAAAATGTTTAAATAGTTCTAGTTGTAGAAGTCATTGTTAACTAAAGAAACTTAGATTGGTATTGGTAGCAGAAATAACTTCATGATAATAAACCTGTCTGAAGGCCACTGCAAAATACACATTTAAGTAAATGGTAATAAAAAGTTGTCTTGATTCCATTGGAAATATTCTGTTTTAATTCTAACAATGAAAAATAATATTTTTCCTCTATTACTAAAGTAAAGTACCTACTGTTATCTTCATAGTAAAATTGTGTAAGTAAACAGTCATTTGATATATGTATTGCGTTAAGTTGTTTAAAATATATATAAAACAAGGAATAAACTTTAACATTGTCAAACTCTTGTGCATTCAAACCAGGCCTTGAATACATTACAGGTGGCCTCTCCATGTGAGTTATTGGCTAGGCTGGTCACTGACCCCTCAATTAAAAATATGTGCTATATCAGTCTCTGGTTCTGCTCCTGAAGTTGATGGAAACTATATTGCAGTTTCAAGCTCCTGCAGCCAATAATGACTCGGTACAGCCAAGTGTACAATGGATATTGCCTCCAGACTGGCACTGTTCCATGGTGCCAGAGAGCACTATGCACCAGGCTAGTAGAATACTGGAAAATCTCTCTAAGATGAAGGATGCTGCAACTTGCTCACTGCGTTGAAGAACATGCTAAGTGGAGCCATGATACCAGGAGACTGTAAGTAAAACTTAAACACAATTGGCATTATGGCCTGCTCTCATGGAGAGATAACATGTAAAGTATTACAAACCTGAAACTCAAAACTAATAATTGCAACTCTGAATCCTTATGCATTAAGTAATACATTAGTTAATATTAAGTGCTGCACTTTTATCCTGTACTAAATATATGCCTAATAATTGTAATGTTATCTTTTCTATTTTGGATCAAGTGCAGAAGTATATTAGACATGTTAAATTCCTGGTAAAATCATTTTCTAAACAGTTAATAACATGTCTATAGAATAAGGTGGCAGTCTCAGCCAGTCTCAGTTAGCAAAAGTGAGGCTTGCTTGCTGATGGTGAGTCACCTATTGAACAAGTCAAAATTGCTAGAAATTGTACAATGAAAACCAAGGTGTAAAAATGTTTGTTCTGTAGTTCTGATCACTCCCACAGGTGAAAACTAAGAGTATTTCCAAATTAGTGTTCTAATCCTGAGTGAAGCCAGTTGCCCAAGGAGTGCCAGTTCACCAGGAGCATCTGACAGAGCGAATGAGTGTCAATCATTGAACAGCTTGGAATGTGTCTTCAGACAAAGCTAAATGTCTGTTGCAATTTCTCTCTAAAGATGGATAACTTAAAAAAGAATATATATGCTGTTCCCACCAGCTTTTAAGGAATGCCATCTTTATAGGCACCTAACCTTGTCTACCTCTGTAATCCAATGTGTCCTCTTTTAAAAACAGGTATTCCAAATTTTTAATTAAGTTTGTTTCTTTCAGAGTGAACATCTTATTAACCATATGAAAACTTCATCCAACTTCGTACAGAATGCCAGATCCATCTTTCTCCAGTTAGAATAAATTAAAGAGTTTTACACCTTATTAGGCAATGACTACAGCCCATGGCCAGCAGGAAGCAGTTACAGAAAAGAGATCGTCTCCCTTCAGCACCCCTTTTAAATTAAAGGTGTAAACTCTTTAAGAGTAAAATAAAAGTAATAGATGGATCTGGAACCTGACTGGAAATCCACGTGAGTGCCAGTGGCAGCAGAATAACTGCGGGAGGCCCCTGCCCAAGATTCTGCTGTCCAGAATGAAAAGTTCTAAACTTCTAAAAACAGTCCTGGATGCTGTACTAAAGACTGATAAATAATCAGTCAAGACAACAAACAGCCATCCACCTCATAGCTCCAACAATAATTATGCCAAAGCTTAGCAAGTAAACTTTGGCAAAAGGGGGGGGAATGATGTGGGCTATGGGTGGAAGGCTCTTTGTCTCTTCAGAGATAACTAAGTTATTTGACTTGTGGGTGTGGAACGGTAAGAGGCTGCAGTCCTGCCCTTAGGGACTGGCAGCAGCTCCAGTCCCAGGAAATGTTTAACAATGCAAGGGCTATAAACTTTAAGTATTTAGGGGAAATGCAAAAACCAAATACACTAAAGGCTTATCTAGAATGTCTGGAGTCCATGCTAAAAGCTTACCTAAGATGTGGAAGATATATGCTAATTGAAGCCTATTGAGAACTGAAACAAAGGGACCATTTGGCCTTTCCTCTCTGTATAAAAGACGTTTGAAAATCTTGTTCAGGGCTCGGGATTCAAACTGAAAGCTCCCGAGTCCGGGCGGCCGTCAATAAACCATTTTTCCTTCTCAAAATCATTCCTGAGTCCTGGCCTCTCTATACTCAAATAATTGAACTTCTCTTAAATTCCACAACACTAGTACAGAGCCATGGCTCCAGGAGTCTGGGCCAAAGGGACTACCTCAGGCTGGGAGAGTGGGGAACCCACCCTTGTAGGGGAGGAGGACAGAGCATTGAGCCACAGAGGAGTATTCCCAGACCTTCAAAGCTAAAGGGGTTTGCCCTGCTGGTTTTCTGATGTACTTAGTATCGTGAACTCATTTTCCCTCCAATTTTTTCCTTTTGGAAAGGAAAGATTTTACTATACCTGTTCCATCATTGTATTTTGTAAACAGATACTGATGTAGAGGAATTTGGTCCCTTGGTGAATCATATAAATTTTGGAATAATATTCTTTATACATACAGAAAATCTAATGGATATTTAACAGGGATCACATCACATCTCATATCAATTTGGGAAAGACTGGTTATTTACCATGGTGAGTCTCCCAATTCATGAACATGCTGAGACACTCTATTAATGTATATAAATATTTAATTTATTTCATCAGTTTTATAGTTTTCAGAATATTATTCCTCTATATATTTTGTACAGATTTTGTTTTAAAATTTAGATGGAGAAAGAAGAAATGGGAAGCAGCCAAACCTGGAAGTCAATGGAACCCAGTGGAAAAAGAAGAAAAAAAACCCAAGTGCATGGCCATGTAACAGAATTACTTCTTCCCAATGCCTGTAAAATTGCCATCATTATTTCATTTATCTATATGCTATAGTCATTATTCATTGTTACTTTAATGAATTTAAATAAAAATTATATTTTATATCAAGTAATAAAGAATAAAATATTTTATTTTACCTACATTTATTACTTTTATGACACTGTTACTTTACTGTTGATAATCCAAATTGCTGGCCTATATCATTTTCCTGCTCTATGAAAAATTTATTTGAATATTTGTTGATGAGTTCTGTTGGTGATGAACTGTCTCAGGTTTTGTTTGCCTGATAATGTATTAAATACTCCTTCCAATTTTAAAAGATTATATCACTGGATAGGGGAATTATGGGCTGCAATTTTTAAAGAAAATACTTTTAACATTTCATTCCACTATCTTCTTACTTACCTGGTGAATTAGTTAGGATTCTCCAGAGAAACAGAGACAATATGATATACTGTATATGTAAATATTAAGATATTTATTAAAGGAATTTGCTCACTCAACCCTGGAAATTTGCAGGTATGAATTCCATAGGGCAGCCAAATGTTGATCAACTCAGTGAAGGTCCTGTTGAACTCCTTAGAAGTGTGTTTACTGAAGGAGAGATAAAAGTTTTTCTTTCTTCTGAAATCCTCCATTCTTGCTTTAAGGCATCCAACTGATTGGATGAGGATATTCTTCTCATTGGTGAAAGTAATTTCCTTTGCTGGTTGTATATATAATCAGCCACAGATACCATAAACTGAAAAATGATTTAAATCTAAGAATTACACCAACAGTAACAAGCAGGCCAGTGCTTGCTTCACAAAACAATGGACACTGTAACCTAGAGAGCTGATGCATGAAATTATCCAACATGGTCCATCTGATGTCTTCTTGGTACCCCCTTATACCCTCCTTATTCTGTACTTAATCTCCACATAAGCACAGTAACAGTTATATTTTTACTTAACCTGATTAAATTGTCTTGTGTTCAACCAGAAGCATACTCACCATTTCTCCAGAAGAAGACAAAAGTCCTTGGGTGATATTCAACCTTATCCTTGATGTGCTTCAACTTAAATACCATAACATAAGGTTATTAAAATTTAAGCTATATATCAAGGAGAGAAGAGGAATAAAACAAGTATACTTGCTTTATGTATATATACAAATATATTCATAATAAAAGAAGGGACTAATGCTTATTAGCATTAAACACCTCATTTCTGCAGCTCACCAGGTTGTTGTAGGTACAGTCAGATCAAGCTTCACCTTAGAAAGGATATCTTTGTATGTCCCACATGCCTATGAATTTCAATAAAGTGGAAGGGCACTGAGTTTTTGTTAGTTTGATCACTTACCCACAAATGACTTTAACAGCAAGCATATAGTAATTGGTACTTCTTGCTCACTAGGTTCAGTGAGTGAGCACTATGTTATCAATATAATGGGAAAGTATGGTGTCTTATGGAAGGGAAAGATGATCAAGGTCCTCACAGACTAGATTAGACCATGGGGTTTGAGAGTTAATATACCTCTGAGGTAAATGATGGAGGTGTATTGCTGGTCTTGACAGCTGAAATAAAACTATTTCTACTGATCTTTATTAACAGGTATTGAGAAGAAGCTTTTGCCAGCTCAAAATCTTCTAACAGTGTACCCAGAAATGTCTTGATTGTCTCAAGCAATGATATCACACTGTAACAGCAACTGTGATTAAAGTCACCACCTGATTAAGTTTAGGATATTCCACTGTAATCCTAGGAAACCCCTTTGTTTTCTGTGCAGGTCAAGTAGGGGAGTTAAATGGGAATACGGTGGGAATCACCAACCCTGCATCCATCAAGTCCTTCATGGGGACACTGCCATCTGCAATCCCTCAAAGAATGTGGTATTTCTTTTGGCTTAATATGTTCCTTGTTAAAGGCTCATACTCCACAGATCAGGGAGTCAATGTGGGAATTCTGCCAGTTGTTGAATATGTCTATTCTAACTTTACATTCTGGAATTGGGAATATAACCAAAGAATGGGTACAGAGGCCCACTAGACCCACTTCAGACACACCTGATCTAAAATTCTAATGATCACCTGGGGTCCGTCAGCTCCTACCCTGACTACTGGACTCCAGTAATATTTTGGATCTTCAAAATTTAAAATCAATTCAGAGCCAGTGTTCATTAATACCCCAAATGTCTGAGCATTTCCATTTCCCCAATGCACAGACACTCTGGTAAAAAGCCATACATTCCTATAGGAAAGACAGAAAATAAATTATATAAATCCTTCATTCAAAGGATTTTGGGTCTGTAAGCTTTGTCAAGTATGGAAATTGATTGAGGGATCATGACTTTTTTTGTGTGTAATTCAAGTTAGACTTTTATTTACTTGAATTAGAATACTTCTGCTTACATATAGCAAATAGGAAATTACAATATGGCATACCTATTTTACTTCTAAGTTCCCTATGATCAACAAGTCAATGCCATAGGTCTCTGCAAGACAGACTATTCTGATTCCCACTTTGACTCTACCCTCTATTATGGTAGACAAGCCCCCCCCCCTTTTTTTTTGGTGATAAATGCCCCTGATTTGCTCCTGCCAACATAGGATTTGGTCATTCCCATTGGTCTGAAGGATCCAGCTGATGGCAGAAGTTCCCACAGTAATATCTAATCTACAAAGAAGAGCAACCAGAGCTCTTCGGGGTATAAGGAGATTCTCTAACAAATTCATTCCTCACAGTATTGATGAAATATTAGGTAAAGAAGGTTAAGGAGATACAGGTTAGGTAAATAAAGTAAAGAGATTCATCTCATTTCTTTCTCTGTTGATTCTCTCAACACAGAAAAGCCCAGGAGCAGATGGTTTCAAAGGGGAATTTTATCAAACAGTCCAATAAGAATTAATACCTATCCTGCTCAAACTCTTAAAAAACTGAATAGGAGGGAACACTCCTTAACTCATTCTATCAGGCCAAAGCATACATTCATATTCCCCATGGTTATTCTTTATATAATAGTTATTAATATTACATAAGACTATATTTTACTCTGCATACATTTACATTCCTCATATCAATACCAGATAAAGATACCAAAATAAAACTATAGATAATACACCTTATGAAAATAACTGCAAAAATACTTGAAATACTAGCAAACTGAATACAACAGGACATAAAAAGAATTACATACGTGGTCAAATTTGATTCATCACAAGTATATAAGGGTGGTTTAACATAAGGTAATCAATAAATGTAATAAACCACATTAAAGCAACACAGAAAAAAAACACTCATCTGGGAAGTGGCTGTGGCTCAATCAGTTGGGCTCCCTTCTACCATATGGGAGGCCCTGGGTTCATGTCCTCGGGTCTTCTTGTGAAGGCAAGCTCATCCACACGCTGCAGAGAGCTGCCCAGCCCACAAGTGCTGCGGAGTGCCACCTGGCCCAAAGCGCTGCAGAGAGCTGATACTCAGTGAGGTGATACAACAAAAAAGGGAGACAAGCAAAAAACACAGAAGAGCATGCAGTAAATGGGCAGAGAGCAGACAGCAAGCAAGCCTCAAGGAGGGAGGGGAAATAAAAATAAATAAATATAGACACAGAAGAACCCACAGTGGACACAGAGAGCAGACAGCATGCAAAAAGCCACAAAGGGAGGGGGGTGATAAAAACAAACAAAAAAACCCAATCATCTCAATTGATGCAGAAGAGGCATTTGGCAAAGTCCAGCACCCTTCTTGATAAAAACACATAGTAAACAAGGAATAGAAGGAGCCTTCCTCTACATGTTAAAAGACATCTATGAAAAACCCAAAGCCAACAAAACACACTCTGTGGTTAAAAAACACAAGCTTGCCCTCTAAGATAAGGAAGAAGACAATGATTCACACTGCCCCTACTATTATTCAACACTGTTCTGGAAATTTAGCCAGAGAAATTAGGCAAGAAAAACAAGTAAAACGCATCAAAATTGGAAAGGGAAAAATAACACTTTCTCTCTTTGCAAATGACATAAACCAATATACAGAAAGTCCTGGAAAATTCACAAAAAAAAAGGACCTGAAACTAATAAATGAATTCAGCTAAATGGTATGGTACAAGATCAACACTCAAAATTCAGTAGTGTTTCTATATACTATTAATTAATAATCAGAAGAAGAAACCAAGAAAAACACGATTTACAATGGCCACTAAATGAATTTAATGTCTAGGAGCAAACTGAACCAAGAATGTAAAGGACTTGTCCACAGAAAATTATAAAACATTGCTGCAAAAATCAAGAAAGACCTAATGATAATGGCAGGACATATTTGTTCAAGGATTAGAAGAATAAACATTGTTTTGATTTGTATTTTCTTTATGGCTAATGTTGAGAGCATCTTCTCATGGGCTTTCTGGACATTTGTACATCTTCCTTGGGAAAACATCTGTTCAATTCTTTTGCCCATTTTTTCATGGGCTCATATGTCTTTTTATTGTTGAAATGTGGAATTTCTTTATATATTCTGGATATTAAACTCTTACCCAATACGTGGTTTCCAAATATTTTCTCCCATTGTCTAGATTGTCTTTTCCTTTCAGGGTAAAATCCATTGTGGTCCAAAAGTTTTTAAGTTTGAGGAGGTCCCATTTACTTTTTTTTTTTTTTTTTCATATTTGCTTGTGCTTTGAGTATAGAAGTGAATAAACTATTGCCTAATAAAAGATACTGAAGTTGTTTCCCTGTGTTTTTCTTCTAAGAGCTTTTAATTCTGGTTTATATTTAGGTCTTCATTCCAGTTTGATTTGATTGTTGTATATGGTGAGAAGTACAAAACCACCTGTATTCATTTGTACATGGACATCAATTTTGCTCAAACCCATTTTTTATAGAAACTATTATATCCCCAGTGAGTGATCCATCAGTTGGCCATAAATATGAGGGTTGATATCTGAAACTCTCAATTCAATTCCAGTGGTCAGTATGTCTCTCCTTATGCCAGAACCATGCTGTTTTGATTGCAATGGCTGTGTAATGATCTTTAAGTTTGGGAGGTTCAAGTCAAGCAACTTCATTTTTCTTTTTCAAGATGGTTTTGACTATTGAAGAACCTTACCCTTCCATACAAATTTGATGACTGGCTTTTCCATTTCAGCAAAGAAAACTGTTGAATTTTTATTGGGATTGCATTGAATCTATAAATCACTTTGGGTGAAGTGTTTAAAAACATTCCGGCTCCATGTGATGTCCCATCAAGAGCTAGCTACTTTTCTTTAATGTAGGAATTATTAAGTGGAATTTTATTTCTATTAGCAAAGCCTACATACTTACCATAACACAAAAGGAAAGTATTAAAACAATATTGGTTATTTCTCAAATTGATCTTACTGGTTTAAATGTGTAAAACTTTTCTGGATAAATTCAGTTGCTTGGAAAATCAGAAGAGATAATAATGAAAACAATATATTGTCATACCTAAACTACAAGGGCTATGAATAAAAATCAGCTCTAAATTTCTTTAGATTTTATTCCAGTGTGAACAAACTCATTATTAAAGGACCAAATATTATAATAATAAGGACATGATGTATATAAAACAGTATTATGTTATGTAATATACTTTTATTTATATTACATAGATAAGAAATCTGGATTCAGCATTTTGTCATTGATTTGGGACAGGTTTTTTGTGTCAGTTCAATTAAAGAACAGGATTCAAAGAAATCTTTCTAGCTCAGGACTTTGCATTTATTTCTGCCTTACAAAGCTGAGCAAAGTACTCAAATCTTGAAATCTCATTTAATGAGTCTAAAACCTTTAAGTGACAAAAAGAAATAATGAATAAAATGACATACTATTTTATTAGGCTTTGCTAAGGAAATATCACAAATATTAGCAAGTTCTTATCAGATTTATCCTACCAGCAACATTAGTTTCAGAAATGTCCATGGTGCTATCCAGCATTTTACAGAAAATAAAATGGAAGTAGGGAGCTGATTTTTTTTTTACAAAGGCTTTTAGAGACCACAGTTACCATTTGACCCAGCAAGCCCACTTCTAGGTATAAATGCAAAAGTTTTGAAAGCAAGGTCTTGAAGAGATATTTGCACACTGATGTTTATAGCAGCATTATTTACAAATGCCAAAAGCAATACAAGTTTCAACAGTGTATGAATGGGTAACACATAGTAATTTCTTCTTTACAAGGGAAATCAGAAAATACTTTAGAGATCAATGAAAACCAAGACACAACATATCATAATATAAGTGATGCAGTGAAGGTTATACTCAGAAATTTATAGCTGTGAATGCCTATATAAAAAAGGAAGAAAGATATCAAATTAAGAACCTCGCTTGACATGTTAAACTAGAAAAAGAGCAAAATATACCCAAAGTTATCTGAAGGAAGGAAGATTAGAGAAGAGATAAATAAAATAGGGTAGAAAAACATTTGAGAATAAATAATAAAAAAGTTGGTTATTTTTAAAAATCAATAATATTAATAGGACTATCTAGACTCACAAAGGAAAAAAGTAAAGACACAAATAACTAAAATCAGAAATGAAAATGGTGATGTTGCTACTGATCTTACAGAAATAAAAAGGATTATAAGCAAATACTATGAACAACTATACACAACAAATTAGATAATCCAAATTAAATGGAAATTTTTTTAGAAATACACAAATTACCTAAATTGACTCAAGTAGAAAATGAAAACCACAGCAAGCTTATAAGAAGAGATGGAATCAATAGCCAAACACCTTCTAAGAAAGCCTAGGACCAGATGGCTTCACTGCTGAATTCTACCTAGCATTTTTTTCTCTCTCTTTTTAAAAAATGTTACATTAAAAAAATATGAAGTCCCCATATACCTCCCTACCCCCTCACTCCACTCCTCCCATATCCAAAATCTCTTTCATCATCATGGGACATGCACTGCATTTGGTGAATACATTTTGGAGCACTACCTAGTATTTAAAGAAGAATTAACACCAACCTTTCTCAAATTCTTGCAAAGAAAGCATTCTAGGGGAGTGGCACCCCTAACTCCTTCTCTGTGGCCAGCTTTCCTGATTGCCCAGGCCCCTCTACCCCCATAAGTGCCCTGTCCCTGTGGCCTCCTCTCCTGCCGGGTGTCCTGGCCTCAGCATCCAGAGACCAAGCTGTCTTGAGAGCAAAAGGCCCACAGGGAGACCCTGAGGCTGGTCACTCACAGCAGCCAAGGGGCCGCCACCGAGAAGCCACAGTGCTGCCTGGTTCTGCTACCAGATTTTGTTTAGGTTCTTGGCTATGCTGCAGAAATAAATTTCAAGAGCATGCTGGGTGAGTTAGGCCAGTAATTTATTCAGGTAGGGAGGGATGAGAAATGGGAGAAAATAACAGATCAGGGGTCCCCGGTAGAGAGGAAGGGGGTGAAAAGTGATAAAGAGAGCTGATTTACAGACTATAATTTCCCATTATAGATCATAAATCCCCAACTTTACTTGCGTGGCCACATGGCAGAGGAAAAATGGTGAGAGCAGTGCACAGAGGGCAGGTATGGGACCAGAGACAAGAGAGTGGGAAAGCAAGAGCACTTAGCTCTGTGCCTGCCTTTTGAACTCTAAATTATTCCACCCCTTTGCTGATGGCAGGAGAGGGGTTCCAGCTGTTTGCTGTTCTGAGTGATCATCCCACCCATTAATTCCCTGTGAGGGCCCAACAATAATTAGGGAATATCCAGGGTTTCTTCTGGCTTCCAGAGGAAGTCTTTGTTCTGGATGGCAAGATCTTGGGGGTAAGGGTCTTCCAGCAGCCATTTTGGGGTTATTGATGGCCATGTGGACTCTCTGCCAGGTTCCAGATCCGTCTATTGAGTCCCTATTTTACTAGTGGACTTCCGTTCCATGAGAGGAGTGGGGTGTGGATGGAGACCCACCTGACATTCCTGCAGGCAAGGCTTTGTTGGCTGAGGTTAAGACGGGGTCCCCATGGCCCTACTGTGCGCAGGCCTCCCTGGTACAGCTCCACAGTTGGTTTCTGGTCGGTTTTAGGGAAGGGGAGGGGTGGTGCTGTCCCTAGTGTTGACCTTGGTTCTCCAGGAACTCCTCAAGGACCAGGGGATTAGTCACCTCCTCCAACACAAACAGGGGCCTGGGCCAGGGGTGTGTCCTGTCTGGCCCGCCCCGGGGACGTCCTGTAGAGGTCGCCCTTCTGAGCCAGGCCTCGCCAGCGTCCTCCCCGACCCCCACCCACTCCCGGGCCACCCCCTCAGCACCTGCTCCGGCTGCCAGACCGAGCCGCCGGCCGCCTGGGCCCGGGTCTAGCAGAGTCGCTCGCCGGCCAAGCACCCCGCGGGGACCGGCGGCCACAGGAGGACGGGGCCAGGGCCTGGCTCCCCGTAGGTCAAGGGAGCGGCGCGGGGAGCACGACCTCCCCCTGCCGGCGGGCGACGAGTCCCCGGGAAAAGAGAGGAGGGTCCAGGGCGGCCCCGGGCGCTGACTCTCGGCCTAGGGCCCCGCAGGCCGCGAGCGCCTGAGCGCGCGTCGGGCTTCGCGTGGGACCGTCCAAGCGTTGCCCACCGCGGCCTGGAGCTGCCCTGGCGCCCCTGCCCCGCCCCGCCGCCCCGCAGCCTTCTAGAAACTGCCAGAGCGCACCTGCCGTGACCGCGAGCGACAGGACTACAGCACGGAGAACCTGCCGGAGGCGCCGGTGAACCGGGTGGACCGCGCCCGGGCCCGCACTCGCCCCTGTGCGGGGACTCGTGGGAGCCGGCAGACCCGGGAGCCACGCCGCGCGGCCGCGCGCAGGACTAGCAGGGCTAAGGCCCCCGCGCCCGGGAGTTTTGCTCCCTTCCCGCAAGTCCCCAGAGGTGCAGGCGGTAGTCCTGGGGCTTTGACCCAACCCCGCTCCAAGCTCAAACACTGTACAGACCCCCTTTGACAAATACGCTCTTGTTTCAAATGTAAAAGCACAGGTCCCTAAAGTCTGCTGTGAAACTTCCACAGGCACATCTTGGGGCTTCAGAGAATTTAACACACAGCTTTCTGGAGGCGATCTCTTGTTTTTTGAGCCTGAGAAAAGTTTATTGGGAGGAGGGAATCAAATTTTCATATGGTTTCCCAACACTGATATACATTTCCATAGATTTCTCTTTTTTAAAAGTTTGTGCTCTCTTGCGATTTTAAAGAAAAACAACAAAAAACAAGCAAACAGAAAGAGAATATCATGTAGTATATACATACAATGGAATATTTTCAGATGTAAAAAGAAGTGAAATTCTTACACACGCCATAACTGGATGAACCTTAAAGACATCATGTTGAGTGAAATAAACCAGACACACAAGGGCATATATTGTATTAATATAATCTCACTTTTATTAAATAATTAGAGCAAGCAAACTCAGAGTCAGAATCTAGAATATCGGTTACCAAGGGATGGGATGAGCAGAGGAAATGAGGAGCTAATGCTTAAATTGTTCAGAATTTCTAATTGGTTTTGATCATAAATTTTGCTAACAGATGGTGATGATGGTAGTACAACATGAAGATAATAGCACTTAATTGTAGATGTCAGTATGGTTAAAAAGGGGAAAGTTTAGGTTGTATATACATTAACAGAATAAAAATAAAATAAAAACAAGCAAGCATAGTGCTAAACCATGCAAATTGTGAATGATTCTGTAGTCGATGACCTTTCATGAAGTATAAAAAATGTACTAAACTAAGGCAAGTTGTTAATAATAGGGTGGTGTATGATAACTCTATGTTTTATTCATGACTTTTCTGTAAACCTACAACTTCTCTAATTAAAAAGCAAAATAAAGGAAGGATAAACAAACAACAAAAAATGAATGAATATTTAGATTACCCCACCAGACTAATAACCATACCCAATTGAGGTGTATTTTGAGGGCAAAAGGAATATGGAATGAGCAGTGAAAAAAGTGGTAATTATAAATACCAATAAGGCCTTTGTCCAGCTGCAGAAATAATGCATGTATCATTATGAGTATCTTTCTTATTTCACCATAAATATGTTTGCATGTATATACAGGTGGTTGCAGTTGTCTGTTTTATGACATTTCCAACTATTTTTGAAAACTGTATTCATTGTCCTGTGCTATCTCTGAGGTTTCTGTTTCCCTATCTCAGCAGTCAGTGAGTGACATATTTCCTTCAAAGCCAGGAGTTGAAAAAAACACTGAAAATCCTCATCCATTCTTTGCAGATTGGCTCTGAGCTGCAGAATTCATTATTAAAAAGCCTGGTTGTCTCCTCTGGCTTGACTGTCACCTCCTTCTTTTGTGGATCCTAATGATGAGCCAGAAGTGCAGTCTTAGGATGACGTTTCCAGCACTGGGCATGGATACCCCAGGGTTTGTGTTAGCTCTACAAGGCCCTTACTCCAATAAGAATCTTACTCCTCAGCCTTGTCCTGTCCAAGCTTGTAGGTTTCCCTGCAGCTTGGCCATTATGTGTTGCTTACTGCAGGTAGAGTATGTCTTCAAACACTTTTACCAAGCGCCACCTGTAAACCTGCTCTATCTTGAGATGGGTGAAATGAATGTCAATCTTTATCTCACTCCTTCAAGGAACCCCCAGCATGGAAAAAATTCACAATCACATTTATTTTTGGTTTTTAAAGATCCATATTTCTTCCAGTGTACACCATGTGTATACTATGTCTCCATAAATGGATTTGCAAGAGTGTGGCAGGAGAATAGACAATCCATATGAGAAGTTTCCTACAAATTAGTGAAGATTAATTTAGATGTATTTGGAAAAATATAAAGCTTTATTTTTAAGATGTGTATGGGCTAGTGAGAATGATGAAGTAATATTTATGGTCCATGGATGAGTCAGAATAATTGAAGGAGCCAAGTCTTTGAATTTATGATCCTGGGAACAGATTGGTTTTATGTAGAAACAATGGAAGTTCACCTATTTTAACAAGATATTTGGAGGGAAGACAGTCTGTAGGCACAGATACATTTGTTTTATATATTTGATAGTGTGAAATTGTTAACCTTAGTTTATGTATGCTCTTACTTTGAAATTAAAATAGCATTAGTATTTATAAACTAAGAGTGCAATGGTAAGGCTGCTGGAATTTGAGGGAAAAAGGAATCAAGTGTAATAGATAAAGGGACATTATTGATGGCCCACTTGCACTCTCAGATCATAAATTTAAGTTAAAGCAATCAGCAAGATCATGCCTTATTCTGAAACCATGTTCAGTGGTGAGGGTGGGTCCAGAATAGGCAGTTTTGATTTTTCCTTATGAGGAAAGCAGACACAAAGAGCAAGTGTAGTTAATGCAGTGTGAAATGGATTGATTATATTGAACAATGATGGATGAATATATGAGAAATACTGTTATTGATCATGAAATAATTGTGAGATAAAATTATGAGCACATTAAAGGGGTGTAAGACATTTGAAATTGAAAATTGGTCATGAAGAGAATACAGGAATGGACATTGAATTTAGATTTGAGAAAAAATAAGGATTATTAAAATCATGTGTTTATACACACCCACCTTAAGTGTTTAATTGCTGAAAGGACTCACAGGAGTCAAGCAGTTTGCACTTAGGTAAGAGCTTTACAACTGGAAAAGGAGAAAACAAAGCAATAAGGGGAGAACATTACGCATTGCAAGGATCTGACAATGTCAGGCATGGACATTTTTGTACTTCCACCACAAGTCACAGAGGACACAAGCTCAGTTCAGGTCTCAAGTTACCAACAACATATACAAATTGGGAGGTGCCAATAAGCCCAAAATCTGCTGGGGTGTGGGCAACTCTTATGGCGAGCTGGTCAAGTAAACACATTCTATATGGCCAGGCTGCATCATCAAATCCCTCTCTCCAATCCAGGCTCTCCCAAATCAGGTGCAAATCAAAAGTCCTATTATAACTACAAAACTAAGCAGACAGGATTAAACATCTGAAATAACTCTGGACCTGTGGAGACTAACAACCATTTTTGTTTAGTTAATAGATTACACAGTTTTGGCCAAAGGTCAGTAGATGTACAGAAAAGCTGGTAGTCAATGCAGACTTGCTATGTAGGTAATAAGAGAGAAATTAATAGGGCTGGAGGTCCTGGAGATACTTCCCCATAATTGTCTTCTCAGAAGAATTTGATTGTTCTGGCTTTTATATTTAGGTCTTTGATCCATTTTGACTTATAGTCTTATAAATTCTGACTTAGGGATACTTATTTTTTCTGTAAATGGAGATGCCATTTTCCAGCACCATTTGTTGAATATACATTTCTATACTGATCGAGTGGTCTTTGCCCCCTTGTCAAAAATCAGTTAACCAAAAAAGTGAGGTTGGACTTCTGAGGTCTCAATTCAATTCTATTAGTCAATATGTCTGCCCTTGTGCCAGTACCATACTCTTTTTTTTTTAAAGAGGGTTTTATGACAATTTTATTATCCTTATTATTTAATTAGAATAGTCGTGTGCTTACAAAACAATTATGCATAACATACAGGACCCCCACTCATGACCACACCACCAGTACCTTGCTTGTTGTGCAACATTTGGTATAAATGATGAAAGAAAATCAACAAAATATTACTATTTCTTATGGTCTATAGCTTATATTCAGTGTATTTTTCCACCAACTACCCTACTATGAGCACCATATGCTGAGCATTTGTTATAGTTCATGAGAGAACATTCTCATATTTGCACAGTTAACCACAATTCATCATCCACCATGGGGTTCTCTGTGTAATGCAGTCCCATGCTTTGAATAATCCATCCAAAGTGAACACTCAGTGGCTCTGTTTCCTCACAGAGTTGTGCTGTCATTTCTAGAACACTTTATCACTCCAAAAGAAAAATTGATACTCTGTATGCTCCCCTCTTGTTAAGGCTTCCCAGTGATAACAGTATCTTCTTTGCCACTGATGCAAGTATATTAAAATGTTACCACTAACTATAGTCTATTTGTTGCATTTCCCAATGTATCAATGTATTCCTAAAACATTGTAATACAGACAAACAATTGCTCTATTTCATAAGAGATCATTCTTGTATATTTATTAACCACAATCCTTATATACCACCAATTTCATTATAAGGGCCTAGTTTATCTCTTTCTTTTAACTGACATTTATGTCCCTAGCCTACTCTTTCAGCCATAGTCACATTTATAAGTCAGCAATGGTAGTTATACTAACTATAATGTCATACCATCTACTCTATATATTTACATGCCTGTAAAGTCAAACTTACTCAATATTCTACATCTATTAAGCATCAGCTCCCCCTTCCTAACCCTCATTCTATCACCTAGTAATTTATACTCTAGATTTTAACTCCATGAGTTTACTCATTTTACTCATTTCAAATTAGTGGTACCATACAATATTTCTCCTTTGGTGTTTAGTTTACCTCATTCAACATAATGTATTCAAGGTTCATTCCTGTTGTCATATACTTAACCAATTCATTTATTCTTAAAGCTGAACAGTATTCCATCATACATATAAAACACATTTTTTAATCCATTCAACAGGTGATGGACACTTGGAATTTCTCCCATCTTTTAGGTACAGTGAATAATTCTACTAAGAATATATTGATGCACAAATATGAGTTTGCATCTTTGCTTTTATTTCATCTGAATATAATCCTAGTCTCAGGATAGCTGGATCATATGCCAGAACTATATATAGCTTCCTGAGTAACTGCCAAACTGTCTTCCACAAAAGATATACCATTCTACATTCTTTTTTTTTTCTTAAAGATTTATTTATTTATTTAATCCCCCTCCCCCATTACCCGGTTGTCTGCCGGTTGTCTGTTCTCTGTGTCTATTTGCTGCGTCTTGTTTCTTTGTCAGCTTCTGTAGTCGTCACCGGCACGGGAAGTGTGGGCAGCGCCATTACTGGGCAGGCTGCACTTTCTTTCGTGCTGGGTGGCTCTCCTTACGGGGCGCACTCCTTGCACATGAGGCTCCCCTATGTGGCAGGGCACTCTTTGCGCGCATCAGCGCTGCACATGGGCCAGCTCCACATGGGTCAAGGAGGCCCGGGGTTTGAACCGCGGACCTCCCATGTGGTAGACGGAAGCCCTAACCACTGGGCCAAGTCCGTTTCCCCCATTCTACATTCTGACCAACAGTGAAGGAGTGTTCCTCTTTCTCCAAATCATCAATAGCTAAGGATGTTGAACTTTTTTATGTGATTTTTGTTCATTTATGTTTCTTCTTTGGAAAATGTTTATTCAAGACTTTTGACATTTTTTTAATTGGTCACTTGTCTTTTTATTGTGGAATTGTATGATCTCTTTATATAATATGGATATCAAATCCTTGTCAAATATGTGGTTCCCAAATATTTTCTCCCACTGAGTAGCCTGCCGTTTTACCTTCTTGAGACAGTTTTTGAGCCACAAAGTATTTAATTTTGAGGAAGTCCTATATATCTACTTCCTTCTTTCAGTCACCATGCTTTGTAAGGTTTAAACTAATGTAGAAGAAATAGAAGACCTCAGCAAACTTATCACAATTAAGGAGTTTGGAGTAGTCATCAAAAACCTACACTAAGTGAAAAGCTCAGGACCAGATGGCTTCAAAAATGAATATTACCAATTATTTAAAAAAGATCTAATACCAATTTTGATAAAAATCTTCCAAAAAATAGAACAGGCAGAAGAAACACTACCAAACTCATTTTATGCAGCCAACACCACCCTAATACCAAAGCCCAAAAAGATAACATAAAAAAAGAAAATTGTAGACCAAGTGTTCTAAGGAATAGAGATACAAAAAATCCTCAACAGAATACTTGTTAATCAAATCCAACAGCACATTAAGAGAATTATACATCATGATCAAGTGGCTTTTATCTGAGGTATGTAAGGGTGGTTCAACATAAGGAAATCAATCATTGTAATACATCACATTACTAAATTGAGGAAAAAAGATGACATGATCATCTTGATTGCTGTGGAAAAGGCATTTGACAAAATCCAACATCCTTTCTTGATAAAAACTCCCCTGAAAGATAGGAACAGAAGGAAATTTTCTAAACATGTTAGAGTGCATATCTGAAAAATTCACAGCTAGCAATGTACTCAATGAAGAGAGACAGAAACTGTTCCTGCTGATGGGGAACAAACCAAGGATGCCCAGTCTCACCAATGTTATTCAGTATTGTACCAGAAACTCTAGATAGAGCAATTAGGCAAGAAATGGAAGTAAAAGGCATGCAAATAGGAAGTGAAGAAGTAAAACTTTAACTGTTTGTTAATGACATGTTCCCATAGCTTGCAAATCATGAAAAAGCCACAAGAAACCCACTAGAAATAATAGATGAGTTCAGCAAATTGTCAGGATACAAAATTAATATGCAAAAATAAGTTTCATTTCTATACACTAGTAATGAGAATCTGAGGAAGGAGCCAGGAAAAAATTCTATTTATATAGAGATTAGGTAGTCAAATATTAAACTACAAAGCATTGCCTAAAGAAACCAAAGAAGACCAAAATAAATGGAAGGATATTCCATGTACATGGATTGAAAGACTAAATATCATAAAGATGTCAATTCGCACAATCCCATTAAAACTTCCAACAGTCCTTTTTTTTTTTTTTTTTACAGAATTGGAATGGCCAAAGGCTAACTCTCAAAGTTATTTGGAAGGGTAATATGTTCCAAGCAACAAAATCACCTTTTAAAAAAGAACAAAGTTGGCGGACTATCACTTCCTGAATTTAAAGGAAAAATTAAAGTCATATAAATTGCTGTGATAAAAAACAGCATGGTGCAGGCATAAAGATAGATATGTGGACCAATGGAATAGAATTGAGTGTTCAGAAATAGATCTTCAAATTTATGGAGAAGTGAATATTGGCAAGGATGCCAATCCCACCCAGCTGGGCCAGAGCAGTCCATTCAACAAATTGTGCTGGAGAACCAGCTATCCACGTTCTAAAGAAAGATGGAGGACCTGTATCTCACACCTTATACAAAAATTAACTCAAAATAATCAAAGACTTAAATATAAAACCTACAACCATGAAACTCCTAGGAGAAAATAAAGGGAAACATTTTCAGGATCTTGTCTTAGGTGGCAGTTTCTTAAAACTTACACCCAAAGCATGAGCTAAAGAAGAAAAAAATAGATGAATAGGACCTCCTCATACTTAAATACTCTTGTGCTTCAAAAGACTTTGCCAGGAAAGTGAAAAGGGAACCTACTCAATGGGAGAAATATTTGGTAACTACATATCTGATAAGGGTTTGACATTCATGTTATATGAAGAGATCATACAACCCAATTTATTTATTTATTTATTTATTTTTTATTTTTTAAAGATTTATTTTTATTTATTTAATTCCCCTCCCCTCCCCCGGTTGTCTGTTTTCTGTGTCTTTTTTTTTTGCTGCGTCTTGTTTCTTTGTCCGCTTCTGTTGTCGTCAGCGGCACGGGAAGTGTGGGCGGCACCATTCCTTGGCAGGCTGCTCCCTCCTTCGCACTGGGCGGCTCTCCCCATAGGTGCACTCCTTGCACGTGGGGCTCCCCTACGCGGGGGACACCCCTGCGTGGCAGGGCACTCCTTGTGCTCATCAGCACTGCGCATGGGCCAGCTCCACACGGCCAAGGAGGCCCGGGGCCTGAACCGCGGACCTTCCATGTGGTAGACGGACGCCCTAACCACTGGGCCAAAGTCCGTTTCCCACAACCCAATTTAAAAATGGGCAAAAACTTCAGATATTTCTCCAAAGAGAAAATACACAATTCCAAAAATTACATGAAAAAATTTAAACATGATTAGCTATTAGGGAAATACAGGTCAAAACCACACTGAGATGTCATTTCACAGCTATATAATGGCCATTAATACAAAAACAGAAAACTACCAGTGCTCGAGGGTATGTAGAGAAAGAGGAACACTCCTTCACAGTTGGTGGGAATATAGAATGATGCTGCCTTTGTGGAAGACATTTGGCTGTTCCTCAACAAACTAAAAATAGAACTGCCTTATGACCCAGTAATCCCATTACTAAGAATATATTCAGAAAAAATGAAAGCAAGGAAGCAAACTGACATTTGCTTCATAGCAGTATTATTCACAATTCCTAAAAGATGGAAACAACCCAAGTGCCCATTAAATCATAAATGGATAAACAAAATGTGGTGTCCACATACAATGGAATACTTTTCAAGTGTAAGAAAAATGAAATCAGGATGAATATGACAGCATGGATGAACCTTGAGGACGTTATGTTGATTGAAATAATGCAGACACAAAAGAACAAATATTGTATGTTCTCACTAATATGAACTAAAATGATGAGTATACTCATAGACTATAGGTTTCTAGGAAATTGAATATATGTTAAGAATGGGAGCTGATGCTTAACATACATATAATTTTTAATATTTTATTCTAAATGTGTGGAAATGAATAGAGTTGATGGTAATACATTATAGTGAGTATAACTAACATTGCTGATTTACAAATTGAATGTGGCTGAAACAAGTAGTGGATGTAATATTTCAATTGAAAGGAAGCTAGAGAATAATATATTACAGTGATTTCAGTGCTGGATGAAGATTCTGGTTAACAGTCTAAGAATGTTAAAGTATTAAAAATATGACTATATGTGGGAAAATTACAACTAATGTAACTATTTTATGATAGCTGAGAGCAATATTTCTGCAGCAATGGCAAAGGAGATATATCAATTCTAAGGGACAAAAATATGGGGTATAGGTGGTTATGAGATTTTTCCTTTTTGAGTAATGAAAACATTCTAAAATTGTCTGAGGTGATGGCAGCACAATTCTTTGATGAATATGAGAACCACTGAGAGTACACTTTGAATGGATTGTCTAAAGCATTTAACAGTATAACACAATTAATCCTGTGGTAGAAAAGTGCACTGTGGTTAACTGAAAAAATATGAGAACATTCTCATTAACCATAATAACTATGTAATACTAATACAGGGTGTCAATAACCGATTGGGTTAAGACTTTGGTTACAGTTAGCAGTAATATTTTGACTTGCTTTTTCATAGTTTGTAACAACTGTTTCACGACAATGCAAGGTGTTGGCGGTGGGGAAATATATAGGGGTCCTGTAGCATAATATGAAAAATTGTCTGAGGTGATGGCAGCACAATTCTTTGATGAATATGAGAACCACTGAGAGTACACTTTGAATGGATTGTCTAAAGCATTTAACAGTATAACACAATTAATCCTGTGGTAGAAAAGTGCACTGTGGTTAACTGAAAAAATATGAGAACATTCTCATTAACCATAATAACTATGTAATACTAATACAGGGTGTCAATAACCGATTGGGTTAAGACTTTGGTTACAGTTAGCAGTAATATTTTGACTTGCTTTTTCATAGTTTGTAACAACTGTTTCACGACAATGCAAGGTGTTGGTGGTGGGGAAATATATAGGGGTCCTGTAGCATAATATGAATATTTGTTTTGTAAGTTCACAACTTTTACTATACACTTATTGTTTATGGGTGTTCATGTATGAATGATAAACTTCAATTTTAAAAGGAATACTGAAGCAGAGGAAGTAGAAAATCATGTTTTACACATGGCACTGTATTCTGAACCTTTGGTTTGTAAAGAAAAAAATATATCCACATGATACTGCCACATATTCATTAAGTTCTAAAAAATTATATCTAGATTCACTACTTGTGGGTATGTGAAAGAAAGGATTTAAGGAAATATTGCTTGCGTGTGTTCATAAGTAGATAAAACTGCTTTAGAAAACCATTTGATAAAATATTAGCAAGCTAAGACTATTTTATTTGCAGTAACCAAAAAATCTTATACTCAAGTCTGAAAGCAACAAACGTTTCCCTCTTAAGTCACATGTCAATTTTGTGTTGGTGATGACTTTGATGCCCACTTTATGCTAAAATCCTCTACCTGCATGTGATCTGCATTCTATGCCTAAGATATTGGGAACAGACTGCATAAGGGATGTTACTGGTTCTTATGGAAGAATGAAAAGATATTATAAAGAATTTCTCATATGTTCTTATATTTAAATCCACATTCATTAGCTCATTTATTTGATCATATTCTATTGGTCAAAAAATGTCACCTGATCCTGTTTGATATTAATAAACTGGGACTCTATTCTCCTCATGTAAAAAGATACAGCATATAGGGCCATGACAGAAGGGACAGGAACACTTTAGATAATAATGAAAATGAGGCTTTATTTATTAAACTGTGTAGATATCTGCTATGACCCAGCATTTCCTGCCAGGATAGTGATGGTCTGCAAGATGGAAGAAAGGTGAGAGAAACTTTAAACCTCTACTATTGTGGGGTGTATACATTAGGACTATTTTAATAATACTCATTGAAATCTAAATGTGATTTTGAAAGTAGTAGATTTTCCTTATCCAAGTAACAATATTAGTTAGGTTACCCTGAAGAGTATTGATTAAATTTATATAGAAGCTTCATTGAATAAAAGTGATCAAATATCCATTGATATTCATTCATTTCCTTGAGGTTACTGTAAAAAACTTGCATTATGATTGGGTCTGATTTCTGAAATATATTGATTTGAATTTCATCATTATTGTTTTCCTAAAAAGTGCAAATTTCCCTCCATTCATAAAGCAATCATACAGAAAAAAAACCTATCATTTATCTTCACCACTTCAGTGGATAACCAGATTGTAAGGCAAAGATTTCACTGGATATTTATTCCTACTGAAGTCATAACTCTATCCATTAAATTAATGGTATTTAATAATTAATATATGGCATCCTGCATGTATTTGTTTCCACTCAGCATTATTTCTTTTATGAATAAAGAATATCCATCAAAAAATCCGTATCATAAGTTTAACTATTTTCATGTGCTTTCCTTGAAGTATATCAAGTTAAGAAGAAATATTTTTTGAATTTAAATTATGATTTCACCAATACTTAATTTTTATCAATTTTTTTGAATTATGTGGCGTGAGTAAAGTAAAAAAGAAGCCAATGCAACAGAATAAAGGGCACAGATACAAATTCATTCACTTAGTAACACAAAATATGACAGAGGTAATATGTGGCAGCATCCTTTCAATAATATTTCCTTTTCAGTTAATGGTGCTTGAACACTTGTGGATTCACAAGGGATAAAAATAAGTTTCACTCTTACCTTCACTATGAACAAATGATATAGAATAATGACCATGTATAAAAATCAAAACTATAAAATTTTGAACTAAAATTATAGCATTGAAGAAATTCATATGCAAATTGTAATTAACTGAAAAATTAAAAACCAATATTTGACCAGCACCTACAAAACTAAAAATAAATGAACGAGTGCAGGCAACATTCAAATGATTATAAAAGGTGAAGAAGTTTAGAAAAAAAGAGGTTGGCACAGACTGAGACTTACCAAAAGTGAATTGAATGGCTCCTCCAACATGGGAAGTGGCCAATAAACTTGGGTTGCATTCAACATGGGAAATTTTATGCTTCAAAAGACATTCTTAGAAAAGGAGATAATTTGTAGTTGTTCTGAAATTTTTCATTAATGACTACCAATGTGGAAAGAATCAAAATTTGGGAAGGGTTAAGAAGCACCAAAGAAATCTTGGAAATGAAGGCTCAAACATAGAAGTCTATTTACACCTCCAGAATATCAATATAATTATAAAATTCAACCAGCAAGTTTGGAGAGTGGTGCTAAGAAGTCAAACATTTGAAGGCAGAAATCCCCTTTTACATTTTGAAAAACTTCTTTAATGTCTGGATTAATAGAACAGGGCTGGATTCTAAATTTTTTTTCAAGCTTTTGCAACATGATTTTTTGGTTGAAGGATATGAAAAGAAATGTGGATTCACACAAAAGGAATGTTTACAAAAATATAGTTACAAAAGGAAAGGAGAAATAAAAAGTAAAAAAAAGGAAAGGAATATTTTAATAGCATTTTCAGATAAATATCTTTATTCTTTCATGATTCTACAACAGAATTCAACAAATTCCTTAAAGACTTGCAATTTGTAATCTATAACCATATTAATGAATTTTTCATACTCTGTTGTATTATAATCATTAATAATTTAGGCATTTAAGTGGTTCCTTCATACATGCCTGCTTTCATACATGAAGTTTCTCCTGGAAAATATTGGTTCACAGAGCACTGCATATCATTCAAATTTGATATAATTCAAATATATAAAATTTATATATATTATATAATTATGTAATTACACAATACTAAATAATTCAAATTTATTCATATTATCAAGAATCCTATCAGAAAAGTCTTTAAGTTTTGGGAAATTTTTTTTTAATTGTCCTTTTCTTTTTTAAGATAAGTAGATCACACAAAATACTACATTGAAAAACATTGCATTTGGTGAATACACCCTGGAGCACTATAACACTGCATGGACCATAGTTTACATTGTAGTTCACACTCTCCCCCAGTACATCCAGTGGGTAATGGCAGGATATACAATGTTCTGCATCTGTTCTTGCAGTGTCATTCAGGACAACTCCAAGTCCTGAAAATGTCCCATATCACACCTCTTCCTCCCTCTCCCTGCCCTCAGCCACTCCCGCAGCCACCATCTCCACATCAGTGATATAATTTCTTCCATTGCTAGTCACAACAGTTCTATAGTAGAATAACAGCAAGTCTGCTCCAATCCATAATATATTCCCCTATCCCATTGACCCTGGGATGGTGATGTCTACTCCATCTGTAAATTGAGAGGGGGCTTAGATCCCTTATGACTGATGGATGTGATTCTCCTGCTTGCAACTGTAGATACTCTTGGTTTCCTGGTGTGGTCATTGACCATTCTCATCTCCCCATCAGGTGACCTGGGTAAGTCCAACAACCTGGAGAGTAGGTGTTGTAACTCTGCTAAGGCTCAGGGCCCAGTTGGCACATGGCCAGTAGTCTTAGGAAACTTTCATCCTTATGTGGAGGCCATAAGTTCTCTAAAATCCTAATTCATGTGAATCTCAATTTCTTACATTATTAAATAATTTTGTTAGGATTTTTTTACTATTATTTTTTCTTCTTTAGAGAAATTGTGTGTTTATAGAACAAACATGCATAAAATACAGGATTCCCATATACCACCCTCGTATTAATGCCTTGTATTGGTGTAGAACACTTGTTGCAATTGATGATAGTACATTTTTGTAATTGTGCTCTTAACTAAAGTCCATGGATTATGGTAGGGTTCACTGTGTAGTGTAGTTCCTTAGATATATATTTTTAATTTTTATTCTGTTAACATACATAAAATCTACTATTTCTTTTTAAATCAAAATCAAATATATATTTCAGTTCTGGTAATTACTTCCACAAAATTGTGACATTGTCACCACCATTCATTACCAAAACATTTTCATCACTCCAAATAGGTTCCTTGTGCATTTTGAGCCTTAACTTCACATACCCTATCCAAACCTCATCACCTAATAGCCTATATTCTAGATTCTATCTCTATAAGTTGCTTATTCTAATGGTTTCAAAGCAATGAAATACACACACACACACACACCACATTTTGTTTAAACATTCACCAGTTGATACACACTTAGGTTTCTTCAGTCTTTTGGAAATCATGAATAATGCTGCTGGGAACATTGATGAGCAAATATCCAAATATTTTCTCCCATTGTGTAGGTTGTCATTTTATTTTCATGGTAAAGTCCTTTGAGGCACAGAAGTTTTAATTTTTATGAAATCCCAATTAATCTGCTTTTTTTCTTTTGTTGCTTGTGCTCTAGATATAAAGTCCAAGAAACCATTGTTTAACAGTGCTCTGAAGATTCTTCCATACATTTTCTTCTTAGAAGAGTTATAGTTTTCGCTCTTATATTTAATTCTTGCATCCATTTTGAGTCCTTAATCTTATCAAGTCTGAGATAGGGATCCTTCTTTATTCTGTAAATGAAAATGCAGTTTTCCTAGCACCATCTATTGAACATGCATTTCTATACCAATTGAGTGGTTTTTGCCCTATTGTCAAAAATCAGTAGGCTATAAAATTGAAGTTAGATTTCTTCAATTCCATTCATTTGGAATATATGTCTGTCCTCTGCCAGTATCATACTGGTTTGCTTACTGAGTTTTGTAATAACATTATTTTTACTATTATTATTATTTTAAATGAGAAAAGCTGCAGTCTTATAAAACAATCGTGCATAATATACAAGACTCCCACACATCACCACATGACCAGAACCTTGCTTGTTGTGGAACATTTGTTACAAATCATGAAAGAACATCATCCAAATGATGGATAAATAGCAAATATTATTACCTATACTATATAGCTTATATTTGGTGTATTTTTTCTGTAAGCCATCCTACTTTTAGCACCATGTATAGGACATTTGTTACAATTCATGAGAGAACATTCTCACATTTGTTCTGTAAACCTCAGTCCGTCAACCATCACAGGGTTTTCTGTGTTATACAGTCCCATACCATGAATAATCCATCCAAAGTGTACTGCCAGTGGCTCTTAATTACATCATAGAGTTGTGCTGTCATTTCTAGAATGCTTTCATCACTCCAAAAGTAAAAATGCCATATACCAATTTACTCCCTTATTGTTAACCCATAATATTGATATAGTACCTTCTTTACACCTGAAGCAAGAATATTAAAAGATTTCCATAATCTGTAGTCCATAAGTTATATTAGTTGTATTTTTCCATGAATCACCATATTTTAACACCTTATAAGAATGTCCTGCATTTGTTCTAGTTCACAAAAGAATATTCTTGTATTTGTACTATTAACCACAGTCATCATCCACTGCTGAGTACATTATAAGGCCCTAGGTTATACTATAGCTTTCTTTCTTTTATTTTTTTGCTTTCTTTTATTTTATTTTGTCTTTTTTTAAAAGATACATAGATGACAAAAAAATGTTACCTTAAAAAATATAAGAGGTTCCCATATATCCAACTCCCCACATCCCCCACTACTCCCACATCAACAACCTCTTTCATCATTATGGCACATTCATTGCATTTGGAGACTATGTTTTGGAGCACTGCTGCACAGCATGGATAATAGTTTACATTGTACTTTACACGGCCTCCCAGTCCAGAGGGTTATGGCAGGGTATATAATGTTCAGCATTTCTCCCTGCAATATCATTTAGGACCACTCCAAGCTCCAAAAATGCCCCCAAATCACACCTCTTCTTCCCTCTCCCTGCCCTCAGCAATCCCATGGCCACTGTCTCCACATCAATGGTACAATTTATTCCATTGCTAGAGTCATAATAGTTCTATAGTAGAATACCAATAAGTCCACTCTAACCCATATTTTATTCCTCCATCCTGTGGAAACTGGGATGGTGATGTCCACTCCACTTCTAAATTGAGAGGGGACTTAGATCCCACCTGGCTGATGGATGTGATTCTCCTACTTGCAGTTGTAGGCACTCGTGGTTCCCTGGTGTGGTGATTGACCATCTTCACCTCCCTGTTAGCTGACCTGGGTAGGTACAAAGAACTGGAGAGCAGGTTTTGCAACTCTGCTGAGGCTCAGGGCCCAGCTGGGAACATTGCCAGTTTAGAAATTCAAGTCTCCTAAGTATACACCAACCCCAGCACCAACCAAAGGTTTACTAAAAGTGAAGAGGCATGTGTAGAAAGGTTACATCTGAGTCCAACTCTATCACATGCAGGAGCACAAATTCTAAAGTAGGGCCCACTGACAAGGCACTGAACTCCAGTGCCATCTGCCATGACTGTAGAACCTGTGTGTCTCTGTAGCTCTCAGGAACACCAGTACCTGGGGTTGTATCTACTTTGTCTCTGGGATCCTGCTGAGACTTGTGGAGGCACGACCCCTCTGATGACCTCTCAACTCATTCTGAAGTCTCTTAGCCATATAAACTCATTTGTCTTTACTGCTTCTCCCTTTTATTCAAGGTCTTTTTCTAGTTGTATCACCAGTTAGTGATTGATAATAATCCCTCAGCACCAGGGAGGCTCATCCCTTGGAGTCATATCACATGCTGGGGGGAAGGCAATGCACTTATATGCTGAGTTGGCTTAGAGAGTGGCCACATTTGAGCAACATGGAGACTCTCAGGAGGTAACTCTTAGGCACCCTGCAGGTCTAGGCATAGTTCATCTTTCAGGCACACAGTCTCATAAGCATAGTCATCAGTATCAAGGGCTTGTCATTGAACCATCCTTCTTTGTTGGTCTTTGCCTTTGCCTTGGGGGATTGTTGCTGTTCCATTGGGGAATGTGACAGAGCTTCCCTGACTAGGAACTCAGCACTCCTTCAGTTGTCATTTGTAACTTTAACTATTATGAAAATACCCAATGAATATCCAAACATTTTTATATACTCTCTATACATGCCCTGGAGAACTCCCTCCCAACCACGTGTCCCCCATCAATAACACCCCACACCAGTGTTCCTCCTGTGCCATACTTGAACCCCTCTGTGATCCAAAACTTCTTCAAAAATGAAGCCTAATATGTTACCAGATGTATTTATTATTGTAAATGGTATTTGTTTCTTGATTTTCTCCTCAGTTGCTCATTATTGGTGTACAGAAATGCCACTGATTTTTGCACATTGATTTTATAACCTGTGACTTTACTGAACTTATAAGTTCTAGAAGCTTTGTTGTAGACTTCTCAGGGTTTTCTATGTATAGGATCATGTCATCTGCAAATAGTGAAATTTAAATTTCTTCCTTTCCAATTTGGATGTCTTTTATATCTGGTTCTTGCCTCAGTACTTGAGCAAGTACTTCTAGCACAATATTACATGGAAGGGGTGATAGTGGGCCTCCTTGTCTTGTTCCTGATCTTAGAAGAAAGATTTTAGGATTTCACTATGGTAAATGATGTTAACTGTGGGTTTTTCCTATACACCTTTTATCATGTTCAGAAAGTTCCCTTTTATTCCTGTCTTTTGCAGTGTCTTTATCAGGAAAGTGTGCTGTAATTTTTTGAATGCTTTTTCTGCATCTATAGATATGACCATGTGATTTTTTCCTTCGATCCGTTTATGTGGCATATTCCCTTGATTGATTTTCCTATGTTGAACCATGCCTCAATATCAGGAATGAAATCCAGTTGGTCATTGTGTATAATTCATTTGATGTGCTATTGAATATGATTAGCAAGTATTTTGTTGAGGATTTTAGCATCTAGGTTCATTAGAGAGATTAGTCCGTAATTTTCCTTTCTTGTATTGTCTTTATTTGGCTTTGGTATTAGGGTAATGTTAGCATCCTAGAATTACTTACTCAATGTTCCTTCTATTTCAATTTTTTGAAAGAGTTTAAGCAAGATTGGTGTTAGTTCTTTCCAGAATGTTCAATAGAATTCACCTGTGAAGCCATCTTGCCTAGGGCTCTTCTTGCTGGGAGGTTTTTAATGACTGATTCAATCTCTTTACTTGTGATTGGTTTGTTGAGATCATCAATTTCTACTTTAGTCAATGTCAGCTGCTTATGTGTTTCTAGGAATTTGTCCATTTTCTCTAAATTGTCCTTCTTGTTGCCATATACTTTTTCAAAGTATCCTCTTATGATAGTCTTTATTTCTTTGGGTCAGTGGTGATATCCCCTTTCTGATTTCTTATTTTGTGTATGCACTTTTTACTTTGTTAGTCTAGCTAAGGGCTTGTCAATTTTATTGATCTTCTCAAAGAACCAGCACTTGGTTTTATCTTTTCAAGTGCTTTCTTATTTTCTATTTCATGTAGTTCTGCTCTTATCTTTGTTCTTTCTTTCTTTCTTATTACTTTAGGGATAGTTTGTTGCTTTTTTGCTAATTCCTCCATGTGTGCAGTTAGGTCTTCAATTTTAGGTCTCTCTATGACAGGATGTGACATATGTGACATATGTGGTGTTGTCATTTTCATTAATTTCAAGGTAATTACTGATTTCTTTTGAGAGTTCCTCCTTGACCCATTCTTTTCCTAAGAGTGTGTTGCTTAACTTCCACATCTTGGTGCCTAATCTGGGTCTCTGACGGATTTCCAGCTTCAACAAACAGTGGTCAGAGAAATTATTTTGTATGATTTCAATCTTTCTGAATTAATTGAGACTTTCTCTATGTCCTAGCATGTAGTCGATCTTGGAGAATGATCCATGTGCACTTGAGAAGAATGTATATCCTGCTCTATTTGGGTGTAATATTCTGTCTACATCTATTAGGTACAGCTCCTTTAATATATTGTTCAAAGTATTTGTTTCTTTATTGATTCTCTGTTGAGATGTTCTGTTCAATGGTGATATTGGTGTTTTAACTTCCCCCACTATGATTGTAGAAGCATCTATTCCTTGACTTAGTTTTTCCAGTGTTTGCCTCATATATTTGGGGGCATTCTGGATGGAAGCAAAAATGTTTTGGTTGCTCTTTTTTCTTGAACAATTACCCCCTTCACTAATATGTAGTGTCCATCTTTGTCTCTCACAATAGTTTTGCATTTAAAGTCTATTTTGTCTGAAATTAATAGAACTATTCCTGTCCTTTTTTGGTTATTGTTTGCTTGTAAGATGGTTTTCCAGCTGTTCACTTTCAACCTCCTTGAATCCCTGGGTCTAACACAGGTTTCTTGTAAACAGCTTATAGATGGATGATATTTCCTTATCCATTCTTCCAATCTGTATCTCTTAGCAGGTGAGTTTAATCCATTGACATTCAGTGTTATTACTTTCAAGGAATTACTTACATTAGCCGTATTTTCTTTGGCTTTGTGTATGTCATATGTCATTTTTTTTTTCTCTTTTTGTCTTTTCAGTTCTTCTTACACTGTCATCCAACTCTGTCTCTCCTGTTTTTTTCTTTCCTTCTGAAGAACTCTTTTTAGTACTTCTTGAAGGGCAGGTTTATTGTTGGCATACTCTCTTAGTTTCTGTTCATCTGTGAATATTTTTAAGTCTCCATCATTTTTGAATGCTAGCTCTTTGCTCTTGCTGCCTTCAGTATTTCCTCTTTGTCTTGAGCATTGGGTAATTTGACAAGTATATGTCTTTGTGCAAGCCTTCTGGGATTTATGCTGTTTGGGATATGCTGTACTTCCTGAACATATACATCCATCTCCCTCAATAAGTTTGGAAAGTTTTCAGCCATTATTTCCACCAACACTCTTTTCCTTCTCTTCTCCTTCTGGGATGCCTATAATGCATATGTTTGTGCATTTTGCGTTGTCACTCAGGTCCCTAGGTCCCTGCTGGATTTTTCTATCTTTTTATCCATCAATTCTACTATGTTTGATTTCAGATGTACTGTCTTCCACATCACTAATTCTTTCCTCTGCCCCTTCAAATCTGCTGTTTTTTGCTAAGAGTGTATTTTTGATTTCTTGGATTGTGCTGTTCATCACCATCATATCCATTATCTTTTTGCGTTATGTTTACAATTTCTTCTATATGTTCTCTATGTGTTTTCTTAATAAACTTAATATCTTCCTTAACTTCATTAAATTGGCCCATGATATTTGTTTGGAGAGCTTTGATTAGTTGTTTGATGTTCTGCTCCTCTTTCTGGTTTTTAATTTGTTCATTGTCATGGGCGAATGGGTTTTCCTGATTTTTGGTATGGTTTGTAATTTTTTGTTGCTGTTTGGGCATCATTATATCTTGATGGGTTTGTTCAGTTGATTTGCTTCTCCGTCAAGTCTCAGGATTTATTTAGGCACTGTTTGTGTGTGTGTGTGTGTGTGTGTGTAAGTCTTCTCTTTGACACTTTGTTCTTCTTATTCTATTTCTGTGTTGTTGTTTAAGTTCCCTTTAAGGAAAATATTAAGGCCAGAGAAAGCTAAACAGGTAAGAAAAGAAAAAGTATAATAATATTGATAGTAAACATTAGCAGAAGAAACATGTGAGAAATAAGAGAATGAATTTTTTTTTACTTTTTTTATTGACTTTGTAATAATATTACATTAAAAATATATATGTGAGTACATCTTTGGGCACCTCTGCACCTCATAGACAATGGTCCACATCATGGCCCATACTCTCCTCCATTCCATCCAGTGGGCCCTGTGAGGATTTACAATGTCCGGTGATTACCTCTGAAGCACCATCCAGGGCAGCTCCATGTCCCAAAGACGCCTCCACCTCTCATCTCTTCCTGCCTTTCCCCATACCCATCATCCACCATGTCCACTTTTCCCAATCCAATGCCACCTCTTCTATGTGGACATTGGATTGGTTGTGTCCATTGCACCTCTATGTCAAGAGGAGGCTCAGGAGAATGAATATTAAACTCATGTAAGCTGTGTAGAGTTATAACAATAAAAAACTGAGACAGTAAACTGAATATGGAGAAGAATATAGTATGAATTAACAGGCCATTGTTTTCAGGAGAGAAGGAAAGATAAAAGAAAGGGCAATAACATAAAGAGTGAATAAAAGATAGAAAACAGAATAGAGGTGTTAGATATAAAAAGTCAGAAAAATTGAGGGCTAAACAAAGAAAGATGGAATGTAAGAGCAACAATAGAATATGGAAGATAGAAAAATGTAAAGGAAAGGGGATAGCAAACAAAGAAAGATGGGCTGTAAGAGCAACAATAGAATATGGAAGATAGAAAAATATAAAGGAAAGGGGATAGCATTGGTAGCCAAAATCAGTACATACAGAAAAGAGGAAATTGAGGATGAAGAAGCACAGCAAACAAGAAACACACCTGCAGCACCTAATAGAAAAAAATGAGAAAAAAAAAAGGGTGGTGGGGGGATAAAGAGAAAGGAAAGACAAGAAAACAAACAAACAAAAACCAGACAAGGCATCAAACAAGAATCCTCTCTGAAGGTGCGTGAGTTACCTCCTGAGAGCAAATTGCTCAAATTTGGCCAGTCTTGAAGCCAAACAGCATGTAAATGTGTTGCCTTCCCCCCAGTGTGGGACATGACTCCCAGGGATGAGTCTCCCTGGCACCAAGGGATTACTACCAAGTACCAGCTGATGATGTAACTAGAAAATGACCTTGAATAAAAGGGTCAACTCAGACCAGCAGAATATCTCAGCCTACATATAATGTCAGGAGTTAAAAATGCTTTTTGACCTGAATAAAAGGGGAAAACGGAAAGGACAAATGAGTTTGTATGGCTATGAGTCTCCAAAAGGAGCCAGGAGGTTATCAGAGAGGTTCCCCTTATGCACACCTGAGGAGAGTCCCAGAGACAGATAAAGTGGATACAACCCCAGGTACTGGTTCTTCTGAGGGCTCCAGAGACCTATAGGTTCTATGGACATGGCAGATGGAGTTCAGTTGGCCCTACTTTGGAGATTGTGTTTCTGTGTGATGGAGCTGGACTCAGATGTGATCTTTGTCCACAAGTCTTTCCTGTTACTTTTACCAGAGCTGTAGTTGGTGCTGGGGTTTAATGTATACCCAGGGGATCTGAATCTCTGGACTGACCATGTGACAGCCAGGCCCTGAGCCTCAACAGACTTGCATCCCCTACACTCTGGTTTATTGGACTTACCCCACTCAGCTAACATGGAGGTGAAGAAGGTCAACCACCACACCAGGGCGCCAAGAGTGCCTACAACTGAAAGCAGGAGAATTGCATCCAGCATCCATGTGGAATCTAAGCCCCCACTTGATATAGATGTGGAGTGGACACAACCATTCTAAGGTCCACAGGATGGAGGAATAGAGTATGGATTAGAGTGGACTTACTGATATTCTATTCATGAACTATTGTGATTAGTAATCGAAGAAAATGTGGCATTGGTGTGGAGAAAGTGGCCATGGTGGCTACTGGGGGCAGGGAGTGGGAAGAAGAGATGTGATGTGGGGGCATTTTCAGGGGTTGGAGTTGTCCTGGGTGGTGCTGCAGGGACAGTTACTGGACATTGTATGTCCTCCCATGGCCCACTGGGTGGACTGTGGGAGAGTGTGGGCTATGATGTGGACCATTGACCATGAGGTGCAGTGGTGCTCAGAGATGTATTCACCAAATGCAATGAATGTCTCATGATGATGGAGGAGGTTGTTATGGGGGGAGAAGTGGGATGAGGGGGGTGAGGGGTATATGGGAACTTCATATTTTTTAAATGTAACATTAAAAAAATAAAGACAAAAAAATAAATAAATAAAAAAAAGAATCCTCTCTGCAATTGAATAAATTGCTTAGGAGTCTATCCTCCCCCCTTTCTACCTTCCTCACCTCCCTCTCTCTCAGGGCAGCAGGAAGCCCATGCGAAATTCAAATGGGACCCTGGTGAACCAATTCACCACAGAAAATAATGATTCTTAGTCTCTCTGAGAGCGAGCACTCACACCTTGCTGGGAATCCTACCAAGCACATCCTACTGTCCCCCTCCTTTAGGTGTGTTGCACAGGACTAGTTAATTGCCTGACTCCACCTTCTCCCAGACCAGTGTTCCCTGTCCCATGGCATTTACATAAATCAGGCTGCCTCAGGAGATTCACCTCTCCTCTTTTCCAAGCCTCTCTACAAGCCAGCTGGCATGCTCATCCAAGCTCAAAAAATGAGGGGACCAGATAATTAAACGTCAACTCCTCAGACCCCTCTGCATCCTTCACAAGGATCCTCCCACTCTCAGAATTTGTCTGAGACCAGTGGCCTAGGGGAATGCTGGGGTCCAGGGAGTGCTGGGTTCAGGGATTGTGGGCTTGGGGAATATGGGCTTGGAGAATGCAGATCTGCAGAGCACAGGGAACAGGGAATGTGGGGTTCAAGAGAATACGGGGTTCAGGTAACATGATTTTGGTGATTGTGGGTTTGGGGAACAAGGAGCTCAGGAATGCCACCATGCAACCAGTGGTATTCAGGAAATGCTGTGGCTAGCAGACCTAGGGGAAGGATTTAGCCTTCTCATAGTTTCCAGCTCTAGTGCCAGAAACCCATAATTTTATCTTGAACAAGTACTCCTTTTGTCACACTCTCTCCAGGAGAGATGATGAGGGTGCACTCACTCAGATGCCATCTTGCCCCACCTCCTATAGCTTTCTTTCAATTGGCATTTATGTCCCTACCCCACCCTTTCACTCACAATTATATTTATAAAACATGAGTATTAGTTATACTCACCATAATGTGTTAACACCCTCTCTATCCATTTGCAAACCTTTAAAATAACCTTATTAAATATTCTACATATAATAAACATCAGTTCCCCTTCTCTACCTTCATTCTAACTCTCAGCAACCTATATTCTAGATTTTAACTCCATGAGTTTACTCGTTGTAATTAGTTCATATTTCTGATACTATACAATATTTTTCCTTTTGTTTCTGGCTTATTTTACTCACCATAGAGTCCTCTACTTTCATCCATGTTGTCATTTTCATCATTGATTTCATGTTATCTTACAGTTGAATAGTTTTCCATCTTATGTACATATCACATTTTGTTTATCCATTCATTGATTGATGAACACTTGGGTTTTCTACACCTTTTAGCAATTGTGACTGCTTTGAACACCAGTGTGCAAATGTCAATTCATGTCCTTGTTTTCAGTTCATCTGAATTAATTCCTCGTAGTGGGATTGCTCAATCAAACAGCAGTTCTTTGTCAGATCACACAACAGTTCTACATTTAGCTTCCTGAAGAACCACCAAACTGGATTCTACAAGAGCTTCATCATTTTACATCCCCACTAACAGTGAAGAAGTGTTCCTCTTTCTCCACATCCCCTACAGCACTTGTATTTTTCTGTTGTTTTTTCCAGACATGACCAATTTACTCTGAGAATTCACATTTCAGTTTGGCAAAGAATATCTAGGGGCAGAGAGTTTGGGATAGTCATTTCATGGAGGCAATCACATTTGCTAGAGTTATGTGGTCATGGGTTAGTATCTGAATAAAATAAAGCAAAACTCCTTTAATGATTTAACAGGGGTGGTGGGAGATAATCATAATTGAAAATTTGCAGAATAAACAAAGGAAGCAATCACCTTACACAAGTAAGGCCTGAAATGTGTTAGTGCTAGTAGTAAACTTTTAGTCAATTTAACTCAATGTACATTTAGCATCTTGTTTGTGTAAGACACTGGACTAGGTGCTGGGGTTGAGGTGGAAATACAAAATCACAGTAAAACACAAAATCAATAAATGCAAACCCTGTCCTTGTAAGTGAGGTACACACAACTGCTCCAATAACAGGAAGGAGGGTTTACTTGTTGGTAAAGGTTAAAATTGGGAACTGCTTACATGTGCACACCAGGCTGTGGGCCAGAGTCCGACCACCCTGTGCACTGTTGGTTACCTATGGGGTGCAGGGACAGGTCAGACCTTGTGGGAGCCTTGGATCTGATGCTAAAAGGGATGGGAAATCTTTGGAGAGTTTTAAACCTGAAGGTGACAAAGTCTGCTTTTCACAGAATTTCAAGCCCCTCCTGGTGTGGACTGGGAAATGAAGCCAAGGTGGTCATGATTTTCTCAAGATCATACACCAGAACTCAGCCCTGTTTCAAGTTGTGTTTCCTGCTGCTTCCACCTCATCTTGTACTTCTTCCTTCTCTTCATTTGTGCATTGGCTAATGTGAGATCTGGCCTCAGGTTTACTAGTAATTTTCTCCCATCCACCTGATGCCATTGCTGGGAAATGTAAGCTAGATTTCATCCCTTGTGTAGCAGGAGAAACTTGGGAGGCCCTGAGAGACACATAGACATGTCCAGAGTCACAGAACTGGTAGGAGGAGGAAGGTTGTAAATCCACTTCATTGTCCTCAGGTCGTTCTTGATGCCCCTGGCCCTTGTGGGGGCAGCCTGGAAGGCTGTGTTTGGGAAATTCTGTACAGATGGAAAATGCCATGGGAAAGGAGAGTATGGGGTAGACACTCAGCAGCCCAGAGGGGAAATTGAGGAGTTGTTGTCCATGGAGGGGTCACAGGAAGTGGATGCAGGAAGTTATCTCACTTCCTTGGAGATAGAACATAACAGAAGTTTGAATCCTGGTAACCAGGCACCCACATTCTAGAGACTGCTCCTAACAGCTCACTCAGGCATAGATGCTCAAGGGAAGATGTTTTCTTGTTGCTGTCTACCTGCTTCCCATGGCATTGGCCACAGGAAACCCCACAGCAAGAGCTTTATCCAATACTGCAGGCATTGGCTCAACCCTCACCCTCAAAGGTTCTGGCCATTTACCAGAAGGAAACAAAAAGTGCTGCAAAGGACCCAGGGAAGGGGGATGCAGGTCAGGCTAACACTGTGATTCTTCCTGGGCAGCCTCAGCACCTCCCACTCCCAGTATGGATGGATGGAAGGGAGACATGAGTGTGGACTAGAGCTGGGCAGAGAGAGGTGATTAAAGGTGAACACCTAGTGGGCTTGTCACATTCACATCCAGTTCATGGCTGGCAGTATTAGAAGGGGAGGCCTGAGGTTGGTGCCATCTACCCAGACATTGATCCTGAGCAGTGGAGCTGTCATTTCCCTCCTGGGAGGAGATGTATACAGATAGGGTCTCTGCCTCATCAGGGAGTAGAACTTCATGTAGGGCTATTCCTCTGGATGACTACCAGGCTGGGCCCTGAAACCTCATGGTCCTGCTGATGACCCTGTCTTTGCAGCACTCCAGCCATGAGACCAGCTCAGAGCAGGATGACGGTGTCATCACCACCACCTCCCTGACCAGGGCACCTGCACACATGGCCACCAACAGAGGCTGGAACAGCTGTGAGGTGAGAAGGGAGCTGAGGGTCCTCCACACACACATCCAAGACAGCCAGGGGACTCCAGAACTGTCCCTACCCTGGGAGAATCTCTAGGCTCCCTGCCAGGGATTCCCCTTGTTGGAACTCAGTCCCATTCCCTGAGGAATCTGGAACTCCACCCAAAACCCCAATACCCAGCCCCACTTGTGACCAGGTGAATTGTGTGTTAGAATATCAGAAATGAGGCTTTTATAATGATTCATCTGCATGTTAAACCATGACAGTCTTTGTTTTTGATCCTGCCTTGGTGGTTTATCTACCTGTCTCTAGGTGATCCCATCCTCAGGTGTCCCATCTACATTCAGATAGACTGTCTCTCAACACCTTCTCTATTCTTATGCATCCTCATGTTTCTTAGGTTGTTTTCATCCTAAAAGGGTAAGAAGATTATACTGTACTTCATATTTCTCTGGAACTTTAAAACTCATGTAGTTCAATACATGACTCTTGTGGGTCAGGTGACAGGGCTACATGTTTCAAAGGTGAGGCCAGGAACCTCAACTGTCCAGCCTCACTGCCCTTGGAAATATACAGGACTCCTTCCTCTTGCCATATCAACAGGGCTGCAGGGAAAGTCATGTGATCATGAATACTCTAATGTTTCCAGTTCTCCCAGTATGGGCTCCCAGGAATGGGATGGCTTGTTTGAACATTAGACATATTTAACAATTGAATGGCTGGGGCCAGATTCCATGAAACAATTCAGGCATCCCAAAGCAGGCAATGAATGATGGTGCTTCTCTTCAATCCAGTGACCTTGGTTGTGAAAGTCTGAAAATTTGCCCATCTGGTGTCAGCAAGGCACAATCATATTTGCAGTTGCCCCATTAGAAGATGATCTATACTTGAATATTTTCAAGACCACTTGGAATTTCTCTTCCATGTGGCATCAGTTCATTTCCTTGGACAACCCGGGGTCTTTCTTCCTCTTGGAATCTCCAGGAATTTAGCCCTCACAGAATTTGGTATCACCTTAGCTTCAGGTCCTCAAAACTCCCTTTATTTTGAAAGTAAGGAGTGAAGGTTTTTGAGGTCTTTGAAATCAAATGCATAAATACAGGATGGGTCTTCCTATGTCCTGTCACCAACTTAGAAGGACCCATGGTCCACCTTCTGCCACAGTCCCTGAGTACAGGGACTTCCAGTTTTGAGATCCAGTTGTAACCATCCTTTTGGACATGTTACAGCTGCTGATTGCATGTCCTTTTTTGTCCCAAAACTCTGCCTGCCAGTGTGAAAATGACCCTGCTGAGGAAATGAAAGAGAGCAGCCTGGTGCAGGCAAATTTCAGCTCCAGCAGGAAGGACAAGCCAGTGCAGCACCTGGTGCCTGCCCACCTGGGCAGGGAGTACCTGGACACATGCAATATCCTGGGGAATAGCCAAGCTTTCCTCTCCACCTAACAGGGATACAAAGGGTCACCAGGTGAGCACACCACCACTTCCACAGCCTTGACTCTGCCAGTCTTCCCCAAGGGACTTTGGAGGTCAATTAATTTCTCAGAGCCTCAGGTGGATCCTTGGAAGAGTATGGGATAGGGGACACACAGCAAAGGGTTACTGAGCGGACTGAATGGGATGAGACAGGGAAAGTACTGACCAAGGCCAGGCTATGCATGATCAGCTGTCATAGGGGCTGGGGATGGACAGAATTATTTTCCATTCACCTATAGAAAAGCCACTGACTAAGCCCTCAGCTACCCCAGGGCAAGGCACAGATGAATTTTCCTATTATAAAGGAGATTGAAGATTCCATTCTGGACGTCTTCAAACAAGGTCTAGTCAAAAGGCATTGAGGAGGCTGGAGAAGTGAAAGAGGTGAAATTTGATACCTGGGAATGTGATGATTGGGTTCAATCAACAAATAAAGAGTGAGTGACTATGTTATTGCAAAATTTAATAGCTGAAGCAACGGAGGAGCAAAAATACCTGACTCTTGGACTTCTTTTTTTTTTTTTTTTAAGATTTATTTACTTATTTCTCTCCCCTTCCCCCCCACCCCGGTTGTCTGTTCTGTGTCTATTTGCAGCGTCTTCTTTGTCCACTTCTGTTGTCAGTGGCATGGGAATCTGTGTTTCTTTTGGCTGCGTCATCTTGTTGTGTCATTTCCCCGTGTGGGTGGTGCCATTCTTAGGCAGGCTGCACTTTCTTTCACGCTGGGCGGCTCTCCTTATGGGGCACACTCCTTGCACGTGGGGCTCCCCTTTGCGGGGGACACCCCTGCGTGGCACAGCACTTCTTGCGTGCATCAGCACTGCGCATGGGCCAGCTCCACACGGGTCTGCCTCTTGGACTTCCACCCATGGGTATTCAGATAAAAAGCAATTAACTCACAAGCATAGTGAGAACACAGCATGTTAGATGTGATGCACTATGCCTCTCTCTCTAGGTATGGGCAAATTCACCAGATCTATGAAGACCAAGGAAGATTCCTGGACATAAGAAAAATGTGAGTGGGCACTATGTCAAGAATAAGGACACCAAATGACACAGTTGAGTAAGAAATCTGTGGCAGGAGAGTAGTTGGAAAGTTCTTGTCAGATCCCTGTGTCCTGTAAATTTTGTGCTTTCCATCTTAGATTAATTTCTCACCAAGTGCTCCACCCTGCAACTGGAACCCATGGTCACAGGAGAATACATGTGTTGAGCAAACTGCTACCCATTCCCCATGGATGCCCAAATAAGGGTGATGAGTAGTAGACAAGGTGGGGTCAGGCAGTGCCCATGCCAACAACAACCAAAAAAAAACAGTATGAAGGGGATGAGAAAATCACAGGACCTCAAAGAATATGGCAGTTCTTGGTATCTTGGCCCCAGGCTCAACAAGAGTTAGGACCTGGAAGATGAGGTAGGAGGTCCCCATTCTTCAGGTACTTAAGAGCACCCAATTTTTAAAAAAGAGTGTAATGAGCAGGGCAGTCTCGGCCTTTTGATGCCTTTCTGCAGCCCAGATTCCTACAGAGGGTGGAGCGAAGAGGTGTATCAAGGTCCCTGATATAGGTAAGAATTGATCAAATGTTGGACAGGAGCCTTCTATGATTGACAGTCCTCAGTCATCCACTAGGAGCCAGTCAGCCACTGCCAGATCTGAGAGTTTGGGGCCTGGGATGGGCATGGGAATGCACAGGAGCCCTTTGCAAACACACATATGGTTACATTCAGAGGAAAAGTAGGTTGAAAGGGAGGGTCTCTCTGATCTGCTGTCTACAATCCTCTCACAGTACTAATGGCTCTATTCACAGAAATTGGGTGTACCACCCCAGTGGGGACTTGATCCAGACCCGGGGCTGACTTATAAAAAAGGACCTGGTGGTGTCCATGGCAATGAATATTATGGGATTGTCATTTAAATGGAGGACCATTCCTGCAATTGCCCAGCATGAGATTCATCAACCAAAGGACTCCAACCAGAATGTGAGGATATATGGGAGTGCCTGTGAGCTTGGGCAGACCTCATGGGTTGGAGAATCCAGCAGGATCTCTGGGGCTGGGGCTGTCCAGGGTAAGAGGAAACTCAGAAGGGGCATCGCTTGGACCACTACTCAGAAAAGCTTCCTGGTTTCGGTGTGGTGGGTTTGGCTTTTTTCATCTGAAATGTTTGGGGATATTTTCTGCCTTTCCTAAGGCACCTAAAAAGGCTATCATGGTGGTGATGCCTCCTCCTTTACAAGCTCCAGTGTCAACTCCATGGCCAGCTTCATTGTCAGCACTATCTCATGCTCCAAACACAGCAATAAGCATGGCAATCCCTATAGAGCTGGAGCGCCCTCTGGATTTTGCACCACCTTTAGCCTAAGAGCCCATTTCATGAGTACTTTTAGGACCCATCCTCCGTCTCTAAAAGCTGTGGATTGTGAGCCATCTGTGGACAAGAAGGAAATGTGCTGGGAGTAGACTGTCCTCAGTGCCACCATGCAAGAGAAGCCAGAACATCAGCTGCTGCCCACCCACCTGGGCAAGGAGTTCCTTGTCTCCCGTTCATTTGCAAACAAGGATCCTAACTTCATGCACATGCATGAAGAATGGTCCTGATCCAGCTCCTCACCAGGTGAGCACCCTGCCCCCTCCTCATCCCTGACTCAGTCCACAAACATTCTTTGTGAGATTGATTCTGTCAGTTCCCTTCTCTGAACTCTCATGGCTCATCAAGTAGTAGAAGTGAGAGCACACACATCACAGGTTCATTCTCAGGACCAAAGCAGACAACCTGTGGCAAGTGTTGACCCAGGTCTGATGGGCTGTTAGAGGTGTAGATGTTGACCAGATTCTTTTCCTTCCCCTGGTTAGATGCACGTGTCACAGCCTTGACAGACCTTCTTGCAAGGGACAGACATTTCTCAGTTGCAAGGAATGCTGCAGAATCCATCCTGGAGGTTCCCATCTCAGTTCTTCTAATGACAGGGTTCTCTGGTCTTTCAGAGCATTGCTCCAACCTCACTGTGATGTGTGGAAAGGTCACCATGGGGCTCAATTCACAACTACATATTGGCTGCCTATTTGTGTAGGAATATTGCAAAATTGGTCTTATTTGGAGGAATGAAGCAGAAAGAAACACTGCCTCTTGAGCTTCCACTCCACTAGGGAGTCAGACACCTACACTTGATGTCATGAGCATGGGGGCCAACTGTAAGTTGGCCTGATGCATTCATGGCTTTCTCTAGGTATGGGCAAGTCCTGGTGTGTCAAGGAGATGAAAGAATTCTGGACCAAACAAAACTGTGAATAGACCGGGGGTCAGAACAAAGGGCTCCAAACTCCACAGTTGCATTGGAAATCTGTAGTGTGGATAATGATGAGAAGTGCCGGTCAGATCCCTGTGTCACCCAAATCTGATGTTTTCCATCTTGGTTTGATTTTTCCCCACCAACACCATCCTGCAAATGGGATTCATGGTCCTAGGCAAGTAGATATTTTGTGCAAACTGCTACCCACTCTGCCTGGATGCTCAGTTAAGGGTGCTGCACTGTAGGCAATTGGTGTCATGCTGTGCCCATGCCACCATAAAAGCAATATGAAAGGCATGATGTACTCATAGGCATGGTTTCAGGGCCTGGGGATGGGCAAGGGCATGCAAAAATGAACTACCTGAAATTGAAACTAAGAAAACGTCCATTATATTAGCACCTGAAAGAAAAAAATACTTAGGAATAAATATTAAAAAGAAAGTGAAAGACATGTACTCTGATAAATACAAAACAGTGATATAAGATAGTTTAAAATGGAAAAAAAAACATGTGCTCATGGATAGAAAGATCAAATATTAAGATGTCAATGATACCCTAAAAGAAGTATACATGTTATAAAACCTTTTGAAATTCAGCAGCATTTTTTTCAATAATGGAAAAACTTATTCTCAAAACATATGGAAATCAAATAGCCCAGAAAAGTCAAAACAATTTTGAACTAGAACAAAATGGAGAATGACACTTCTTCATTTCAAAATTGACTACAAGTCACAGTCACCAAAAGAGTGTGGTTATGGCCTAGTGATAGACATATAAACCCAGGGGAAAGAATAGAGCATCCAGGAATTAATCCGCACATTCAGGGTTGCTGATTATGGACAAGGGAACCAAGTGTACAAATGGGAAAACAGTTCTCCCTTTAACAAATGCTGTTAGGGAAAACCAGATGTCCACATGCCTCTGCCTACACCGTATGATCTCAAAATGTTTCAAGGACCTAAACTTCAGAGCTAATTTCTGAACTCACTAGAAAAAAACACAGAGAAATCCTTCATGACCTTGGATTTGGCAGTGATTTCATAGAAATGACTCCCAAAGCATGAACACCAAAAAGCAAAAATAGATGAAATGGAGTTTGTCAGAATTAAAAACAACTTTTTAAATTCAAAGGACATTATCAGGAAATTGAAAAGACATTGTATAGAATGGGAGAAATTAATCTGATAAGGGATTTTATCAGGAATATATAAATAACACTTTCATCTATACAAGAAAAAATTCAAAAATACAATTTAAAATGAAAAAAGGCTTAAATAGACATTTCTCTAATGAAGATTTTAACCAAGCAAGTGAATAGTCATTAGTGACATCCCACTCAAAGCCACTGTGAGACATCACTTCACTCCTACTAGTATGGCGGTTATATGTTCTCACAGTAACAATTTCACCAGTGCTTGCATGAACAAATGATTGGGCACCAATATCTGTCTGTGACTCTTGTCCAAAATCCTGGCTTATTAAGAGTTACTGTTTATAATTGAAAGATCAAGTAATCATTAATTAGGAGAAGCTTGAAATAGTAACACAAGTGGCAAAAATCAAAGATGTAAGTATGCAGAAGCCTGCATAAACTTACCATTGAGTATGTTGGTATTATACTAGGACACACTTAAGTAGATAAAACTGTATAAAGCTAGACAAAAGAGATTTGTAAATTAGACAATAACCAGCACTCACGCAGAACAGGAATGTGTCTGAGTTTTGACAAATCGGATTTGCAAATGCACACTGAATAACCACACATTCAGTAGAGGCCTCCCAAGTGTCGTGCCTAAATTTTAGGATTAAAATAATATACAGTAAAAGCTACTATAAAGCTAAAAACTAATGAAGCTTAAAACTAAGTCTCAAGAGCACCTAGGTCATCCTCAAGAAAGTTAACTGAAAGATAGTATAAAGTGCAATATGGTTTAATGGAAGACAATAAACTCTCAGCTTTTGACAGCATAATATTGTCAGTGTCCATATCCACTTAAACATTATTAGACATATGAAGAATGTAAAAATCTATTAACCATAACCAAGATAAATAGTTGTGAATAGAAAAATCATAAAAAGATAAAGATGCTGAATTTAGCAAAGACTTTTAAAGAGCTATTGTAAATAAACTCAGTGAATTAAAAGAAAAGATGAACAAAGTGAGTGCAGAAATTGAAGAAATAAAAAATAGAAAGAAAATGAACTTTAACAACTTTGTATCTGAAATAAAAATGTACTGAATGGGAGAAATGTCAGATTAGATACTAAACAAGAGGGATTAGTAATCAAAAATAGAATAGAAACTATTCTAACTGAAGAAACTATGATTCTAGAAGTGACTCTCAGACTTTGAAACCTAATAGAGTATGCCCTGCAGGTTTTCAGAACTATTTGAGAATGGTGACCCTGTTTCCCTTCCAATTTCTCCCTATGGTAATTGGAATTCTTTTTCAATGGCTGTCCCTCTTTGTATAATAGAGGCAGTTAACTTATTTTTTAATATCACAGTTTCACAGTCAAAGGGGAGTTTTTGCTCCAGGACAGACTATATGCCTATAATTGATTTTGATGAGATTTTTACATAAAACTGTTACTAAAGTGACTTAAGGCTTTTGAAATACTGTGGTGTGTGAATGCCCCGGCCAGCGGGGCAGTAAACGGGGGCTCGTGGTTGCGTGGATGGGAATGGTGAGACAGGAGACGTGAGGAATGACAGCGAGACAGGGTGAGGATCAAGCTGCAAATTTTATTGAGGGGAACAAAGCATATATACTCTTGGGAAGGGGAGGGGTAATAGGCGGAGGTGGAAGTTAGGGATTGGTTATGGTTGCTACTGACGTGTAGGGTGGGTTTCAGTTTCCCCGCCTTGCGCCTGCGCACTGCCTTATCAGTCTGGGCAGTGGCGGGAAGACGGAGAACAAAGGCCTGAAAGGGAAGAATAAGGAAGTGACAGGGCAGATTTGGATTCTGCCATGTTGTGGGACCTGGCATATTGTGAGGAGCTAATTATAGTTTGCTCAAATGAGAGGGTTGGCTCTTCTCTGGCAGCCGTGCTACTGACTCTTGCTGAGGTCGGCATACATTCTTTTTATCGCTCCCAACAGTGGTGGAATGAATGCATTTTGCAAATGGAAAGAACATGCATTTCAGAGATCCAGAGTGTGGAGTATGACAGTTTGAACTTTGGCAGACCTTTGAAAACCATGTCCTTAAGGCTAATCCATTTCTCTGCATGGAAACATATTATAGGTGGGATCTTTTGAAGAAGTATTCAGTTAAGGGCTGTATTAGTCAGCCAAAGGGGTGCTGATGCAAAATACCAGAAATCTGTTGGTTTTTATAAAGGATATTTTTTTGAGGTAGGAGTTACAGTTCTTTTGGATATGGCTATCCAGTTCTCCCAGCACCAATTATTGAACAGACTATTCTGGCTCAGCTGGGAGTGCTTGACAGCCTTGTCAAAAATCACTTGACCTTATATGTGAGAGTCTATTTCTGAGTACTCAATTTAGTTCTGTCTGTCTTTATGTCAGTACATTTTTTGTTTGTTTTTTAACCACTGTAGCTAAGTAATATGCTTTAAATACTGGAAGAGACAGTCCTCCAACTTTGTACTTTTAAAATATGTTTTTGGCTAATTGGGGCCCCTTAACTTCCTAAAGAAATTTGATAAATGGCTTTTCAGTTGATGCCAAAATAGGCTGTTGTGATTTTTATTGGGATTGCATTGAACCTGTAAATCATTTGGGTAGAACTGATATCTTAAAAATATTTAATCTTTCTGTCCATAAACATGGAATGTCCTTCCATTTATTCAAGTTTTCTTCAATTTCTGTTGGCAATGTTTTGTAGGTTTCAGAATACTGATCCTTTATGTATTTGGAAAAGTTTATTCCTAAATATTTGGTTCTTTTAGTCATTATTTTTGGTTTTGGCTTTTATAAGGGATATTTACTTGGGGTAAAATCTTAAAATTGCAAGGCTCTAAAGAGTCCAACTTAGTGCTGCTTTCTCACCAAAGTCTGTTGCCACACATTGAAGCAAGATGGTGCCCAGTTTCTGCCTGGCCTCTTCTTCTTCTTCTTCTTAGGGCTCCATGATCCCAGCTTCTTCTGATCATACCTGTAAGCTGGCATAGGGCTCATCTCCTTCCAGGCCTTATCAGTGGCTCTGCTGTTCTGTTCTCTTCAACAGCAACCTATCAGGGTATTAGCTCATCTCTCTTCCTGAGGCTTTAGCTGTTTGAGCCTTCTCATTTCTTTCACATTGGAGGACCAAAATGAACAAACTCTCCTCTGCCATGTATCTTCTTCTGTCTGTCTCCTTGAGTGAGTGTCATTTATATAGGTCAAAGGATGGAGACTCAAGCCAGGTTACACCTTACTGACATAGCCCAATCAGAGGCCCTAAATTGATTTTCTCAAGTAAATTTAATCAGAGACCCCTCACTGAATTAATACAATCAAAGGGTATTATTCTCAGAGGAACAGACCAGTTTACAAATATTATCTTTCTGATTTATGGGATTCATAAGTAATATCAATCTGCCAAACTGATGATTCCCAAATCTCCTTTCCAGGAGACTGATGATTCCAGTCTCCTTTCTTGAAATACTGGCTCATATAACAAACTTTGCATAACTTCACTTTGATAGACCTATTAGGTTTCTTGGTCTTTATAGGTCCAAAAATGGATTCTTGATTCTCATTTCCAACACCAGTACTTCTGAATCTCAATAGATGGCAACTATTCTTTTAGTTACTCAGACTAAACACCTCAACACATCTCCAAACCATCACAAAAGCACTTCCTTTAAAGATTCCTTCCAGAATCTAACAACTTGATATTGTGTCCATCACTAGATCATTAAGCCAGGTCTAACCCACCTTTATATTTCACTTAGACTGTTGTAATAGCATCACAACGATCTCCTTGATGATAAAAGTTCTTCCATTGGTAGAATCATGATAGGTCTATAGTAGAATAACAGTAAGTCTACTCTAGTCCATCATTCATTTCCCAAATCTGAGGATTCTGGCATGGTGATGCCCTTTCCACCTCTAATTGAGTGGGGGCTTAAATCCTATATTGTTCAGCCAAAGATGAGCTGATGTAAAACACCAGAAATTTGTTGTCTTTTATAAAGGATATTTATTTGGAGTAGAAGCTTACAATTACCAGGCCATAAAGCATAAGTTACTTCCCTCACCAAAGTCTGTTATGACATGTTGTAGCAAGATGGCTGCTGACATCTGCAAGGGATCAGGCTTCCTCTATTTTTCTTTTTAGCTATTTTTTAGTATACTTTTTTATTTTTAAAAGAAACTTAGATTACATAAATGTTATGCAAAAAATATAGGGGATTCCCATATGCCCTGCTTCCTAGCCCTCCTACATTTTCCCACATCAACATTATTCATTAGTGTGGTACATTTCCCTAATTGATGAACACATTTTGGAGCATTGCCACTTAGCATGGATTATAGCTTAAAGTGTAGTTCACACTTTCTCCCACACATTTTTAGAAGTTATTACAAGATATACAATGGGTTGTATCTGTCACTGTAAAGTCATTCAGGGTAATTGCCAAGTCCTGAAAATGCCCCCAAATTACACCTATTATTCCCTCCCATTCCCCTCAGAACCTCCAGGGGCCACTGCCTCCAAATCCATGATAAAAGTTCTTCCATTGCTAGGCTCTCAAGTTTACAGGTGAAAAACTGTAAGTGTATTTAGTCCATCATCCATTCCCCTATCCTGAGGATTCTGGGATGGTGATGCTCGCTCCACCTCAAATTGAGAGAAGACTTAGATCTCCATGGGGCAGATGGATGGGACTTTCTAGCTTGTAGTTCAGACTCTTTGTTCCTTGAGATGTTCAGTGTATATCATTCTCCTTATTAGTTTTCCTGCTAAGTCCAATGAACAGAATAGGTGTTGCAAATCTGTTGGGTTTCAGGGACCAACTGGCACATGGACACCCCGAATATTTAAGTCTCTTGGGCATAAACCTATCAGCTTTAGTACTAAGTATAGGTTGAAACAGAAAGGAGAAGGGCCATATGAAGGGAAAACACCTGAGTTCAACTTTATCACACTGGGGAACATAAATTTCAAAGTAGGGTCCACTTGCAGGGTGTCAAAATTGTGAGGTATCTGCCCTGCCTATAGTGTCTGGAGGTTACCAGAGCTCTCAAGTACCCTACTATTTTGAGGTAATATTTACTTTGGCAGTGATGAGTTCCTGACCAGATTTGCGTAAGCATAACCTCTGAAATGACACTCAACTTACTTTGAAGTCTCTTAGCCATATAAACTCATTTGTGTTTACCCTTGGTCAAGGTCTTCTTCCAGTCACATTGCTAGTTGGTGCTTGGTAATAATCCCTCAGTGCCAGGGTGGCTAATCCCTGGGAGTCATGTCCCATGCTGCAGGGAATGTAACGCATGTATATGCTGATTTTGGCTTACAGAGAGGACACATTTGATCAACAAGGAGGCTGTCAGGTGGTAACATTGATGCACCTTATAATACTATGCTAAGTTTCAATTTCAAAATAAAGATTCATAAGTACAGTCATCACAATCAAGGTCACATCAATGGTCCATCTTCTTTCACTAGTCACTGCATGTGTACTCAGGGGATTCTTGCTGTCACATTACAGAATGTGGCAGAGCATTCTAAGATGGGAATTTGATATTCCTTTGGTTATTGTGTGAATCTCTATCCACTGGGTCAATGCCCCATGAACACTTGAACTCATTTATATGCCATACAACCTCCTCCCATGCATCCCCCATGTCTGACGCCCCGTGCCAGACATGATCCTCCTATGCCACAGCTGTAATGTTTCTGTTATCCAAAACTTTCTGTATGTGGATGATATATTTGTTACAATTGATGTACAAATATTGAAATATTACTACTAATTATCATCAATGATTTATATTGTGGTTTACATTTAGGAATGTACACTTTTATAAATTTTGAGGAAGTTTGTTGTGGTCTATATCCATCCTTGCAAGGTCATGTAGAACAATTCCATCACCCTAAAAATGTCCTGGGTTCCATTTATTCTATTTTTCCTTCTATCTCCCCTCCAGGACCCACTGTAACAACCAAGATTAACTCATTGAAGGGTAAATTCAGAGTTACTTGCAACAACATTGAGGGCTTGACATACTGACCCATCTTCCCCATTAGGCACTGCCTATGATCTCAAAAGACTCCCACCCCTCTCTTGGAGATCATATCAGGACTCCCCAGGATGGAAGTCCAACACAATTCCAATCACTGTGTGCATCTTCACACCTTGATACAACACTATGAAAGGATGAACACTCTCACACTCCCTAGAAGAATACCCAAAGTGTTCCCTGTCCCACATGTCCCCCACATCTAACACCTTAAACCAGTAACCCTCCCCTCCCATAATTGAGATGGAATTGTTCTATATGTACTTGCTATGATTGATACCAGCACATTAAATTACATTCAAATTTATAAAAGCATATGGTCCAAAATGTAAACCGTAATGTAAACCATTGACAATGGTTAATAGCTTTGTTTCAATATTTGTACATCAGTTGTAACACACCTGTCATCTATACATATAAAGTTATTAATAGGGGAGGGAGGATGGGGGAGGATGTTTGATATATGGGAGTCCCCAGTATTCAATATTTGACCTTTTTGCAACCTATAACTTCTTTGAAGACAAAATGAAAAAGACACTAGGGAAATAAATGGAAGAAAAAGTCCCATACATATGGAACAACAAATCTTGCAATGATAAAAGGCAAAATGTCAAAATTTAATAATTTTTCCATAATTTCTATTACCCCAAGGTGTTTCTTAAGTAAAAAAAACTTTTTTTTTGTATTTCATTTCTTCTTTTTAAAACTGTAATTATTATTTCATTTTCTTATCAATTGTATGGTTATTTTATTGGCTTCATTTTTGAAGAAGTTTTGGGTTACAGAAGGGTTACAACTGTGGCATGGCAGGATCATTGGTACAGGGTATTAGTGATAGGAGAAACATGAGAGGAAGCTCACTTAGGCATAATTATAAGGCATATAAATATGTTCAAATGTCCATGGGGCATTGTCATGGTGGGTAGATATTCACACAATAAAGAAATATCTAATTCCTATCCTGAGGACCTCTGCCACATTCTCTAATGGAACATCAAGAATCCTGCAACGACAGGGGCAATGACTGGTGAAGGAGGAAGGTCAATTGACAGGCCCTTGATATTGATGGCTGTGCTTATGAACCTTTACTCTTGAAATAGAAACAACCTAGTATTACAGGGCGCCTAAACGTTCTCTCCTGGGAGCCTCCTTGTTGCTCAAATGTGACCTCACTCTAAGCCAAATTCAGCATTGAAATATATTGACTTCTCCCTAGCATGAGACATGTTTCCCAATGATGAGCCTCCCTGGCACCAAGGGATTACTATCAAGCACCAACTAGTAAAGCAATGCAATTGAAGGAAAATTTGACCAAAAGGGGGAAAAGATAAAGATAAATGAGTTTATATGACTAAGAGACTTCAAAACAAGTCAGGAGGTCAATCCAGACATTATGCTTATGCACATCTCAGAAGGATCTCATTGACTGCCAAAGTAGGTAGTAACCCACATAGCAGGGCTCCTGAGGGTTCTGGAAACATCCAGTCATTATAGTCATGGCAGATAACTCAGAAGTTTGGTGCCTCACTAGTAAGCAATGTTTGAGAATTTATTAAATTTAAATTTATTCCTAGGTATTTGATTCTTCCACTTGCCATTGTAAATGGGATTTTTCTCTTGATTTCCCCCTCAGATTGATCATTACTGGTGTGCAGAAATGTTCCTGATTTTTGCACATTGATCTTATAACTTGGCACTTTACTGAACTCATTTATAAGCTCTAGAAGTGTTGCTGTATATTTCTTAGGGTTTTCTATGTATAGGATCATGTTTTCTGTAAACAGTGAAATTTTCACTTCTTCCTTTCCAATTTGAATGCCTTTGATACCTTTTTCTTGTTTAAGTGCTTAAACAAGTATTTCTAACACAGCATTAAATAAAAGCAGGAAAAGTGGGCATCCTTGTCTTGTTCCCAAGCTTAGAGGGAACGCGTTTAGGATTTCACCACCGAATATTACGCTAGCTGTGGGTTTTTCATAAATACCCCTTATCATGTGGAAGAAGTTTCTTTATATTCCTATCTTTTGCAGTGCTTTTATCAGGAAAGGGGGCTGTGTTTAGTCAAATGCCTTTTCTGCTTCTGAAGAAATAATCATGTGATTTTTTTTTCTTTCAATCTTTTCAGGGATGAAACCCACTTGGTCATGGTGTATAGTTCTTTTGATGTGTTGTTGAAATATGATTAGCAAGCATTTTCTTGAGGATTTTAGCATCTAGGTTCAGTAGAGAGATTGGTGTATAGTTTTTCTTTCTTGTGATGTCTGTTTTTGGCTTTGGTATTAGGGGATGTTGGCATCATAGAATGAGTTAGTCAGTGTTCTCTCCACTTTTTTTTTTTTTGAAGAGTTTAAGCAGGATTGGTGTTAGTTCTTTCCCAGAATGTTTGGTAAAATTCACCTGTGAAACCATCAGGTCCTGGACTCTTCTTAGTTGGGAGGTTATTGGATGATGCAATCTATCTCATTACTTGTGATTGGTGTGTTGCATCAGATTTTTCTTTCATCAATGTAGGCTGCTTGTGTTTCTAGGGATATGTCCATTTCCTCTAAATTATTTATCTTATTGGCATACAATTTTTCAAAGTATGCTCATATGATATATGCTTAATTTTTTTTATGATGCACTTTATTTCAGTGGGGCCAGTGGTGATATCCCCTCCCTCATTTCTTATTTTATGTATTTGAAGTTTTTATCTTTTATTCTTTGTTATTCTAGCTAAAGATTTTTCAGTCTTATCAGTCTTCACAAAGAATCAGCTTTTCATTCTGTTTATTTTTTCTAGTGCTTTCTTATTTTCAATTTTATTTAATTCTATTCTAATCTTAGTTATTTCCTTCTTTCTATTTTCTTTGGGGTAAGTTTGTTGCTTTTTTTTACTAATTCCTCCAGGTGTGCTGTAATATCTTTGATTTTAGCTCTTTCTTCTTTTTTAATGTAGGCATTTATGGCTATGAATTACCCGCTTTTGCTGATTCCTGTAGGTTTTGATATATTGCATTGTCATTTTCACTCTTTTCAAGGCAGTTACTAATTTCTTCTGCAATTTCCTCCTTGACCCACTGATTGTCTAAAAGTGTGTTGTTTAATGTCCATATCTTTGTCCTTAATCTGCCTTTCTGCCCCTTACTGATTTCCAGCTTCATTCCACTGTGTTCAGATACCTGTGTAGAAAAAAAAAAACAAGAAACAAAATAGAGAGAAAAAAATAGAATGAATTAAAGGGCCGGACAGATGAGAATAGAATCAAAGAACAAAACAAATGGTGAGAGAGAGAAAATGAAAAAATGAAGACAAAACAAGAAGAGGTGGAATGGAAGAAAAGCAACAGAAGTCGGAAGACAGGAAAATGAAGGAAAGAAGATAAAGTGGTAAAAAATTAGTAAAAAAAGAATAAAAAAGGAAATGAACAAACAAGAAACAAAACAAAACATAAAAAATCCAGGAAAAAGCGCTTTCTCTCGTAGGTCCCTAGGGACCTACTCAGGCTGCTGGTGCTTATCAATTAATCACCCTGCAGCCTGCCCCCTCAGGTGATGTATCCAGTTTCAGTGAATACAATAAAGGAAAAATGGGAAAAAGTCCAGAGAAACACACACACACAAACCAAAAACCAACCCATAAAACACAATAGTAGATTCTCAATCTAGAAGTTCCTTACCAGAGGGTAGGAGATGCAAGTCTGTTGAGGCTCAGGGCCTGGCTGTCACATGGACTGTCCAGAGATTCAGGTCTCCTGAGTATACACCAACCCCAGTGCCAACCATAGGTTCAGTAGAAGTGACAGAAGAGGAATGTGTAGAAAGGTCACATCTGAGTCCAACTCCATCACACTCAAGAACATAAATTCCCAAGTGGGGCCAACTGACATGGCATTAAACTCCAGAGCCATCTGCCGTGACCATAGAACCTGTGGGTCTCTGTAGCTCTCAGGAGAACCAGTATTTTGGGTTGTATCTACTTTGGCAGTCTCTGGGAACCTGCTGAGGCATGCATAAGCATGACCCCTCTAATGACATCCCAACTTTTTTTTGGAGACTCATAGTCATGTAAACTCATTTGTCCTTTCCATTTCCCCCTTTTATTCAAAGTCAAAAAGCAGTTTTTAACACTTGATATTACATGTAGGTTGAGATATTTTGCTGGTCTCAGTTGACCCTTTCATTCAAAGTTTTTCTAATTACATGATCAGCTGGTGCTTGGTAGTAATCCCTCATGGCCAGGCCAGGGAGGCTCATCTCTGGGAGTCATGTACCACACTGAGGGGAAGGTAATGCATTTACATGCTGAGTTTGGCTTAGAGAGTGATCACATTTGAGCAACATGGAGACTCTCAGGAGTTAACTCTTAGGCACCCTGAAGCTCTAGGCCTAGTTAATATTTCAGGCACACAGGCTCATAATAAGCTCACAATAGTCATCAGTATTGAGGGCTCATTGTTGGACCATCCTTCTTTATTGGTCTTTGTCATTGCACTTGGGGGCTTATTGCTGTTCCATTGGGGAATGTGATAGGGTTCCCCTGGCTAGGAATTCAGCACTCCCTCAGTTGTCATTTTTAACTCTAACTAGTATGAAAATATCCAAATATTTTGATGTACCCTCTATACTTGCCCTGGAGAACTCCCTCCCAACCATGTGCTCCCCATCAATAACACCCCACACCAGTGTTCCTCCCTTGCCATAGTTGAACCTCTCTGTGGACCAAAACTTCTTCAAATATGAAGCTTAATATATTGCCAAGTTCCATTAATATTAAAATGGAATATAGTGATAGGTTTAAAGGTTAGATATAGAATACATACTAATTTAGAAAAATTAAATAAAGAAAAAATAAATTTGGGGTATCAAAAAATGAAAAAATGAAAAAGCTTTGTTTTTGACATTTTGTCTTTCATCTGCAATAGGTGTTGCCCTGTATGTACAGGAGCAAGACAATTTCTTTCATTTCTTCCTCAGTGTCTACATCCTTTCTTTTTTTTCTCTAATTAATAAGTTTGTCTTCACAAAAGTTTTAGATCACAGTAATTCACATATACGATATAGGGTACTCCCACATATCCAACATCAAACAATTTGTCCCTTCCCCAGCAATGATCTTTTTACATGTTAATATTATATTTGCTGCAGCTGATGTATAGATATTGAAACATAGCTTTCAAACATGTGTCTATGTGGGTTTACATTATAGTTTATATTTTAGACTATACAATTTTCTAAATTTTTAGTTATCTATCTTTTGGAGTTTTTGATAACTGTTTCAATCTCATCACTTGTGATTGGTTTCATGAGATCTTCTCTTTCTTCTAGTGTCAGTATCAGGTGTTTTTGTCTTCCACATTGTCTAGTTTTTTGGTATACAGTGGTTCATAATATCCTCTTATGATCTCTCTCATTTGTGCGTCAGTTGTAATTTTCCCCCTCTCATTTTGATTTTCCTTGTATCCTCTTTTTTTCTTTGTCAGTCTAGTTAAAGGTTTGTTGTTTTTGGTAATCTCAAAGGATCAGGTTTTGGTGTTATTGATACTCTCAGTATTTTGTGTATGTGTACATGATTTTGTTTATTTCTGTACTGATCTTACTTTCTTTCTGTCAGCTTGGTTTGGGGTTAGTTGGCTGTCCTTTTTCAAGTTCCTCCAGGTGTGCAATTAGATTAATTTTAGTTATTTCTTTTTGTCTAATGTAAGTATTGAGGGCTATAATTTCCCCTCCCAGCACTGCCTTTGTGGTGTCCCATAGGTTTTGATATGTTGTGTTCTCACTTACAATCATGTGAAGATATTTGCTGAATTCTCTTGAAATTTCTTCTTTTACCTACTGATTATGAGTGAGTTGTTTAATCTCCATATATTTATGAAATTTCCCTTTGTTGATCCATTATTGTTTTCCAGCCTCATTCCATTATGACTATAGAGAGTGTTTTGTGACCTAACATATAGTCTGTCTTGGGGAAGGCTCCAGAAGCACTTGAATGTATATCCTGCTGTTTGGAGGTGCAATATTCTGTATATGTCTACTGGGATTAGTCCTTTTATCATGTTATTCAATTTCTCTGTTTCTTTGTTTATCCTCTGTCCAGAATTCTATCTAATATTGAGTGTACTGTATTGATGATTCCAACTATTATTGTAGAGATAGCTGTTTCTCCCTTCAGTTTTGCTGCTGTGTGCCTCATTTATCTTGGGGCACTATTTGCATGGAATACCTTCTTCCATCCTTACACTTTAAACTTGGTTGTGTCCTTATGTCTGAGGTGAGTCTTGTAGACAACATATAGATGACTCATAATTTTTTAATCCATTCAATCAGTCTACATCTTTTGATTGGGAGTTCAATCCATTAACATTCAATGTTATTACTATAAAGGCATTACTTCATCCATTTTGTCTTTGGCTCTCTGTAATCATATTATTCTATTGTCTTTCTTATCCCTTAGTTTGCTCTTCCTATAATCTTCATTTCTGACCTCTTTTCCAAATCTCTCACCCTTGTTTTTTTTTCCTCAGTCTGCAGCACTCCCTTTAGTATCTCTTGTAATTCTGATCTTTTGGTAACATGTTCTATCAGATTGTGAAGACTTAGACCTCACCCTTATTTTAGAAGGGTAGTTTGGCTGAATACAGAATTCTTGACTGGCAGTTTTTCCCTTTCAGTAAATTAAATACATCATACCAGTTTCTCCTCTGCTCTATGCTTTCTGGTAAGAAGACAGCACTTAATCCTATTGATTTCCCCCTTTGTTTGATGCTCTGATTTCCTCTTGCTGGTTTCAGAACCAGCTTTTTATCTCTGATATTTGTCATTCTGAATAGTATGTGTTTCAGGATATGTCTATTGAGATATATTTTGTTTAGGGTGCATCAACATTCTTGGATATTGATATTTATGTCTTTCATAATAACTGGGGAGTTTTCATTCATTATTTTCTCTTTTTTTTCCCTGCACCTTTCCCATGCTATTCTCATTCTGGGATATCAGTAACAGAAATATTTTTGTGTTTCACATCGTCATTAAATTCCCTAAGACTCTTCTCTTTCTTTTCTCTTTTCATTTCCAGGAAATGTCTTTGAAATCATTAATTCTGTCTTGAATCACATCAAATCACATCATATGTGACTCTAAAGTATTTTTAATCTCATCCTTCTTGTCTTCTACTCCTGTAAGGTCTCTTACTATTCTCTGCAGTCTTTTCAGTTGTTCTTTATGCTCACCAAGTGTCTTCTTAATATCTTTTCTTCCTTTAGTTGTATTTTCTTTATATTATTTGAAGTGATTTAAGAGAGTTGTGTGAGTATCACTGATTGTCTTAAATCCTGTATCTCTTCAGGATATTTGGTTTGTTCCTTTGGCAAGCCATCTCTTCCTTTCTCATAGTGTGGCTTGTAGTTTTTGCTGATGTCTAGGAAATGACATTGGTGAATTTACTCTGATGGTCAATTTTTGTTTCTTTCCTATTGTTTAATCACAGCCCTTCTTTGATATTTGGTTCAACTTATTCTAAGTCTGTATAGTTGCCTGGCTTAAGTTATCAAAGTCGGGCCAGGATTGTCTCAGTTTTGGAGAACCACACAATAACCAAAGGGATATTGAATTCCATCCTGGAGACTTAAGCTACATTCTCTAATAGGACAGTAAGAATCCTTTGAGTGCAAGGGCAGGGCATAGTGAAGGAAGACAGGCCATTACTCCAGGCCCTTGACAGTGATTTTTGTACTTAGGAACTTTTACTTGTGAAGTTCAAAGCTACCCTAGTATTATTGTCATTTAATCCCCAAACCAGGTTTCTTGTATAGTCTTCTGCTGGGGGGCAGCCTTCTCTCTCCATTCCTGGAGCACCCTAGGATCATTTTTTAAAGTTTTTTTTCTGGTATGTCCAAAATATGGTCCTCTTTCTTTATGTTTTCTAAATATTTACCTTGTCCCTTTCGATGGGTTACATTTTGTATTTCTTTGTCTTGTGTTCATTTATTGCACACTGAATATTTTAACATTTTCTAGTGTTAACTCTGGGGTTTATTCTCTGAGATGTCTGTTCCAGAAGTTTGTATCTAGCTAATGATATCACAGGGATTTCCTTGAGAAGCTGGAGCTAACAAAAACAAAAACAAGAAAACCAATGCAAACAGCACCTTTCATAGTCTTTTCAAATTGGCTCTACTTTGGCAGTTGTTCTCCTTTAGAGCTGGCTTCTCTTATCAAGACAATCAACCTGAAGTGCTTGGAAAGCACAGGGTTCTCTGCATCTTACCTTATGTATCTTATCTTAGCTTTAGAGCATGTGTGCTTCTTGTCCTGGGCTTGTGCTTGTTTTTGGCCTTAGTATTATTCCATTTATAGGAATCTGAATTCCTGTTGCCTCCTGTTGGGGGTTCCATTTTATGGCTCCATTCAGGGAATCCTTTGCTCCAGACTTTTCTATGACTTAATTATTTCCTAGAGTGCTTTAGATGATTCTCTGCCTGTAGGACAATTTCTGTTTGCTGAAATAGGTTTCCTGATTCAGTATTTCAGGCTTCCTTCTCATAGATTGGCAGTCGCATACAAGTATCCCATTTTGTTCATAGAGGTTGCTCTGCTTCCTCTGGAACAGGGCCAGAGGCCCACACCACATTGTGGTGGGGAGCCACAGTGCATGCTGGCTCCACACCACATTGGCAATGTGGTGGGGGAGAGGGGTTAGCCAGGAGTCTCATCTACTGTTTCTCAGGACACATTTTGTTGACTCATTACTTGGTCAGATACTGCAACTTCTTAATATTTTTCTAGAGTTTTGAGAAAGATTTCTCTGCCAGCTTTTGCTGGTTGTTCAATGATCTATGAAGGAATAGTATCCTCAGGTAGTTACACGTCTATCTTAGTTGACCAGAAGTCCAAAGTAGTGACTTTTGAAACATCTCATGCATCTCAAGTTTATCAAATGATTGGTGAGTAGAAATACAGAGAGGATATATTAATAGAGCTATATTTGATAAGTCTGTGCTGAGATTCTCATTATCCCTAAAAGGGAGAGGAGAGCATCCATGGGACCCCTTTAAGAACTTGATGCTTTGCCTAATATTAGGGGTAAAGTGGGCTGGAAGAGCAAATGTAAGTTTCTTATGTCTTGTGATAGCCTTTAATTTCAAGGATTTCCCCAAGCACAGTATGAAAAAAAGTTGTGAACCCTGCTTAAGTTTCATCCCAGGCAAGGGAAAAGACTATTTCCAGTGAATGAATTTTGAGGGATAGCGGTAGCCAAAATAATTTGCTTTAGTGATTTTATCAGTGTTCTTGTTACCAAAACATTTTTTTAATCCAAGTGTTTTTAAAAGTATAAGGAGGAAGGAAGCAGACTTGGCTCAGTGGATAGGGTGTCCATCTACCACACGGGAGGTCCATGGTTCAAACCCCGGGCCTTCTTGACTTGTGTGGAGCTGGCCCATGTGCAGTGCTGATGTGCACAAGGAGTGCCCTGCCATGCAGGGGTGTCCCCCACATAGGGGAGCCCCACGCAAGAGGAGTGCACCCCAATAAGGAGAGCCACCCAGTGTGAAAGAAAGTGCTGCACACACAGAGAGCTGATGCAGCAAGATGATGCAACAACAAAAAGAAACAGATTCCTGTGCCACTGACAACAGAAGCAGACAAAAAGAACAATACACAGCAAAATGGACACACAGAACAGACAACTGGGGTGGGGGGGAGAGGAGAGAAATAAATAAAATAAAAAATAAATCTTTAAAAAAGTATAAGGGGTAATTCAACATCATTTTTCATGTTAAAATATTATGAAGGAACTTGAAGGATGTGATTCACTGACATTCAAATAGATGGTGACCTCAATATTTGAGGGATTTTAATTTTTCTTTGAGATTCCAAAGATAAGAACATAGACTAATACACCAAAGCTTGTTGGAGACCTAATTTGGCTTACTGTAAGGAACAACTTCCAAAGTTGAGAAAAGTCTGAAATGAAAAGTGACTGCCTGGGAGGTAATAGGCTTCTTATCCAAGACTTTAAATAGGAGCTGTGAAGCCACCATGAATCCTGGTGCAGAGTAGGTCTCTGAATGAAGTAAAGACCTCAGATGTTGCTTCTAAATTTAATATAGTGTCCAAAGTTTTCTACACTTTCCTTCCTATCTTCTTAAGACCACTGGGCTGCATATAAAGATAGCAGTTACTTGAGGTTCTGAGGGGAGGATAAGGGAAGAATAGGTGGAATACAGAGCATTTTTAGGTCATTGGAATTGCTCTGCATGATATTGCGATGATGTATACAGGCCATTATACATTTTGTCAAAACCTACAAATTGTACAGTGCAAAGGATAAACCATGGTTAGTCACAATGCTTTGTTATTTGTTCAACTGTAGCAAATGTACCACAAAAATGTAAGATGTTATTATAAGGAAAATTGTGAAAAGGGGTATATAGGAATCACCTATATTTTCATGGTTGTAAATCAAGAAAAAAATTCCATTTAAATTAGTAACTAAAAGAATCAAATATATAGGAATAAATTTAACTAAAGATGTAAATGATTTATACATAGAAAACTATACAATACTGTTAAAGGAAATTAAAGAAGATTTAAATAAATGGAAGAATATTCCCTATACATGGATGGGAAAAATAAACATCATTAAGATGTCTTTCCTACCCAAACTGTTCTACAGATTTAATGCAATTTCAATAAGAATAAACATGGCATTTTCACTGAATTGGAAAAAATACCTATGAAATTTATTTGGAAGGGCAAGAGGCCCCAAATATGCAAAAACATAATGAAAAAGGAAAATGAAATTGGAGGAATCACACTAGCTGACTTAAAACATACTACAAAGCTACAATGGTCAAACTGCATGGTACTCGCACAAGGATTGACACACCAACAAATGGAACCTAAACTGAGAGTTATGATTATAGATCCTCCCATATACAGTCATGTGGTATTCAACAAGGCCACAAAGCCCACTCAAGTGGGAGAGAATGGCAACTTGAACAAATGATTTTTAGAGACCTGGATCTCCATATCCAAATGAATGAGAGAGTAACATCTCTCACCTCATACAAAAATCAACTCAAGATGGAATGAAGATCTAAATATAAGAGCCAAGACCATAAAGACCTTGGAAGATAATGTAGGGAGCCATCTACAGAACATTGTAATAGGAAATGGTTACATGAATTTCACACCCAAAGCAATGGCAGTGAAAGAAAAAATACATAAATGGGACATCCTCAAAATTAAAACCTTCTGCACCACATAGGAGTTTTTCAAGAAAGTGAAAAGACAGCTTACCCAATGGGAGAAAATATTTAGTCAATATTTATCTGATAGGGGCCGAATATCCAACATATATAAAGAAATCCTAAATTCCCATTTTCTATCCCTACTCCATCCCTTGGTAACTTATATTCTAGATCTGGAATCTATAAATTAGCTTATTCTAATTGTTTCAAATCAGAGAGATCATACAATATTTGTCCTTTTGTGTCAGGTTTATTTCGCTCAACACAATGTCCTCAAGGTTCATCCATGTTGTTGCATGTTTCAGGACTTCATTCCTTATTATTGCTGAATGCTTCACTGGTTTTGCTTTCAGCTCTTTAAATATGGCATCCCAGAGCCTTCAGCTTCCATGATTTTGCATTAGAAACCAGCACTTTACTTAATAGAAGTTTCCTTCTTTATGACCTGTTGCTGCTCTCTTGCAGCTTTTAGAATTCTCTATCCTTGGCATTTAACAGCTTGAATGTAACATGGCACTGTCTGGATCTTTTTTGGGTTTATCCTGTTCAGAGTTCATTGACTGTCCACCTACCACAAGATCTTGAAGATGTTTCCCTACATTTTCTTCTAGGAGCTTTATGGTTGTAGCATTTATACTTATATCCAGCATCCATTTTGAGTTAATTTTTGTATGGGGTGTGAGATGGGGATCTCCCTCATTTTTTTTTTTTTTTTGATGTGGATATCCAATTCTCCCAGCACCACTTGTTGAATAGACTGTTCTGACTCAGCTGAGAGGGTTGATAGCCTTGTCAAAAATCATTTGACCATAGATGTGAGGGATTATTTATGAATTCTCAGTTCAGTTCCATTTGGTCAATATGCCTGGCTTTCTGCCAGTACATGCCGTATTTACACCTGTATCTAAGAAATTTGCTTTAAAATCAGGAAATGAGAGTCCTTTAACTTCATTCTTTTTAAATAGATTTTTGGCTATTCAGGGCCCCTTACCCTTCAAAAAAAATTGAAAATTGACTTTCACATTTCTGTGGGAAAAAAAAGACTAGGAATTTTTATTGGGGTTGTATTGAATCTGTAAATAAATTTGGGTAGAACTGACATCTTAACGTTATTTAGTCTTCCAATCCATGAACAAAGAATGTCCTTCCATTTATTAAGACTTCTTTAGTTTCTTTTAGCAATATTTTGTGCTTTCTGCATACAGATTCTTTATGTCCTTGGTTAAATTTATTCCTAAATATTTGAGTATTTTAGTCGCTATTGTAAATAGAATTTTTTTTACTTCCTCCTCATATTTATCATTAGTAGTATATAGAAACCCTACTGATATTTGCATATTAATTTTTTATTTAAAATTTTCTATTGAAATTTATAGTTCATACATGAAAATACATAAATAAGTGTATTATAAAAGTTGTGAACTTAGGGAAAAAAACATGCATATCATAATATGAGATCCTATATTTCAACCCACCAATACATTGCACTGTTGTGAAACATTTGTTACAAACTGTGAAAGAGCTTCATCAAAATACTATTAACTATAGAACATATCTTACATGTGGTGTATTTTCCTCCAACGCACCTGATTATTAAAACCCTGTATCAGCATTAAATATGTGTATAGTTCATGAGAGAAGATTCTCATATTTGTTCTTTTAAATACATCCATCTTCCACCACTGGGTTCACTGTGTTATACAGTCCCATGTTTTGTACGATCCATTCAAATTGTACAGTTAATGGCTCTCATTTTCTTCACAGAGTTGTGCTATCATCACCTGTCAATTTTAGAACATCTTTATAACTCCAATAGAAAAATTCCATATCCCCGTATACCTCCTTATTTTCCCTTAGAATTGATGTAATATCTTCTTTGCTGTTACTTCAAAAATATTTCAATATTACTATCCATAAATTACATTACTGGTAATTATCCAGAGTATCACCATATTCTTAACACTGTGTGTAAAAGGAGAATTTTCTTATATTTACACTGTTAACCACAGTCTTCAACCACCACTGAACACACTATGATAAACATTCTTAGGTTGTTCTCTAGCATCACCTCCCGTTCTCAACCCACATTTGCACTCCTAGTAACCTATACTATAGAATTTACCTCTATGGGTTTACTCTTCATAATTGGTTCACATTAGTGAGACCATGCAATATTTGTCCTTTTGTGATTGGCTTATTTCACTCAACATAATGTCCGCTAGGCTCATCCATATTGTCATATGAATCCTGATTTCATTCCTGCTTGTAGCACATATGGGCCCACTGCCCCAAGGACAATTCACTTCCAGTTGGCCGGACAGATACCTATTTCTGCGTATGATACCAGGGTGACAATTGCATATTCTGCTATCAACTGAGCCGCACTGATAGCACATTCCTTCTTACATATGAATATTATTCCATGGTATACATTGGTTTTTGGATACATAGGCTTTTTCCATATTTTATCAATTTTGAATATTGCTGCTATGCACATTGGTATGCAAATGTCAGTTCATGCCCTGCTTTCAGTTCTTCTTAATATATTGCTAGTAAGAGGATTGCTGGATCATACAGCAGTTGTATATTCAGCCTCTTGAGGTTTGGCCAAGTTGTCTTTCAGGAAGACACCACCATTCTACATTCCCACCAACATTGCTGGAGTGTTCCTAATTTTCCACATCCTCTCCAGCACTTGTAGTCTGTTTTTAAAAATAATGGCCATTGCATAAATTGTGAAATGGTATCTCATTGTAGTTTGGATCTATATTTCCATTATAGCTAATGACGTTAGCCATTTTTTTTCATGTGCTCTTTGACCATTTGTATTTCCTCTTAGGAAAAATGTCTATTCAAGTTTTTGTTTCCTATTTTTTTCACTGGCTTGATTGTCTTTTTTTTTTTTTTTTGTACACCAACATTTATAGTGGCATCATTTTCAACTGCCAAAAGATGGAAGCAATCCAAGTGTTCACCAACAGAAGAATGGATAAATAAATATGGTTGCTTGTCTTTTTATCAGTGAGCTGTATAATCTCTTTTGTTTTTATAAAATTTTATTAAGTATATCATATATACATGCACATATGTAAAGTGTAAGTGGATAGTAAAATTGTGAACTTGCAAAACAAAACAGGCATATCATCAGGCAGGGTCCCATGCATCACCCCACCACCAATACTTTGCATTGTTGTGAAACATTTGTTACAAACTATGAACCAACTATATTTATACTATTAACCACAATCTTCAACCACTATTGCAATCTCTAAGTTTTACATTCCCTCGATTATGCTCTAGCTTCCTTTTAATTGACATTAACATCCACAGACTACCCCTTTCTGTCACAATCACATTTATGAATCAGCCATGTTAGTTATACTCACTGTATGTTACCATCATTTCCACACATTTCTTTTCCACACTTTTATAATAAACCTTAGTAAAAGTTCTACATATATTAAGCATCAGCTCCTTTTCTCAACCCACATTCTATTTCCTAGTAACCTATACTCTAGCATTTACCTCTTTGAGTTTAGTCATCATATTTAGCTCCTATTAGTGAGTCTATACAATATTTGTTCTTCTGTGTCTAGCTTATTTCACTCAACATTATGCCTTCAAGACTGATCCATGTCATCATATGCATCCCATTTATTTCTTCTTACAGATGAATAGTATCCCATAATACTTATGAAGCAGCTTTTCTATAGCCATCCATTTGTTGATGAATACTTCGGCTGTTTCCATATTTTAGCAATGGTGACTATGCTTCCCTGAACATCGGTATGCAAATGTCTGTTTACTTACTTGCTTTCAGATATTCTGAATATATTCCCAGAAACAGGATTTCTAGATCATTCAGGAGTTCTATATTCAGCCTACTGAGGAACCACCAAACTGTCTTCCACAGAGGCTGCACCATTCTATACTCCCATCAAGAGTGAAGGAATGGTCCTGTGTCTCACAGCCTCTCCAGCTCTTGTTCTCATTTAAAAAAAATTATAGCCTTTCTAGAAAGTGTGAAATGGTATATCATTTCAGATTTGAACTGAATTTTCCTAATAGCTAGTGATGTTGAACACTTTTCATGTGCTTTTTGGTCAATTGTTTTTCCTCTTTGCAAAAATGTCTATTCAAATTTTTCATCCATTTTTAATTGGGTTGCTCTTTTCTTTGAGTCATATGATGTCTTTATATAATGTGGATATTAAACTCTTATAAGATATGTGTTCCCCATTGAGTATGCTGCCTTTTTACTTTATTGAATAAGTCTTTTGAAGAACAAATTTTAATTTTGAGGAGGTCTTATTTTTTAAACACATCAATTTTATTTATACATATTTATAAAGCATAAATCCATCCAAAGTATACAATCAGTGGTATTTGGTATAACCACATAATTGTGCATTCATCACTTCAGTCATTATTAAAGTATTTTCATTATTCAAATAATAATAATACATACAACAAAAGAACTCATCACCTCTCAGTTTTTCTATGCTTGCCCTGACTTACGTAACTGCTGTTCTGTTTCTGTCTCTCTGGTTTATTTGTATTGATATTTTATAAAACCAATCATATATACAATATTATACATAGTCATATTTCACATACAGTTTCATTATACATTACATTATAATATGCACATTATATTGTTCTTCACTTTCCTCCTAGTAATATACATGTCCTTAGACTTTCCCTTTCAACCACTGTCATACCCATATAATAGTGCTACTAGTTACAAACACAAACCCTATATTGTGCTTATACCATTTCTATTCATTTCCAAAGATTTACTATGTTTTTACCAATTCTGCACAAACTAACCCTCAGCTTTCCATTCTGTACCCTCATTCTATTTTCTGGTGACCTATATTCTAATTACTATCTCTATGAGCTTTGTAGCAGTTTGATATTATTGATGAAGTCCAAAAAGAAATATTGGATTATGTTTGTAAACTGATCTTTTCCTCCAGGCATATTAGATTATATTGCATTCATAGGTTTGCTTGATTAAGTAATTATGTAAACCTCTTGTGCCAGTAAGGCATTGTAAGTAAGGTAAAAGGCATGGCAAAGGATGGAGTTGGAAGGTTTTTGATATTGAAATTTTGACACTGGTGTTTGATGTTGAAGCCTTAAATTGGAACTCCAGTAAGTTAACATAGAGAGGAAAGCCCCAGGAAACCTGAACACTTCCAGATGTTGGCAGCCATCTTGCTCCAACACATGAAAATAGACTGTAGTGAGCGAAGTAACTTATGCTTTATGGTCTGATATCTGTAAGTGCCTACCTCAAATAAATACCCTTCATATAAACCAACTGATTTCTGGTATTTTGTATCAGCACCCCTTTGGCTGACTAATACAATCTGGAAAGAATATTAGCTCTTTAAATATTGGAATACATGCATAGCTGAAAGTAGGATGATGGCTGGAAGGACTTGTCAGGTGAGATGCTTTCCTTAATTAATGTGAACAATGGAGAAGTTGAAGTAGAGTGACAGAAAGGGAACTTTGGTTACAGAAGGCAACGGAAGTGGGAATCTATTTGATTCTGAATCAACTGACACATTTTACAGACAAAGGGACAAAAGAGGAAAGAAAGGACCCACATTAATATCTTAAAGAACAGCTGAAATGGAAGACTGGGGAGGCATAATCTGGCTTCAGTTGGATTAAAATCTTCCTGAGAAGACCCTCAGAACCATTTATGAACTTGAACAGAAGCAAGTCCTAAGTCTGCTGGCCAAAAAGGGAAGACATCAGAAGTCATTCTGGTCCCATGGCCCATAAGTGAAGCAACAATATTTAGATTGTTTAAACAAATACTCTGAAAATGAGGATCACTTACAGAGCATGCCTTTGACAACTATTTGATATTGAAGAAAATAAATAAACAATCACTGGGTATGTCCAGGGAGAGTTTGAAAAAATATTTAGAGAAATAGTGTAAGTATGATTCAATATCTGAAAGACTGGTGTGTCTGTATTTCACTTAAAATTTATTCATGTGCTTAGATTCTCTGATCCTATGATTATTAAAATTGATATATATCATCAGAGTTAAGAAAGAAAATGTAAAGAGAAATATGTGCATTCATTAACATCAGAATATTAATTTTGTTTATTTCTTCTATACTGAAATTCTTGCTTGAAGCCATATATTGATACCAACAGTTGCGTTTTGTTAGTGATGTGCATTGTCTCACACTTGTTGCAAGCAGCACCTCATCATTTCATTTCACCTGACTGTAGGATATCATAAGCCCTAGAAAACCTCACCATCTTCACAGAAATCCTCCATAAGGATATCTCAAGTTCTTGGTGGGTCGAAGTTTTGAGAGGTCTATTGTTTTTTTGTTTTTTTTTAAGATTTATTTATTTATTTTATTTCTCACCCCTTCCCCCCACCCTCATTGTCTGTTCTCTGTGTCTATTTGTTGCGTGTTCTTCTTTGTCCACTTCTGTTGTTAGCGGCATGGGAATCTGTGTTTCTTTTTGTTGCATCATCTTTGTTGCTGTGTCAGCTCTCCGTGTGTGCGGTGCCATTCCTGGGTAACTCGAACTTTCCTTCATGTTGTGTGGCTCTCCTTATGGGTTTCACTCCTTGTACATGGGGCTCCCCTACAGGGGGGAAACCCCTGCATGGCACAGCACTCCTTGCGTGCATCAGCACTGTGCATGGGCCAGCTCCACATGGATCAAGGAGGTCCCGGGTTTGAACCGTGGACCTCCCACATGGTAGACAGATGCCCTAACCACTGCGCCAAGTCTGCTTCCCAGGTCTACTGTTATTAGTGCTTTATCTGGGGGCACTGACTGGAAATCTTCTAGTATTGTCATTGTAACTGATCCATAGCTACACTCTCTAATGTCCTTCTTTATATGCAGTTTATCCCTCATAGATCTCTGAATTTCATATACAGTTCCAAAACCATATATGATTGTACTGTTAATATGTTCTGCCTTTTTGTTTATATCATATATTAATATATTTTCAGTGATGTTGGATGTGTTCTGTGGAAGCACCTAACAAAGTTTTAACCAACAATAACCCTCAGCTGGCCATTTTCATTTTGTTTGTATTGTCTTTTTAATTGCTGTTTTTGTTCTGATAGAAAATAACACACCTCTTAAAAATCTCCTCACAGCTATGTTCTACTTCATGGTGTCCCTGTTCATAAACCCCATCATCTACAATCTGTAGTATAGGAGATTGACATTCCTCTATGCAGAACGTTCAAGAGATGTTTTGAGTTCCATTGCAAGGATTTTGGATTAAACAATTCTTAAAATCAAAATCTGAGAGAAGTGTAATTTATACTTGACATATGTTTTTAAGTTTGAATTTCTTCCTGTAAACCTCTATGATTTGTTGTTTGTATATTTTGCATTATGTACACATGTGATAGCAATATATCTGATCCTTAGTCATTTATATTCAATACTATTAATATAAGTGAATAATTCATGTAACCATCTTAAAAAGAATTCCCACATTGTTAAAACATTTTGGGAAATGTTTGGGATTATTTTAAGCAAAAACAAGAATGACATCATATGGAAAAGACAACATCTTTTGCATGAATTTTTTGTATCAATGCCTGTTTATGCCTTTGAGAGAATTTCAAGGTATTGGATACTGTCAAACCTGAAGAGACTATTGAGTGTGTAGGCTTAGAGAAACACGTTTAAATTGTTTTTGTGGATTCACTTTCATACAGTATCTTGACTTAGTAATAACTGTAGAATGAGGAAAATATTAGGTTATAGCATTGAAATCTGACTTTTAAACTTGTTATTTCCTGATGAAGTTTTACTAGATTTTTTTTATCACCAATTTTATTTCTATCTCAGCAGTAGGAAAACATCTTTCCTGCATATTTTCATTTTTAATTTTATTTCTATATTATGAAAATATTCTTCAGATCACTTCAAACATACTTAGTGATTTTAATGCAAATATGCACAACGTATAATTTCTCCTAGCTCTTTTTAGTATTAGATTAATTTTTCTCATGGCAAAATACAGTTCACAATCATCCTTCATCTCTTTGAGTGTATTAGCTAGAGGTTATAAAATATCCCTGTTAACTTAATTTTCTCATTAAATTTGGAGCTATTTTAAAATGTTTCTTTTATTATTCAAAATCTTGATTTCTTCCAATGCTGTGTAATCCTGAGATGTCTCTTCAAATCATGAATAAACTAATTAAAACTTAAGTATATTGTCTGTACCCAGGAGCTATTTGTGTGGTAAGCCTTTTTTTTTTTTTTTTTTGTAATGCTGTGTGTGTGTGTAGCTGGTCAGTACTTTCATTACTTGTGGGTGGCTTCTCAATGTCACTTTGCCGGATCCATTCTGCTCAGTCTTCAATCCACAAAAGCTGCACATGATTTCCCCTGAAAATTTTTCAGTACCTATTTCAATAAGATATCACTTTTGTTTATTTTAACCCTCACGTGGCTGCCTGCTGGGTGTTTTTGGGTTAAAACCGGGTGAAGCCAAGATCGTAGATATTTCTCTAAGCAAACTCTTAATCAGTGTATCTGATATCAATCTGATATGTTCTTTTCCTTTCCCGTAGGCACCTGTTTCTCTATTTTGTGATGTCAAAAATCCTTCCTTCCGCTTCCATTAATCCTACCACCTAAGGTTTCCTCCCCCATTCATTATCTTCAGTTTTTATAAATTGTATTCTAAATTGTATGAAGAGCAATTCATGTGAACCTTCCCAACATCTTCATTACTGATGTTCATAACTTTAAAAAAAAACTTTAGTGTTTTTTGCTAGTTTCTTAATCTGGATAAAATCAAGAGATAAGTACATTTATCTTGGAATAAAAGTGTGCTGAAGATTTTAAGGGGAGATATAAAATGAAGATGCTTTCATTTCTTACCAAATAATATGATTTTAAAATCTGGACTATTAAAAAAAAAGATGGGTGGAATGTGGTTAGAGTTATCCATTTGACCCTCAGAGCAACTCTGATGCTAATGCTGTGATCTCTAGAGCATTTTATGCTTGTCCTGAAGTCTTCACTTTCAAATTCTCACCGACATTAACACTTTACATTTATTCCTCCCAGCTACTAGATGTCTTGCCGCAGATGAGACACATCACAGCAACAGCCCAGCTAGAAACTAGGAAAGGCAGAGTTTCCATGTGTCATGGCAGAAAGCACAGAATCCTGTGGTGAATTAATGGGTGTGTAAAACTGTCACAAGGTCATCTCTGGTCCCATAATGACATTTTGTTCTAAAAGGCAGAGCATCGATGAACAATTATACTAGGTAGGAGAGAAAATTGTAATAGAATTCTTGGAATTATGAAATGGTGGAGTGAGACATTTTAAAAGGATGAAATAGAACATTTAGCAGTGACAATATTTTCCTTTTCTTATCGGTAACTACATTTTGACTACAAATTCTGCATTAACTTATGATCCATTGTCTTAGTTGCCTACAACAGCAAAATGTATCTCTTGCTCATAATACATGCCTATTGTATGTTGGCCTTAGAAATGTTTACTTTTTATAGATCATGCTAGGATTAATTTGTATTATTCTTAATATTTTAGTGCTCTAAAGTCTCTAGCCAGCTGCTGAACAATAGTGTATCACCTGTTTTTCCAGAGTCCCAGCACCAACTGCATTTAGTAAGTATAACAGCCTGTTTTTCTGTCTATAAACTAGTGAGATTTGTAAAGACTGTTTTTCTCTGTGCCTGTTACAGCTGTGCTTTTCAATCTAAAAGCTTAATTTTATAAAATTGACTGATTTTTCTAGACTGAATTTGTACATGCTTTCAGTAATGCAGTCTGAGAAAGTTGGCTGCTGCTTAACATATAATGAACAATGTTGCAGTTTATCTACTTACCCCTTAGCAAAGGATTGGTAATGTTTTGGGGAAGATTGAAGAACTCAAGGAAAAACTTATTACCAGCTAATTGCAATAAAATCCTATATAAATTAGAATTAAACTTAATGATTATTTAGCTTTCATATAGGAATTTTTCTGACTTTTTAAAAATGAATAATGTTTTCTAAGTCACTATTCCCTTCTTTTTATGTATTCATGCTTCAGAAAATAGTTAACTTAATTCCTCTGCTTTCCCTTTTCCATAGCTTCTAAGCTATGTGTCACATACAGGGATCCTAAGTAAGATAAAGTGCCTATTTCTCAACAAAAACCATGGAGGCAAGTGGGTTAAAATGTTATAAGTCCTGAAAGAAAATAACTGCCCACTAAGAATATCGTATCTGTCAAGGCAGTCTTTCAAACCTGAGGGAGAATTTAAAGCATTCCATAAGCAATGCTAAAGGGAGTCCTTCAGACTGAAGGGAAAGGACACTAGAAAACAGACCAAAGCCACATGAAGCAATAAGGAGCTCCAGTAAGGCCAGTGACATGGGTAAACCTAAATGCCAGGACTGATGGGATTTTGGTTTGTAAGTTCACTTTTTACCTCTTACATGTTCTAAAAAGGCAAATGCATACATGTAATGATAACACAGTTGATCTCGACTCATAATGTTTAAACATGTAATTTTTTACAAGAACCATGTACAGGTGGGGGGGGCAGAAAGATAAAGGAACACATTTTGTGTTGTGAGATTGGAACAGTAATTGAATTGACTAACCATCTTGATTTGCTTGAATTTCCATTTTTTCCCAAGAGTTATAAAGAAGAAACAGAAGTTAACCGAAGCATGCTGACATGCCAATAATCTTTTTTGGTGGTGATAAAACACCCTACTCCAACCTGCGAGGAAGAACTGTAACAAAGACTTCAAGCTGACACCTGCAAGGTCTGCTGACCTTCACCAGATGGCTACAATCCTACATCACAACCTGCTTGCTGATGAATAACAACCTGTTCTTCAAGGACACCCCATCCAAACAGCCCCCATAGCCCATGCAGCTCGCAGAACACATGTGCTAATCATAAATCATGTCTCCTTTACCTCTCCCCATTCCCCCACAACTCCCCTTTGTCTCAAGCAGCCACATAAGCTGCTGCCCCTTTTCACCCTTTCGAGAAGAAACCTTTTGGTGCTGCTCCTGCATTAATGCAACTTTAGCTCAATAAACTTGCTCTGCACCTCTTCTTAAAGTCTGTTTTATTTTCAGCACAACAGTGCATACCTTTGAAGTTAAGTTGACATCTATGGAAATGACAGTGTTGTCTTTAGAGTTTTAATTTAAGCCCCACGGTAGGTACAAATGAAACACTAGAGAAAATGCAAGCTCATGGAAGAAAAAAATTGAATTTATGAAGCAAAACTTGTTTAGGGGTGTAGGGGAGCACAGAGTTAATGCACTGTGGTTATGGAGTTTCTGTTTCTAGAAATGGGAGTGTTTGGGAAATGGAATGTGGTGAGGGTACCAAAACTGAAAATTTGAGAGATCCCAGGATGGTGTTCTTGGTAGTGATTGATATGGGAAAGTTTATCTTGTATATAGGTTTCCTATTTTTAAAAATTGCATGAGTAACTAAAAGAGAAAATAACAATTAACTTCCATATATACAATCCTGGATGGGATCTAATAAGAGAGGAGAGGGGACAAAAAGGACATTTTGAGGATATATGAAAAATTGTACTATAGCATATAAGTTTATACCATTTTAAAGTTCTTGAAATTGAAAATTAAGAAAAATAAATTTTTTTTTAGGAAATGTGAATGGCAGTATTGTTTAAGGGGCATGATGTGTATATTAGCTACCTGTAAGTGTTCAGAAAAAATGAATGGTAAATGGATAAATGGAGAGAGAGAGGGATGATATATTAATGGGTACATAGAATGATACAGAAAATGCAACGAAATGTTAAAACTGATGGACATGCAGGACCACAGGGATGGGGATGTGTTTGGAATTCTGTCTATGGAATGTGTATTTTTGTTAACTGTCTTGCAAATTTGAAAGTATTTTGAAATAAACAGTTTAAAAAGTAATAATCCTAGTAAAATCTTAAATGTGTGCATTGTTCTTCAATGCCTAAAATATCTTCTTATATTTTCAATATTTGAGTAACTGATAACACCATCATATTTCTTTTAGAATTAATTTGTTACTACCTGAGACATCTGCATAACTGTTTGTGAGGAAAGTTATCACTGTCCAATTGTATGTACAAGAGAAAGTCTTAAAAAGGCCAGGGGTAAACTTCTGGATACATTATTGTGTGATTATGACTTTACGTTGTACCAACTCTTTGGTTATGTTTAAATTTATATTCATATGTAGATATACTCGCCTAGGTATTCTGATGCATACTTGCTTATGTAGATCCATTGATATTTATTCCCCAGAGTCCTGATAAAATCCTAATAGTTTTCTCTGTTCCTTTTATTTAAACGTTTTTATCTACAATTTTATATTTTCGTTTATGGATATAAGTAAAAAATATCCGTAAAGAATCATTAAAAAGTTTTTGCAATGATAATCCTTGTGTGTAGAGAAGTTTTAAATTACAGAAAAGTTTCCTGGAAAGTACAGGAGACTCGTCATCCCACCGCCAAGTTCCCTAAGGGAGGAATGGCGGTGCCGCTGTTCTTGTTCTGTGTGGCAGGTCTCCTTGTTCTTCATGGCTAGGGCCTTTGTGATGACCGCGCCACACTGGTTCCAGAACCCGCGGGCCACATTCTTCGCTGGAGCTGCGGGCGTCGCCGCCTAGCAGCGCCTTGGGGTCTTCCAGTTAAATCAGCGGCGGAGCCTGCGGGGGCGCTAGTCCACGCGTGCGTTCCCAAGTGCACGTCAGGGTCCCCTTCGTGGTAAACGCTCGCCAAGATCTTGCGACCGGATGGCTTTCCGCCCCTGCGCGTGCGCTCCTGCGCCTGCAGTGCGCAGGCCCACGACGTCCTCCTGCAGGACTGAGAGTTGTGCTGCTTGGGGGTGCGGCGCGGTGCAGGAACCAGCAGGGGCGAAGCCAGGGCTCAGCGCTGCCTGGACCCGGCGGGGGCCTGAAGGCCGGCGGGGTGGAGAGCCCTGGCCCAGTGGCACTGGCTGACGTGGCTGTTCATGTCCACTTTGATGAGGGTGGGTGCAGGGCCTGCGAGCAGCCCAGGAGAGCTTTGGCTGGTCCCGCGACTCTGTTCAGGGACAGCAGCCCAAAGGGGCTTCTTCCTTGACCATGGGTGGCCCAGGTGGTCGGCGGTCAGGCCAGGGCTCCTCCAAGGTCAGGAGCGAGGCGGGCTGTCCGGCTTTTCTGCATTTAGGGGCATCTCCAGAGGCTCCTCCTGGGCACCTAGGCAAGGAAACCTGCAGGCAAGCCGTCGCCGTTGCTGTTTACCGGGTCAGGCCTGCCTGGAGGAGGAGGAGGAGGACTCCACGTGGCCCGGGCTGCCCGCTTTCCAGGTCGACAGTGAATTCTCAGCTGGTCGCTACCCCAGGTCCATTTTCCTGCACTTCAAGCTGGTACGCCGCTCACAGTTCATGATGGAATCAATTTGGTTTTCTAGGGCACGATGCTGGAAGTTCCAGATCTTCCTCCAGGGAGTTCTTGTCCCTGTCACCCTAATAGCTGCTCTTGCTCTCCGTGTTTTTGCCCTTAGAAAGCAGAACTGAGTTGTGGAATCCTTCCAGCACCAGCGGATTGAGGATCTGCTCCCCTTCCTCCCCACCCCCACCCCCAAGTGCATGCGAATGTCCTGCTGGAGGATAAAGGTTTTGGTAAATTTCTTTTTCTTTTTTTAAATTTAATTTTTATTATTATTTTTTAAAATAAATAGATCACACAATATTTTACGTTAAAAAATATAAGAGGTTCTCATATATCCCACTCCCCACCCTACTCCACTCCTCCCACATCAACAACCTCTTTCATCATTGTGGCACATTAATTGCACTTAATGAATACATTTTGGAGCACTGCTGCACCGCATGGATTACAGTTTATATTGTAGTTTACACTCTCCCCCAGCCCATTCAGTGGGTTATGGCAAGATATATAATGTCCTGCATCTGTCCCTGCAATATCATTCACAACAACTCCAGGTCCCAAAAATGCCTCCACATCACATCTCTTCTTCCCTCTCCCTACCCTCAGCAACTCCCATGGCCACTGTCTCCACATCAATGATACAATTTCTCCCATTGCTAGAGTCACAATAATTCTATAGTAGAATATCACTAAGTCCACTCTAATCCACATTTTATACCTCCATTCTCTGGACCCTGGGATGGCAATGTCCACTCCACCTGTAAATTGAGAGGGGGCTGAATTCCCACCTGGCTGATGGATGGAATCCTCCTCCTTGCAGTTATAGACTTTCTCTGTTCCTTGGTGTGGTGGCTGACCATCCTCACCTCCCTGTTAGCTCACCAGGGTAATTCCAATGAACTAGAGAGTAGGTGTTACAACACTGCTGAGGCTCAGGACCCAGCTGGGACATGGACAGTCCAGAGATTCAAGTCTCCTGACCATATACCAAACCCACCACAAACCACAGGTTCAGTAAAAGTGACAGAAGAGGCATGTGTAGAGTAGTCATATCTGAGTCCAAATCCATCACACTCAGGAGCAAAAATTCCAAAGTAGGGCCCACTGACAAGGCATTGAACTCCAGAGCCATATGCCATGACCATAGGACCTGGGTGTTTCTGTAGCCCTCAGGAGCCTCACTACCTGGGTTTGTATCTACTTTGGCTGTCTCTGGGATCCTGCTGAGATGTGCCTAAGTGTGACCCCTCTATGACCTCCCAGATAATTTTGAAGTCTCTTAGCCATATAAACTCATTTGTGTTACCATTTCTCCCTTTTATTCAAGGTCTTTTTCTCATTGCATCATCAGCTCATGCCTGGTAGCAATCCTTTGGTGCCAGGGAGGCTCATCCCCAGGAGTCATGTCCTATGCTGGGGGAAAGGTAATGCATTTTTACATTCTGAGTTTGACTTACAGAGTGGCCACATTTGAGTAACATGGAGGCTCTCTGGAGGTAACACTTAGGCACCCTGCAGCTATAGGGCTAGTTGCAATTTCAAGCACATAGGCTCATAAGCATAATCATCAGTATCAAGGGCCCATCACTGGAACATCCTTCTTCACTGGTCATTGCACTTGGGGGGGTTGTTGCAGTTTTATCAGGGAATGTGACAGAGCCCCCACCCCCCCAGCCCCAGGATCCCAGGATGGGAACTCAGCTCTCCCTCAGTTGTCATAAGTTTACCCACTATAATACCCAATGAACATCTGAACATATGTATATCCCCTATATGCATGCCCTGGAGATCTCCCTCCCAGCATGCATCCCCCATCAATGACACCCCACACCAATGCTCATCCGCTGCCATAATTGAACCCCTCTGTGATACAAAACTCCTTCAAAAATGAAGTCTACTATATTGCCAAAATCAATTAGTAAGAAAATGAGATAGTAATGGTAGGTTTAAAGATAGAAATAGAATACATTAGAAGTAGAATTCTATTAGAAATAGAATACATAATAATTTAGAAAAACTAAAATGAAGTAAAAAATAAATTAGGATATTAAAAAATGAAAAATATCATAAAAATTTGTTTTTGATGTTTTGCCTTTCATCACTGTAATAGGTGTTGCCTTGTATGTTCAGGCAGGGCAATCTCTTCATTTCTTATTCAGTGTCTAGAATAGTTTTTTTTTTAAATTTTCTATTCTGTCTTCAAAGTTTTAGGTCACTGTAAAGTCACATATAGAATATAGGGGACTCCCATATATCAAACATCAAACCATTTCCCCCCTTCTGCAGCAATAATCTTTTTACATGTGGATGTTACATTTGCTGCAGCTGATACACAGATATTGAAACATTGCTGCTCACCATGATTCCATTATGGTTTACATTATGGTTTATATTTTAGACTGTACACTTTCATAAATTTTTGGTTACATTATGGTTTACATTATGATTTGCATTTTAGAATATATACCTTAATAAACTTTTGGAGAAATTTAACATGGGCTGTATCCATTTTTGCATCATCTTGAAGAACATTTCCATTGCCCCCCAGGTACCCTCTCTTCCATCTATTCTATTCTTCTCTCCCCCTCCCCTCAGGGCCCACAGTGACAACCAAGTTTCACTGCTTGGAGGACAAGGTTCATAAATACTTGCAACAATGCTGAGGGCTTGACTCACAGTCTGTACTCTCCTATTGGGAGCCATCCATGCTCTCAAGAGACACATTTCCCTCTGTCTGAGAATATCAGGCCTCCCAGGATGGCGGTACTACACTTTCTTTCTCATTGTATAGGTCTCTACCCACTGATATAACACACTATGACAAGATGAGAACTCACACACACTCCCTAGAAGCCTGCCACAGGTGCACCCTGTACCAGATGCCACCCATCAAACACCTTAAACTAGTAACCCTTCCTTATTATATTTTCTAAAGTGTTTTCTCAACCTTATAGTTTCAGCCACATACCTGACAATTTCCCATGTTCACCTGCTCCCTCTCAGCCCTCCCCCCAACTCCATGGACCATCTGACCCATCCTCCCAACCCTAGCCCCGCTCAAGACTACAAAGCCCCACCTAATAGTATCCCTATGACCCTGTCTTATCCCTTCACTGCACACTACTTACCTCTACAATATCATAGATTTTGCCCATGTAGGTGTTGGCTGACAACCTTCCTCTCCACCCCTATTTCCTGTAAGCCTATCTTCCAGTCTCTAGCTCCCTGAGACAGGTTGATTTGCTTAAATCATATCAGGGAGGTCATGTAGTGTTTCTCCTTCAATGCCTGGCTTGCTTCATTCAACATAAGGTCCTCAAGATACTTTCATGTTATCCTATAAGTTAGTACTGTATTCTGTCTTACAGCTGAGTAGTATTCCATTATATGTGTATGCCACATTTTGTTTATCCATTCATCTTTTGATGGGCATTTGGGTTGATTCCAACTTTTGGCAATAGTGAATAATGCTGCTATGAACATTGGTGTGCATATATCAGTTCTTGTCCTTGTTTTCAGTTCTTCTGGGTATATAACTAGTAGTGGAATTGCTGGGTCATATGGCAAATCTATAGCTAGTTTTTTGAGGAACCACCAAACTGTCCTCCACAATGGATCCTTCTACATTCCCACCAGCAGGCGATAAGTGTTCCCATTCCTCTACTTCTACTTCAACACTTGTAGTCCTCTGTATTTTAATAACCGCCAGTCCAATGGGTGTAAGATGGTATCTCATTGTAGTTTTGATTTGCATTTCCCTAATAGCTAGTGATGTTGAGCATCTTTTCATGTGCTTTTTAGCCATTTGTATTTCTTCCTTGGAGAAAGGTCTGTTCAAAACTTGTTCTTTTTTTAAATGGGTTAATTGTCTTTTTATTTTTAGTTATAGGGTTTCTTTATATATGCTGGATATTAGTCTCCTATCAGATTTATGGTTACCAAATATTTTCTCCCATTGGGTAGGCTGTCTTTTCATTTTCTTTATAATCTCCTTTGAGGTGAAAAGGCTTTAATTTTGAGGCAGTCTTATTTATGTAATTTTTCTTTCATACCTTGTGCTTTAGATGTGAGGTTCTTGAAGCCATTTCCTATTACAAGGCCATGTAGATGCTTCTCTACATTATCTTCCAAGGTCTTTGGGTCTTGGCTCTTATCTTTAGATCTCTGATCCAATTTGAGTTAATTTTTGTATATGGTGTGAGATTGTATTCCTCTCTCATTTTTTTGCATATGAATATCCAGTTCTCCAAACACCATTTGTTGAAGAGACCTATCTCTCCCAGTTGAGTGGGCTTGGTGGCCTTGTCAAATATCTGATAACTATATATGGGAGGATCTATATCAGAATTCTCAGTTTGGTTCCATTGGTCAGTATGTCTATCCTTGTGCCAATGCCATGCCATTTTCACTACTGTCAATTTGTAGTATGTTTTGAAGTCAGGTAGTGTGATTCTTCCAGATTCATTTTTCTTTTTCAATATGCCTTTGACTATTTAGGGCCTCTTTCCATTCCAAATATATTTCATAGTTAATTTTTCTAGTTCATTAACAAATGCGGTGTTGATTTTTATTGGGATTGCATTGAATCTGTAGATCAGTTTTGGTAGGAAGGCCATCTTACTAATATTTAGTCTTCCTATCCATGAACAGGGAATATTCTTCCATTTATTTAGGTCTTCTTTGATTTCCTTGAACAGTGTTGTGTAGTTTACTGTGTATAAGTCTTTTACATCTTTAGTTAAATGTATTCCTAGGTATTTGATTTTTTTTATTTACTATTGTAAATTTTATTTACTATTTGTAAATTTTATGTAAATTTTTTATTTACTATTGTAAATTTGATTTCCTCCTCAGATTGCTTATCATCAGTGTACAGAAATGCTATTGATTTTTGTGCATTGATCTTATACCCTGAGACTTTACTGAACTCATTTATAAGTTCTAGAAGAGTTTTGTAGTCTTTTCAGGGCTTTCTATATATAGGATCATGTTATGTGCAAATAGTGAAATTTGGACTTCTTCCTTTCCTATTTGGATCCCTTTTACATCTGGGTCTTGCTTCAGTGCTTGAGCAAGAAGTACTTCTAACACAATGTTAAATAGAAGGGGTGATAGTGGGCATCCTTATCTGATCTTAGATGGAAAGATTTTAGGATTTCACCATTGTAAATGATGTTAGCTGTGGATTTTTCATATTTACCCTTTATCATGTTCAGAAAGTTACCTTCTATTCCTATCTTTTACGGTGTTTTTTATCAAGAAACAGTGCTGTATTTTGTCAAATGATTTTTCTGCATCTACAGATATGATCATGTGATTTTTTTCCTTCAATCTGTTTATGTGGTGTATTACATTAATTGAGTTTGTTATGTTGAATGATCCTTGCATACCAGGAAAGAAGCCCACTTGGTCGTGGTGTATAATTCATTTAATGTGTTGTTGAATATGATTAGCAAGCATTTTGTTGAGGATTTTTGCATCTAGATTCATTAGAAAGATTGGTCTGTAATTTTCCTTTTCTATGGTGTCTTTATTTGGTTTTGGTATTAGGGTAATGTTGGCATCATAAAATGAGTTAGGCAGTGTTTCTTCTATTTTGATCTTTTGGAAGAGTTTAAGCAACATTGGTATAGTTCTTTCTGGAATGTTTGGTAGAATTCACCTATGAAGCCATCTGGCCCAGGGCTTGTCTTAGTTGGAAGGGTTTTAATGACTGATTCTATCTCTTTACTTGTGATTGCTTTGTTGAGATCATCAACTTCTACTTTAGTCAATGTAGGCTGCTTATGTGTTTCTAGGAATTTGTGCATTTCCTCTAAATTGTCTTTCTTGTTGGAATATAGTTTTTCAAAGTACCCTCTTATGATAGTCTTTCAGTGGGATCAGTGGTGATATCCCCTTTCTCATTTCTTATTTTGTGTATTTGCATCTTTTCTTTTTTTTTTTTGTTAGTCTAGCTAAGGGTTTATCAATTTCATTGATCTTTTCAAAGAACCAGCTCTTTGTTTTGTTTATTTTTTTGAGTGCTTTCTTATTTTCTATTTCACATTTAGTTCTGTTCTGATCTTTGTTATTTCTTTCTTCTTTCTTTGGGGTTAGTTTGTTGTTTGTTTTTTTTTACTAATTCCTCCAATTGTGCAGTTAGTTCTTCAATTTTAGCTCTATCTTCTTTTTTGATGTATGAATTTATGGCTATGAATTCCCCTCTCAGTACAGCTTTTGCTGCATCCCATAAGTTTTGATATGTTTTGTTATCCCTTTCAATAGTTTCAAGGTAGTTATGGTTTCTGTTGAGATTTTCTCCTTGACCCACTGTTCTTCTAAGAGTGTGTTGTTTAATTTTCATGTCTTGGTGCCAAATCTCTGTCTCTGGCCCTTGCAGATTTCTAGCTTCATTCCACTGTGGTCAGAGAAATTATTCTGTATGATTTCAGTCTTTTTGAATTCATTGAGATTTTCTTTATGGCCTAGCATGTGGTCTATCTTGGAGAATGAGCCATGTGCACTTGAGAATAATGTATATCCTGCTGTATTTGGGTGCAATGTTCTGTATATGTCTATTAGGTCCAGATCCTCTAATATATTGTTCAAAGTCTTTGTTTCTTTCTTGATTCTTTTTTGAGATGTTCTGTACAATGGTGATAGTGGTGTGTTTAAGTCCCCCACTATAATTGTAGAGGCTTCTATTCCTTCCCTTAGCTTCTCCAGTGTTTGCCTCATGTATTTGGAGGCACCCTTGTTAGGGGCATAAATGTTTATGATTATTCTTTCTTCTTGAAAGATTACCCCTTTCACTAATATGTAGTGTCCATCTTTGTCTCTCACATGTTTTGTATTTAAAGTCTTTTTTGTCCAATATTAATATAGCCACACCAGCCCATTTTTGGTTATTGTTTGCAAGACTGTTTTCCAGCCACTCACTTTCAATTTCCTTGAATCCCTGGGTCTAAGATGTGTTTCTTGTAGACAGCATATAGATGGGTCATATTTCCTTATCCAATCTTCCAGTCTGTGTCTCTTAACAGGTGAGTTTAATCCATTGACATTCAGTGTTATTACTTTCAAGTAATTACTTATATTGGTCACATTTTCTTTGGATTTGTGTTTGTCATATGTTGTTTAGTTTTTTTCTCTTTTTTTCATTTTAGTTGTTCTTACACTCTCCTCCAACTCTGTCTCTCCTGTCTTTTTCTTTCCTCCTGCAGAACTTCCTTTACTATTTCTTGAAGGGCAGATTTCTTGTTGGCATACCCTCTTAGTTTCTGTTTGTCTGTGAATATTTTGAATTCTCAATCATTTTTAAATGCTAGCTTTGCTGGATAGAGTATTCTTGGTTGGAAATTTTTTTTTAGTACCTTGACCATGTCATTTCACTGCTTTCTTGCCTCCATGGTTTCAGATGAGAAATGAGCACTTAATCTTATGGTGCCTCCCTTATATGTGATGGTTCTCTTTTCTCTTTCTGCTTTTAGTATTTTCTCTTTGTCTTGAGCATTGGATAATTTGACAAGTATATGTCTTGGGGTAAGTCTGTTGGGATTTATGCTGTTTGGGGTGTGTTGTGCTTCCTGGACATGTACATGCATCTCCCTCAATTGGTTTGGGAAGTTTTCAGCCATAATTTCCTCCAACACCCCTTTTAACATTCAGTGTTATTACTCTCAAAGTCTTTCTTACATTAGCCATATTTTCTTTGGATTTGTGTATGTCATATGTTGTTGTTTTTTCTCTTTTGTCTTCTTAGTTGTTCTTACCCTCTCCTTCAACTCTCTCTCCCATGTTTTTTTTTTCATTTCATCCTGCAGAACTTCCTTTAGTATTTCTTGAAGGACATATTTCCTATTGGCATACTCTTTTAGTTTCTGTTTATCTGTGAATATTTTGAACTATCCGTCATTTTTGAATGCCAGCTTTGCTGGATAAAGCATTCATGGCTGGAAATTTTTTTTCTTTTAGCACCTTGACTATTTTATACCATTGCCTTCTTGCCTCTGATGAGAAATCAGCACTTAATCTTATTGAGCCTCCCTTGTATGTGATGGTTCTCTTTTCTCTTGTTGCTTTCACTATTTTCTCTTTGTCTTGAGCATTGGATAACTTGACAAGTATATGTCTTGGAGTAGGCCTGTTGGGATTTGTACTGTTTGGGGTGTGCTGTGCTTCCTGGACATGTACATCCATCTCTCTCAGTATGTTTGGGAAGTTCTCAGCCATTATTTTCTCCAACACCCCTTTTGCCCCATTTTCCCTCTTTTCTTCTTCTGGGCTGCCTGTATTGCATATGCTTGTTCATTTTGCATTGTCATTCAGATCCCTAAATCCCTGCTGGATTTTTTCTATCTTTTTATCTATCAATTCCACTATCTGTTTTATTTCAGATGTACTATCTTACACATCACTAATTCTTTCCTCTGCCTCTTCAAATCTGCTCTTATTTGGTAAGAGTGTATTTTTTCTTTTTTGGATTGTTCCATTCACCACCATCATATCCATTACCTTTTTTGCATATGTTTACAATTTCTTTTGTATGCTCTCCAAGTGTTTTCTTAATATCCTTAATCTCTTCCTTCACTTCATTAAGTTGGTCCATGATATTTGTTTGGACAGCTTTGATTAGGTGCTCTATGTTCTGCTCCTCCTCCTGGTTTTAGTTTGTTCATTGGACTGGACCATGTCTTACTGATTATTGGTATGGTTTGTAATTTTTTTGTTGCTATCTGGTCATCACTTTATCTTGTTGGTTTTTTTCAGCTGATTAGCTTCTCCCTCTAGTATCAGTTTTTCTTTAGTTGATGTTTTTTGTGTGTGCTGAGTGTTCTCTTTGACACTTTGTTCTCCTTGTTCTATTTCCTTGTTGTCTAAATTCCTTTGAAGGAAAAAGATTAGGGCCAGGAAAAGCAAAAGAGATAAGAAAAGAAAAAGTGTAATAGTAGTATTGATAGTAAATATTAGCAGAAGTGCCATATAAGACCTAGGAGAATGAATATTAAACTCATGTAAGTAATGTAGAGTTATAGGAATAAAAATGTTGAGTGCCTACAATGAAATGGGAAGCTGAATATGGAGAAGAATATAGTATGAATTGAAAGGCCAGTGTGATGAGGTGAGAGTGAAAGAGAAAACAAAGGACAAAAACAGAAAGAGTTAATAAAAGATAGAAAACAGAACAGAGATGTTAGAAATAAAAAGCCAGAAAAATTGGGGGCTAAGTAAAGAGAGGTGGAATGTAAGAGGAATAAGAGAAGGTGGAAGATAGAAATATGTAGGAAGGAAAATAGATAGTGATGGTAGCCAAAATCAGTACACACAGAAAAGAGATTGAGGAAGTAGAAACACAACAAATAGTAAACAAGTGGCAGCACCTAATTTTAAAAAAGGGGGAGATAAAGAGGAAGGAACTATAAGAAAACAAACAGGCAAACACAGGAAAGAAGTCAACCAAACATTAAGGAAAAGCAGACTTCCTTCTTAATCCCCGGTGGAGATTTTCAGGCTGCTGGTGTTTATCAATCAGTTACCTTGCAGCCTTCCTTCTGCAGATTTTGAAATGGGTTTTAGTGAGTAAACTAAGTTAGATTATGTAACAGAAGTAATCCTTTTCTAAAGATAAAATAAGAGTCCCAAGGGAAACTAATGCAAGGATAATGTCTATGTTTTCCCTTTCTTAAAGTATCAGCCAGATGTTTAATATCCCAGTGAGTCACTACTCTCAGAGGAGCAGGGAATTGAAGTAGAGGCCTTGTACATTCAAGGCTGAAACTCCTCCACTGATTTTTCCTTCTGGGTTGATTTGCTCTTCAAAAAGATTTCCCTTCCCTGGGGATAGCATTGACTCTTTGCAATTGGATAAACTGCTGATTAGGAATCTGTCCTTCCCCCCACCCTTTTTTTCCTAACTGCTTTCTCTCCCAGGGCAGCCTGAAGACTGTGTGCAAGTTCCCTATTCAAATTCAAATGGGACCCTGGTGGGTAACTCACCACATAAAATCATGACTCTCAGTCTCTTTGAGAGAGAGCATCCAGACCTTGCCTTCCTAGAAACACTAAATGTGCTCTTAGAAGCTTTTTAAGCCTTCCTACTGTGCCCCTCCCTTAGGAATGTTGTATAGGACTAGTTGATTGCCTGTCTCCACCCTCTCCCAGACCAATTTTCCCTATCCCAAGGTGGTTAGGTAATTCTGGCTGCCTCAGAGGATTTGCTCCTCTTCTTCCTGGTTTCTTCTCAAGCCAGCTTGTATGCTCCTCAAAGCTCAAAAAAAAGGGGTCCAGACAACTGAACTCACACTCTTGGGAACCCTCTCCACCCTTCATCAGAACCCTCCCACTCTCAGAGTTTGTCACCCCCTGCTGCATGACCAGCAAGCCTCAGGGAACTCTGCAGCTTCCTGACCTGAGAGAGGGGTTCAGCCATCCCACAGCTCCAGCCCCAAGCACTAGAAACTCAGGGCTTCACCCTGAACACTTTCTTTTTTACATTCTCTCCAGATCAATGTCCTGAGCCTCCTGTCCTGTGGACCCCCAAAACAGCTCGCTCAGGCAGGATCCTGTCCCCACTCAGCTGTTCTGTTGCAGAAGAGATGATGTGGGTGTTCTTACTCTGAAGCCATCTTAAAGACCATGCTTCCTGTTATTATAAAACTATGACTTCAGTTTCACTATTGCATTTTTAAGATCATATATCAGAAGCATAGATCTTGATAAAGGATAGAGGAGAAAATGTGAGGAGACTCGGGGACTGGAAGAGAAGAAAGGAGAATTGAAGCTCAGAGATTCTAGTTCCAGATAAGATGGAGTTGGAACATTCCATTCTTTTCCATTGAATGCATCTATAAAATCAGGACAGAATAGATGGAATAGCTCTTTGAGGAGCCTGAACAGTAAGTAAAAGCAGGAAGACTGAAAAAGATCAGAATTTCAAATATCATCAAACCTGTGGTAAGATTACCATTTTTCCTCATCATGTCCTTCTCTGCCCTGGCCCCTGATATGGGCTCAGTCATGGGAGTCCAACATTTCTGTAAATCTTAAATTAGTAGTTTAAGAATTTTCATTTCTTAAAAGATCAAATAGAAGTTAATTAATTTATTTTTGCTGCTAAGTTCAAGTAAAATCCCAAGCACAAGAAGATTCTGAAAGATGGAAAGAAGGAACAACAGTTAGGAACCTAAAGACCTAAGGATTAGCACAGTCATGAGTTCCCAGGGCTCTTATTTTGCCTATACCATAGACTTGATTCTGGAGAAACTAGCAAACCAGAACCATGAAGAGACAGACAAAAAGGGCTCCAACATAAGCCTTCTTTCTTTAGCTAAAAGATCAGGAAAGGGGAGGCCTAACATAACAGAAAAATTTAGACAAAAACTATTCAGGCATATAGCAAAGAAAAATCCTGCGGTCCCACTCAGCTTTGTCTGAAAAGATTGAGTGAAGAACTTGGATTTCCACCTCATCCAGGCTGCATTGGGACATATCAATTCCCCCATTAAGGTGATCTCACAGTAGGCCAGTAGAGTGCAAAGAATTTCAACCCTAACTGGTACAAACAAGTCCTTGTCTGTCACCACAGCAGTGTCAGTGGCGACCATGTGGAGCATCTTAACTTTCACTCCCATCTGATTTTAATTAGGTTTCCCTCCTAGTCCTTGCTGGGGTGGTGTCAGAGGAGGCCTACTAGAGGGTTCAGACATTTACTTTAGTCCAATAGTAACAAAGCCACTGCTTATGATGCTAATGGAAACCATGTGAGAAACAGAAACAAGAAACTGCTGACCATGCCATTCCAATTTGTATTAGAAGAATCTTAATAGGGAGCTTGAAATCCCACTCCTGCCCAGCAGTAATGAGGAACCCCTCCTCAACCCCTATGTATCAACAGAGGTGAGGTATGGAACTAGGAAATCCCCCCCTACATGACTTAGGAAAGTATCTCTCCTTCTTACACTGCCAGAGCAATTCAGTGGGCAGCAACTAAAAAGAATTAAATAAGATCTAAAGTCTCATAATAGAGTTGCCAAATTTCCAGGTTTTGGGTCTTCTAAGAAGATGGTGAATTAGAGATACATAGGACTCATTTTTCTCTGAGAAAAATGACTAGAGGACAGGCAAAATGGCCAGGAAAGAAATGTTCTTGTGTTAGGACACCAGGGGAAGTCTGGACAACACCCAGAAGACAGAGGGGCAAAGAAAAAGAAAAAGAATTTGAATTTAATACAATCAAAATGTATCATGCCCAGAAGAGACCAGTTTACACACATAATCAATATTTTCTTTTTCAAATTCATAAATAATCTCAAACTGCCACAAAGGGTGACATGAATGTTAAAATTACCTTTCAAGGACTTTAAAGCAATTGTCATAAAATGATTTAGCAAAACCCATGAGAACACTTGAAACAAATGAAAAAAAGAAAAGAAAACCTCAGCAGAAAAGTAGATATTAAGAGGAACCAAATAGAAACTACAGATTAAACATGTAATAACTTTAATTTAAAATGAAACACTCAATGAATGGGTGCAACAGCAAAACGGAGGAGACAGAGGAAAGAATAAGTAAAGTAAACTTTAAGAAAGAACATTAGGATTTCTCCCCATGCAAAATGCAGACAGAAAATAAACTAAAAAACAACAAAGAATCTCAAGGACCTTTGGGACTATAACCAAAATCTAACATCTGTGTCATGTAAGTTCTAGAAGGAAAAGAGAAAGAGGGTAGGGCTGAAAAGTTATTGGGAAAAAGAATGGCTGAAAAAATTACCAACTTGACTAGAGACATAAATCTAATGATTTAAGAAGTGACTTTCACTCCACGTAAGATAAACCCTAAAATAAATCTACATCAAGTCATAGTCAAACATCTGAAAATTAAGGGCACATAATAGACTTTCCTTCTCTTGAGTTTTCTAAATTGTACTTGACAGCTGAGGCAAAATCATAACAGTGATGTAGTTTCCAACATATGTAAAATAAATCTAAGATCATTATGATATAAATGAGGAGAGTGAAGGGAAGCAAAAGGAGAAAAAATTTTGACACTTCAATCAAGCAGATGAAATGATGACATTATTAGACTGTGATACCATATGTATGTGTGACATAATAGCCAAGATAATCTATAAAAATGCTATAAAAATATGTTGCAAAACAATATAGAATAAAGTGGATTTCTAGAAATATTTCAAGGACCTAAAGGAAAAGAGAAAAACAAAATAGATAAGCAAAGAGAAAGCAGCATAGAATAACAGACTTAAGCAATAACATACCAAGAATTACATTAAATATAAATGGCCTATATATGCTAATGAAAAGACAGATATTGACAGAGTGGATAAAATAAACATGGCACAACTTCGTATTCTTTATAAGAAACTTACTTCAAATATAGCGATATAGAAAAGTTAAAAAAGGATGGAGAAGATGTACCATGTAAGCTTTAATAAAACAGGAAGCAGAATAAGCTATATTAATATATAAATAGACTCAAAGAAAATTACCAATTACAGAGGGGGATATTGTATAATTATAAAAGGATAATCCATCAAGGATTAATAACAATTCTACATGTAGATGTTCTAAAGAAGATAGCTTCAAAAAAGGAAAAGGAAAGTTTTAAAGAACTGAAAGGAGAAATATACAAATCTACAGTTAAGTTGAAGATTTGAGTTGTAGAGGAGTTGAAAGAACAACTAGACAGGAAATAAATACCATACCATCTATGTGTGGCATGTCATTGACATTTGTATAAAACTCTATCCAACAGTGGCAGAATGCAATTTTTTCAAGTTCATAGTAAATGTGTAACAAGTTAGACTATAACCTGAGCCATAAAACAAACACCAAGAAATTTGTAATATTGAAATCATACAGGGAAGCAGACTTGGCCCAATGGATAGGGCATCCGTCTACCACATGGGAGGTCTGCGCTTCCAACCCCGGGCCTCCCTGACCTGCGTGGAGCTGGCCCATGCACAGTACTGATGCACTCAAGGAATGCTGTGCCACCTAGGGGAGCCCCACATGCAAGGAGTGCAACCCATATGGAGAGCCACCCAGCATGAAAGAAAGTTCAGCCTGCCCAAGATTGGTGCTGCACACACAGAGAGCTGACACAAGATGATGCAACAAAAGAAACAAAGATTCCTGGTGCTGCTAATAAGGATAGAAGTGGTCACAGAAGAACATACAGCAAATGGACACAGAGAACAGACAACTGGGGGGGAAAGGGGGAGAAATAAATAAATAAATAAATAAATAAATCTTTTTTTTAAAAAAGAAATCATACAATGAATGACAACAAGGGAACCTAACTAGAAATCAGTAACACAGAGAAAGCATAAATATGACTGAAGGGACATAAATAGATTAAGGGAAATAAAAACAGATTGAACTGAAAGAAAATTAATTAAACCATCATATTTTGTGGCACATGGATATAGCAGTGTTGAGAGGGAAATATTTAGAAGTAAATACTTTCATTAGAAATAGCCATGCATCAGTAATCTAAGCTTCCACCTCAAGAAAATAAAAAAGAGTAAAACCCAGAGCAAGAAGTAAATAATAAGATAAAATCTGAAACCAAAGAAATTGAAAAGAGGAAATCAATAGATAACATTAATGACATTAAAAAAAGAAACCACTAGGTCTATGAGGTGCTCAAAAAAATTGCTATACATCTAACAAAAGTGACAAGCAAAAATGGGAGAAGATAAAAATTAACATTATCAGAAATGAAACAGCATATAACTACAAGTGCTTTAGATATCAAATAATTAGTATTAGAACATTATGCACAATTCTATCCATATGCATTAGACAAATTAAATGAAATGGACAAATAATGGAAAAAAATACCCACAAACTACCACAATGCACACTATTAAAAATAGAAAATTTGAATTGATCTATATCTATTAATTCATTCCAAAACTCCTGAAAAAGGAACCTCCAGCTTCACTGATTTTGCTGGAAAATTCCACCAAAACCAAACAAGATGGTACAATAATTAAAAACCACAAACCAATATCCATCAAGAATACAGCCACAGAAACCCTTAAATATATAAGGGTTTCTTATATATTTAATATATATAATGAGATATAATTAAATATCTCATTTAATTATATTAAATAAAATTTATTTAATATATTATATTTCATATATTATTAAATATAATAATTATTATAATAATTATTATAAAAATTATTATAAATTATTAAATATAATAAGATATAATTAAATAGAATAGACAAAGTCTTACACATCATACCAAGTGAGGTTTATTTCCAGGATGCAAGGCTGGTTCAACACTTAGAAGCAAATCAATGTAATCCACCATATTATTATGACTAAAAATGAACAATCACATGATAATATCAACTGAGTCAGAAAAGCATTTAACACAAGGCACACAAATCAGAAAGGAAAAAAAAAGTAAAAAGTATCAGATGGTATGAGGTGGAAAATTCCAAGGTACCTAACAAAAACACCTAGAACAAATAAGTGGGTTCAGCCAGTTTGCTGGAGGTGATATGAACAAAATGTATTAACTATATTTCTATATACAGGCAATTAACATGTGAAATACATTATGAAAATATAATACTATTTACTATCAGTCACATAAGGAAATATTTATGGGTAACTCTAACTAAACTTGTACAGGATTTGTATGCAGAAAACCACAAAACATTGTGGAAATAATCTAAAAAGATATGAATAGAGATATGTACCATGTTAATGGATTGTAAAAGCAAATAAACTAAAATGTTATCTTAAATTTTCAAGTATGCTATAATGAATATTGTAGACTGGTTGTCCTAAATATCAGGAATTCGTCATCTCACAGTTTTCGAGGCTAGAAGTCCAAAATCAAGGTATTAGGAGGCCATGATGTTTTCAAAACCTGTAGCTCCTGGCAGTCCATGATTCTGTCTCTGCCTCCATCATGTGCTGATCTGTATCCTCCCAGTTCCTTCTCACTCCTACCTCTGTGTCTATATTTCTTTTGTTTATAAGAACTCCAGTAATGTTTGATTAAGGCCCACTCTCACTCAGTTTGACTTCACCCTGTTAGTGTTTTTGAGGATACAATTTACAAATAAGTTCATATACATAGGACTTGAACATACCTTTGTAGGGGTTCTGATTCAATCCATAAGAGATGTCAATTCTCTCCAGATTGATATATGTTAACTAAAAAATGTCAGAAAGATTTTTATAGATATACACATTTATATTGAAATGTAACAAAATCACAGTAGCTGAAATAATTTTGAAAAATAAAAGTAAAATGAAATTGCTTCCTTTTCTCCAATTCAGGATTTATTAAATAGTTAGAGTAATCAAGACTGTGTGGTACTGGCAGAGGAACAAGCACATAGATCAATAGAACAGAGTAGTAATTCTAGAAATGGCTCTATATATGTATGGCCAACTGAATGTTTTTGTTTCTGTTTTTTTCAAATTTGTAAAAACAATTCAGTGGAAGGAAGTAAAGTCTTTTCAACAAATGAGGCTGAATAAATTTTAGATCCAGAGGCAAAAAAAAAAAAAAAAATTGAACCTTAACATAAATGTCATGCCTTGTATCAAAACTAACTCAAAATTGATCATAGATATAAATGTAAAATGTAAAACTCTAAATTTTAATAAACAAAATAAAAAGAAGAAAATTACCTGGACCTAGGGCTGGGTAAGGAATTCTTAAACATGACTTAAAAAACATTATCCATAAAATTTTTAAATGAAAAAGCATAGACCTCAACAAAATTAAAATCTACTACATGAAATCTCCTGTGATGAGGATGAAAAGTCAAGCTATGCAAGGAAGAAAGTATTTGCAAACTTCACATCCAACAAAGGACTTGTAGTTTGAATGTATAATGAACTCTCAAAACTCAACTGTGAAATCAATAAAACCAAACAAACAAAAAATACAATTAGGAACTGGGAAATACATGAAGAGATACTCCACAAAAAGGAATATACAAATGGCAAATAAACACATGAAAAGATAGTCAACATCACTATCTATTAAGGAAAAGGAAGCTTAGATTAAAATATGATATTCCTACACATCTACTGGAATGACTAAAATTAAAAAAAAAATAGTAACAATATCAAATCCTGACAAGGATGCATATAATCTAGATTTCTCATATATGGTTGGTAAGAATATTAAATGGTATAATCATCCTGGAAATAATTTGGCTATTGTTTAAAAAATCATAAAGCAAGCATATGAAACTCAAACATACACTTTTAACCCAGCAATAATATAACTGGACATTTATCCCAGAGGAATGAAAACTCATGTCTGTTTTCCTTATTGTCCTTAACAGTTTTATCTGTAACACCCTAAAGTTGAAAGAAATCAAATTGTCTTTCATAGTACATGCATGTCTTGTGTTACAACCCAACTCCTGAAGGGCTCGAGTTGGTGAAGCTGCAAGACCAAAGAACACACCTGGCATTTCTTCAGGCTATCTACAGATAGGAGAGGTTCTTTGATGGCACTGGAAGAATGAAGTTAGCATTCTGCAAAGGGATGAGAAAATGTGGGATGTTATATAAAGGGTTTCAGAACAAGGATGTTCTGCACGATATGAGAGCAATGTTTCTGCAAGGGTGACATGAAGCATATACTTGGGGTGATGTTTTCCCTACACTTGTAGGAAGGATATTTACTGCTTTGGGAAGATGTTCTATGCAGACAGGAGTGATGTGATCTATGGTGACACACTCAGCCATTAACCATCCTAAACCATTATATACAGAATATCCTAATAAAGGCCTGGGCTTATTCACCTGCACCCATACAAGGGAGAAAACATGATTATGAGCCTCACTGCGGGATGACAGCTGAATCTCAGTTTTAAATGAGAAGGTCTTGTACCAATCTTGTCAATGCATCATATTCTGCCATTCCAGCAAGGTGTTCCATGCTGTCCAGTTTGCAGAAGTTATGGTTCAAGGAAGGCCAGTAGCACCTGAGGTTGCTAAGTGTGTGCAGACCCAACATTGGGTTCAAATGTGGACTTGGGTTACTGCCAAAACTCACTGTATTGGCTAGGGTACTACAGGTGAAACAAAGGATACTTTCTAACAGCATACAAGCAACATTTCCATTAGTAGGTAAAAAAAGTAGTCTGGGACTTTCAAGCTGGACCTTATAACCAGGGTCTTTGGTGGACTTTATTCCAACCAGACACATCTTCTATTCCCTATACTAACCTGCCTCAATGCCCTGCACAGAGAGTTCACACTCTTATTCTTAAGGGGGAGCTGAAGGGTGATGCTCATTCTTCTGTAGCTGCTTCCCGCTGGTGAGGGGCAGAAGACCCTGCCTGACAAGGTGTGAAATGCTGGGCTATTCTGTTGAGGCTATAGAAAGATTATGGCAGAATCAGGATAAGCTTTTTATTTTCTTTCCTTTAAACATTTTCTTTATTCAGAATTTATGTGACTTTTTATCCTGTATGGTTTCTCCAATTTGGTCTTCAGGAGTACTCATTTACCTATATAAGTACCCATTTAATTTTTAGCAATTTGAATAGAGCTCTTTTAAGACTTTTGATTTATTAATTTAATATTATTATCTGGAGGTATGAAAATATACATTGAACAAACAGATAAACTCAAAAAGAGTTGACATACCAACAGAGACAAATCTCACTAATTTGACTCATAAGTCTCACTCCTTTGATATGGCTATGTCCAAGTTCTCCTTCATTTCACATCTCTGACTTTTACTTTTTAAAAGATAGCCTCTGGAATCAGTGTTGCTTGTAACATGCAAGCTCATTCTTGGAAACACTTTGATTAGTAACCAGCAATCAGTTAGGCATACTTGAGCAGTATAAATGCCATTAAGCACTAATTTAGCAGTTTAGATAAACAGACATTTAACACTTAAATATTCTGGATTACTCTTTAGAAGTACACTTAGACTCAAAGTTCAGGAATAGCTACTGATTCAAAACTGAAAGTTCTTTATAACTCCTTGATAAAAATTATGATCAAAATAAAATGTGAATAAAACTTAAGACATTGTCAAAATAACATCCAATCAAACTCTTCTGGTTTACATAGTTCTGCAATATAACTGATCATCAACTCAGCTCAGGAAATCAGTTAAGAAATAGTTCATCTGTCTATGCTAGGACTGATCCCTTTCTAACTTTAACTTTCCTTCTAAGCAGTGCATAGAGGTCTTTGCTCTTGTTCTGCCTTGGTAGACACCACAGGTCTCCTGACAGGGGCCATACTATAGCTGCCATGAGGCAGAATGCCAGGATCATCAGTAGCTGAATTTGGTGAGAAACCATCTCTGATGGTGCCTTGATCTGGACATTTCATGGCCTCAGAACTGTAAGACTTTTCCCTAATAAAATTCCTATTACAAAACCCAACACATTTCTGGTACTTTGCCTCAACAGCCACGTTGCAATCTAATATAGTATCTAAGCCCAAGTTAAAGTTATTCTTTGCAATATGATGCTGACTTCAAGATTTGAAAACATATTCAATCATAGAAAATGTTAATTTAATAAAACATTAAATTATGTGGAATAAAACATGTTATCTAGTTCAGGGTCAATTAGTTTAAATAATATCAAGAAACACATATTATCAAAGTACTTTTTAAATTCAGTAAGTTTTGTATTTGTAGATCCTTAGCCAGTACAGAATGGCAATAGGAAGAATGAGAGGACAGAATGGACAAAAAAAAGTTTAAGAGTATGAGTAAAAAGAAACATTTTCTTTATTTACTGATGATATAGTAAATAGAGGGAGAATAAAGAATAATTAATAATTATTCAATATGAAGGATTTAAATAAGATTGATAGATTCAAATTTATTAAATAAATTAAATTGCATTTCCTTATATAGACAAATATTTAACAACATAATTTCCAAATTATTTCATTGTCATCAATATATAAAGTACCTCACTATGAACCATAGCTAGTGGTAATAATCTGAGCATGTTCTTTCAAAATCTGTAACAAATGTTCCAAAATAACATAAGGTGTTGGTGGAATGGTGATGTATGGGAATTTTGCACTTTATGCATGACTGTTTTGCAAGCTAACAACTTCTCTAAAAATAATATATATAAAAAAAATATATAACATATATATGTATATATAATACCTGCCTACAGATTTAATACAATTTGTGTGATAATGCTAGGCAGCAAATTATGATATTTTAATAAAAATATTTTAAATTGGATCCATATGAATTGGGAGCTATATCTTCATCATGTATTGCAGGACTAAGTATATTTCATATCAAGTTTGCCTAAACATGTGGTCTCACTCAAAATGTAAAAAAGGCACTTTGTAGAAGCTGATTCTAAAATATGAATAAAATTGCAAAATGGTAAAAAATATATATAAAGCACTCTTATTTATTTATTTGTTTGTTTGTTTATTTATTTCTCCCCCCTTCCCCACCCTTCCCAATCCGGTTGTCTGTTCTCTGTGTCTTTTTGCTGTGTCTTCTTTGTCTACTTCTGTTGTTGTCAGTAGCATGGGAATTTGTGTTTCTTTTTGTCATGACATCTTGTGTTAGCTCTCCTTGTATGTGGTGCCATTCCTGGGCAGGCTGCAGTTTCTTTTGTGCTGGGCAGCTGTCCTTACAGGGTGCACTCCTTGCCTGTGGGGCTCCCCTACGCCGGGGAAACCCCTGCGTGGCACGGCACTCCTTGCATGCATCAGCACTGTGCATAGGCCAGCTCCAAACTGGTCAAGGAGGCCCAGGGTTTGAACCACAGACCTCCCATGTGGTAGACAGACACCCTAACCACTGGGCCAAGTCCACTTCCCTATAAAGCACTCTTGAGAGGATAAAAAAGTCATAGATTTTCCCCTACCAGGTAGCAAGGCCTTATAATTGTTTGCATGGCATTATAAATCTATGTCTAGGAGTAACTAGGAAGGTATGGTATTGGCCCAGTGGAATGGCTGAAAGAGCAAAGGATCTGAAGAGAAAGGTCAGGAACAGGACCACACTATGGACACAATGAAGTATAAAAGTATATTGGAGATCAGCAAAGAAAACAGACTCTAATAATTGTGCAGGATAATTGGTTATCCACCAGGACAAAAAAACAACATATTTCAACCCCTACCTCATTCCTTTCAAAAAATCAATTCCATTACCACAATACTTTGATTACTATGGCTGTGTAGTAAGTTTGGAAATGGGGAAGTGTGACATCTCCACTTTTGTTTTTCATTTGCAATATTTATTTGTCTCTTCAGGGCCTCCTGAGATTACACATGAATTTGAGGATTGGCTTTCCTATTTTTATTTTTGAAAAAAAAAAAAGGCTGGTGGATGATCCCAGAGAAAGCCAAAGTAGATACAATCCCAGGTACTGGTGCTCCTGAGGGCTACAGAGACAAACAGGTTCTATGGTCATGGCTCTGGAGTTCATTGCCTTGCCAGTGGGCCCTACTTTGGAATTTGTGTTCCTGATTGTGATGAGTTGGACTCAGATGTGATCTCTCTGCACATGCCTCTTCTGTCACTTTTACTGAAATATGATTGGCACTCAGCTTTGTATATGCTCAGGAGACTTGATTCTCTGGACTGTCCAAGTGAAAGCTGGGCCCTGAGCCTCAGCAGAGTTGCAAAACCCTCTCCAGTTTATTGGATGTACCCAGGTCAGCTGACAGGGAGGTGGGAATGGTCAACCACCACACCAGGGAACCAAGAGTGTCTACAAGTGTAAGCAGAAGTGCATCCATCAGCCATGAGGGATCTAAGCCCAGTCTTGATTTAGAGGTGGAGTGGATATCGCCATCCCAGAATCCACAGGATGGGGGAATATATTACAGATTAGAGTGGACTTGCTGGTGTTCTACTATAGAACTGTTATGAATCTAGCAATGGAAGAAATTGTATCATTGATGTGGAGATGGTGGCCATGGGAGTTGCTGAGGGCAGGGAGAGGAAGAGGTGTGATATGGGGCATTTTGGGGACTTGGAATTGCCCTGAATGATATTCCAGGGACAGTTGCAGGACATTGTTTATCCTACCATAACCCACTGGATGGACTGGGAGAGATGAACTACAATGTAAACTATGGTCCATGTGGTGTGGCAGTGCTCCAGGCTGTATTCACCAAACGCAATTATTATTTTTTTTTAAAGATTTATTTATTTATTTATTTCTCTCCCCTTTTCCCCACACTGGTTGTCTGTTCTCTGTGTCTATTTGCTGTGTCTTCTTCTTTGTCGCTTCTGTTGTTGTCAGCAGCACGGGAATCTGTGTTTCTTTTTGCCACAACATCTTGTTGTGTCAGCTCTCCATGTGGGAGGCACCATTCTTGGGCAGGCTGCACTTTCTTTCGCACTGGGTGGCTCTCCTTATGGGGCACACTCTTTGCGTGTGGGGCTCCCCTACACAGGGAACACCCCTGTGTGACAGGGCACTCCTTGCATGCATCAGCACTGCACATGGGCCAGATCCACACAGGTCAAGGAGGCCTAGGGTTTGAACTGTGGACCTCCCATGTGGTAGACAGACACCCTAACCACTGGGCCAAGTCTGCTTCCCACCAAATGCAATTAATGTGCCTCACTGATAAGAGGGGATGTCGATCTGGGAGGAGCCGGGCAGGGGGGAGTGGGATATATGGGAACCTCTTACATTTTTTAACATAGTGTTTTGTGTGATCTATTTATGTTTAAAATAAAAGACAATAAAAAAGAAAAGCCTGCTGGAATTTTGATAGGTTTGCACTGAATATGTATATTGCTTTGGATATTATTGGCATTTTAATAGTATTAAGATGTATGAAATTTAAAGATATCATGTTGAGTGAAATATGTCAGATGCAAAAAGACAAATATTATAATATTGTACGGTCTTCCATATATGTAATACCTAGAAGAAGTAAATTTCTAGAAAGAGAGAGTATTTTAAAAATACCAAGGGAAAGAGTTGGGGGATGTAGGAAGAGTGAGTTATTGCTTAGTGGGTACAGTTTCTTTTTCTTCCCTCTCCCCCTGCCCTCCACCCTGCTGGGTTTTGTTTTGTTTTGTTTTTTCTGTCTGTGTCCATTCACTGTGTGATCTTCCATATCTATTTCTCTTTTTGTCTTCTCTTCTCATTTTTCTCCTCTAGGATTCACCGGGATTCGATCCTGGTCACCTCTGATATGAAGAGAGATTTCCCATCACTTGCACCACTTCAGTTTCTGTTTCTGTTGCACCTTCATCTCCCCTTCACCTCTCTTTTGTCATGTCATCATCTTGCTGTGTGACTCACTTGCATGGGCACTGGCTCACTGCACGGGCACTTTGTTCATCATGCAGGTACCTGGCTCACCACATGGGCACTTGTCCATGCACTCAGCTCACTGCATGGGCACTTGGCTTGCCGTATGGGCACTGGCTCACCTCACAGGCACTCAGCTTGCTGCAAGGTATTTGGCTCACTGTGCAGGTGCTCATGTGGGCACTCGGGTCACCACACAGGCATGCTTTTTTTTTTTTTTTTTTTTAACCAGGAGGCTCCAGGGATCAAGCCTGGGTCCTCTCATATGGTAGGGGGAAGCCCAGTCACTAGAACCACATCTGCTTCCCTACAGTTTCTTTTTGAGGTAATAAAAAAATTGGAGTAATGGATCTTGGTGATTGTAGTAAATATTGTGAAAGTACTCAATACAACTGAATTTTGCACTTGAGCATGGTTAAAATGGGAACTATTGGATTGAATATATTCAATCAAAACACAATATATTGTATATATTATTACAATAAAATATTGAAAAAAGAAACTAAGATGAAAAATAATTTGGGGACTAAAGTTGTGAAATTTGGGGTAAAAGAAAAGAAAAAGTAAAATTATATGATCTAGAGCAAAAATAAAGTCAGTTGCAGGTGTATTAAAGAACTGCACATGAAACCAAGAATGCCTACAACTCCAAGCAGGAGAATCACTTCCGTCAACCATGTGGGTCTAAGCCCCCTTTCGATATAGAGGAGGAGTGGATATCACTATCCCAACATCCACAGGATGGAGGAAAATATGGATTAGAGTGGACTTACATTTTTTTTGTCTTTATTTTTTTAATGTTAAATTAAAAAAATATGAGTCCCCATCCACCTCCCCACCCCCCTCACCCCACTCCTCCCACAACAACAACCCCCTCCATCATCATAGGATATTCATTGCACTTGGTGAACACATCTCTGAGCACTGCTGCACCACATGGTCAATGGTTCACATTATAGTTTACCCTCTCCCCCAGTCCACCCAGTGGGCCATGGCACGACATACAATGTCCAGTAACTGTCCCTGCAGTACCACCCAGGACAACTTCAAGTCCTGAAAATACCCCCCGCATCATGTTTCTTCTTCCCACTCCCTACCCTCAGCAGCTACCATGGCCACTTTCTCCACATCAGTGCTACATTTACTTCCATTACTAATCACAATAGTTCCAAAATAATATATACCAATAAAAATAAATGATAAAAAATTAGGAAAATATTTTGTCAGCAATTCACAAGAGACAAAATCTAAATGGCTGCTCTGTCCACTTGTGGGTGGGGAATGGCATCAAATGAGAAAGTACTCTAAATACAAATCAGAATATTCAGCCATAAGATAACATTAGCAAGTTGTAGCTTTATCAAGGAAATCCACTAAAGGGTCTTTTTTTTTTTTTAATTGATTTTGTAAAAATATTACATTAAAAAAATATGAGGTCCCATTCAACCCCACCACCCCCACCCCACCACTCCCCCCCCCCCCAGCAACATTCACTACCATCATCATGACACATCCATTGCATTTGGTAAGTACATCTCTGGGCATCTCTGCACCTCATGGTCAATGGTCCACTTCATGGCCCATATTCTCCCCCATTCCATCCAGTGGGCCCTGGGAGGATTTACAATGTCCAGTGATTGCCCCTGAAGCACCATCCAGGGCAACTCCAAGTCCCAAAGGCGCCTCCACATCTCATCTCTTCCTGCCATTCCCCATACCCATCAGCCACCATGTTCACTTTTCCCACTCTAACGCCACCTTTTCTCTGTGGACCTTGGATTGTTTGTGTCTGTTGCACCTCTATGTCAAGAGGAGGCTCAGATTTCACATGGATACTGGATGCAATCCTCCTGCTTTCAGTTGTAGGCACTCTAGGCTCCATGGTGTGGTGGTTGTCCTTCTTCAAATCCATCTTAGCTGAGTGAGGTGAGTTCAATAAATCAGATGGTAGGAACTGGAGTCTGTTGAGTCTCAGGACCTGGCTATCATATTGTCAGTCCAGAGATTCAAATCCCCTAAATATATCTTAAACTCCAACACCATCTACAATTCCAGTAAAGTAGCATGAAAGTCTTATGAAAAGAGATCCCATCTGAGTTCAGTTTCATCACGCAGAAACACCAGCTCCAAAGAAGGGCCATCTGACATGGCAGTGAACCCCATCTGCCATGACCATAGAACCCGTGGGTCTCTTTAGCCCTCCAAGGAACCAATACCTGGGGATTGTATCTACTTTATCTGTCTCTTAGAGTCTGCTCAGTTGTCATAAGGGCAATCCTTCTGACAGCCTCCAGACTCTTTTTAGAGACTCGTAGCCTGTTGCAAGTATCTCTGGACGTGGCTCCTCGGGAAATGGAGATTGGATGTCACTGTGGCCACCAAGGGGATGGGAAAATGGATGTTAAATGTGTGGAACCAAGGTAAATGTGGGGTAAGAGAGGAGTTTCACAAGAGTACACAAGGATGGATATAAAACATGTAATATTACACCATAAACATATAAGGGATGACAGACTGAGAATGTAAACCATAATGTAAAACATAGGATAACTAAAAATTTAGAAAACTGTGTGTCCTAAAGTATGCACCACAATGTAAGCACAGATGTCACCTTGTTTGAAAGCTATTGTCTCAGACTCTGTACATCACTGTAATTAAATATGATGTGAATAGGTTGTAAGAGTATCACTGTGGAAGGGAAGAGGTTTTGTGGTGGATGTGTGGGAGTGCTATATATTGTATATATGAATTGCTGTGGTCTAGGGCTCTTGTGAAGAGAAGTTCAATAATTAGGGAAAAAAAAAAGATAGGATGTAGAATTTTTCCAAGTCAACACATATTCTATAGCTAACCTTTAAACCCATCACTATATGCCATTTTGCTAGTAAGGGATCCTGACATTATATTGGACTTCAATTTTCAGGAAGTTCTGGATCACAGAGTGGTTCAACAATGGCAGCAGAGGAATACTGGTATAGGATACTATTGACAGGTGATATATGGCTGACAGGGAGCTATACAGGGCATATGTCCAGGGTGCATGGTACTGTTTGGATATACTCATAGTGGCAACAATTAAAAACTACAGCTGGGGGGGTACTGGGTTCCTGGCCGGGGGTGCTCTGTCTTGGTCCCTAGGGGAGAAGCGGCAGTCCTCCAGGTGCAGCGGCAAGGACCGGGAAGGAATGAGGGTCCAACAGTGAGCCCCTGATACTAATGACTATGCTTGTGAGCCTATATGCCTGAAATAAGAACAAGGCCTAGAGCAGCACTGTGCCTGGGAATTTCCTCCTGACAGCCTTCATGTTACTCAAATGTGGCCAGTCTCAAAGCCAAACTCAGCATGTAAATGCAATGCCTTCCCCCCAGTGTGGGACATGACACCCAAGGATGAGCCTCCCTGGCACCGAGGGATCACTATCAACTACCAACTGATGATGCAACTAGAAAATGACCTTGAATTGAAGGTTCGATGTGGATGAGCAGAATATCCCTGTCTACATATAATAACATGACTTTAAAATGCTGTTTGACCTAATGTAAGGGGGAAAAGGAAAGGAGAAATGAGTTTATATGGCTATGAGTCTCTAAAGGGTCTTAAAGGCAAGTGTAACACGATAAAGTTTGCATTACATGCGTAGGGCTAGAATATAGCCATTAGGGAAGAAAATATGAAAAATGGAAGTGTAGTGATACAATATCTAGGTGGGTTTATGCCTGTTGTCTGATTTTAATTATCATTTCATCTTTCACTCTCAGTGCAAGTGTTCTACTTATTGAACCGCTGGGTGTGGGGAAGATAATACTGATGAATCAATCTTGTTTCTGTTATTCTACATCAAACAAAAAAGGAAATTTCCTTTGGCTGCTATCCACAGGGATTAATTAAACTGTTTTGGTTGTTCTCCTCAAAGGTCATACTTAAAATATCAAGAATTCTTTCTGTCTCCCGAGGCCTAAGAAATATGAAAGTTCCTCTCTCTAGATCTTAGTAATTAACTACCATTTTCTTACAAAGACTGTGAATCAAATCAAAACCAAGTAGAAAGCAGACATGGTACACACCAAATTTATCTTTCTGGATTAGGGAGAAGATGGAAACATTTGTGATCTTTAATAAATTTAGCCACATTGTATGATCAAGGCATTTTTCAACTTTTATCCAGTATATAGTTGAAGAAATAGAAATTTCTGCTTTGAAAAGAAAGAGAAATTTAAAATTTTAACAACTGAAATTAATGACCCAGCTCATCAAAAATCATCCCATGCCATGCAGTGAGTTTTAATTCAGTTTTACCCCATAATTTTGGGCAATACAACCATAAATATATTATTTATATCATTCTTTTAAGAGAGTGCTCTTATGGAGTTCCATATCATGTTCTTATCCATTAATTTTAAAACATGCATTCACCTCTTTCATTTCAGGGATAGCAGGTTCGTGAACTGAAAGTGACAAGTCCATATGGATGGAGGGGTGAGTAGACTACTAGCATAATACTCTAGTGTAAAAGTCTCAAAGTACTGTGGGATAGAAGAGTCCATGTTTCTTTTCAGTGGTAGAAAGTTTCTGGTTTGTGTGTATTGTTGGATGAAGGGGATGTTCTGGGAGCTTTTAAAAAGTTGGGTTTGATTTAATTTTTAAAATTTATAACCAATTAATTGATTCTGGTTTCCTCCCTCAATCCACATGACAGTCCTCACATTAAGGACTTTGATACCTGTTCTCTACTTAGTGTTGCCAAAAGACTCACTAATGATTTCTGGAAGAAAAGATAATTTTTCAGTGGCTCCTTGGTGAATCATACTAAAAAGAAAACTTCTAAAATGGAGTGAATTCATTTGTTTGTTGGCATACAGTATTTTCATTTCCATTTTGTTGCATCTGTCCCTATAATAACATCAGGCTATCTAGGCAATCCGTGTGAACAAGCCACAATTAGTGGAGACACAAAATTTTTAAATAGAGTACCAGTCGGTTGGCTCCTTCTTGGTTCTTTTTACCTGTTTAACGCTTGACTTGACCTCGATGGTAAAAAGGGCACATTCCTCAGTTCTCTTTGAGAACACATCTGAGGTGGGGTTTACTGGTATAATGTAGACAGGTAATAAAACTTTTTAAAAAGACAACTAATTAATCAATACTGCTGCAATTGTTCATGCAAGGATTATCTTTACTGTCAATGTTAGAGATAATTCTTGAGAATAAGCCTACAGTGAGAGAAATCATGTCACTGGTTTTCTGGAGTGTAGCAGGAAGAGATAGTGTACAAAAGGTTATAAAGAATATTTGGGGGTGTGATGAAAATATTGTGTCCTATTTGGAGTGGTGTTTTATTGGCATATACAACTATCAATTCTCTTTGAATTTCACAATTTAAATTGATACCATTTCTTTCTTATTATAAATTATTGCTCCATAAATTGATAAAAGGAAAAAACACAAGAGTTTTGCTGAACAAATATTAGAAGTTCTGGAACTGAACCCCAATACCATTTCACTAGACCAAAATAAAACCAAACTAAACATAACTAAAATCTAAACTAAATTAAGGTAAACTAGATAAAAACACTTGATGAACTGGGAGCCAGGCATTAGGAAAGGTTTATGATAGAAATTTCTCCATATACTTGGATACATGCTCAATATTCCATTTTATCTCAACATTGAAGATTAATTCTGAAGACCAGGGCATAAAGCACTAAGGTTAGACTGGTTTAACATGAGCAAATCTAATTTTCTACCTAAGCCACACCCATGTCCTAAACATATAATAAATACTTTGATCCTCTTTTTTCCTGTGTGGTTCTCTTTTGAAAATGCTATTCTAAACTTTATCTGGCAGAATGCTTTTCATATCCAAGCTCAAATATGCCCTATATACAAACTTTCTATAAAACGACAAAGCAGGAAAAATGTCTCTCTCCCTGATACAATCTACTATCACTAAGCCTCATCCCTTTTGATGTTATCATATCAGATTCCAGGGAATATTTTACTTCATGTGTTCTCCATTGACTTGGAAAACTCAAATTTGAGAACTATATCTTATAAAATATTTTACCCAATGAATCTATCATTATGCCAATTACATCAGATTTTAATAAATAAATCATTTTTTTCCCAGAAAGTTTTGTTTGCAATCTTAATAGTTATGGAATAGGGCATCTTTTCCAGATTGCTAACAACTTTATCTTCACTTTACCAAAAGTGAACAGAAGGATAATTATTTTCAGTGCTATATTTTAACTACAGAATTAACAAATAATATGTTTCATATTCATGTTATCTCCAAGTTTGTGTGTGTTCCTCTATTCTTTTACTACTTTTCCCCTTGATTACTTCATTGTTGTAATCATCCCCATTTTTCCTTTTGCATTTTGATTGTATATCTTTATACATCTTTTTTATTAGAAAAGTTGTGAACTTACAAAACAGTTATGTATACAATACAGGATTCTGATACATCACCTCACCACTAACACCTTGCATCATTGTGGAATATTTGTTACACATAATGGAAGAACATAACCAAAATATCACTCACTATAGTCCATATCTTACGTTTGGTATATTTTTCTATAAACCACCCTATTATTAATACCATGCATTAGTGTTATACATTTGTTATAGTTCTTTTTTTTATGTTTATTTATTTATTTATTTATTTATTTATTTTGTAAAAATATTACATTAAAAAATATGAGGTCCCATTCGACCCCACCACCCCCACCGCACCCCTCCCCCCCCCCCAGCAACACTCACTCCCATCATCATGACACATCCATTGCATTTGGTAAGTACATCTCTGGGTATCTCTGCACCTCATGGTCATTGGTCCACATCATGGCCCACACTCTCCTCCATTCCATCCAGTGAGCCCTGGGAGGATTAACAATGTCCAGTGATTGCCCCTGAAGCACCATCCAGGGCAACTCCAAGTCCCAAAGGCGCCTCCACATCTCATCTCTTCCTGCCATTCCCCATACCCATCAGCCACCATGTCCACTTTTCCCACTCCAATGCCACCTTTTCTCTGAGGTCCTTGGATTGGTTGTGTCTGTTGCACCTCTATGTCAAGAGGAGGCTCAGATTCCACATGGATACTGGATGCAATCCTCCTGCTTTCAGTTGTAGGCACTCTAGGCTCAATGTTGTGGTGGTTGTCCTTCTTCAACTCCATCTTAGCTGAGTGAGGTGAGTCCAATAAATCAGATTGTAGGAGCTGGAGTCTGTTGAGGCTCAGGGCCTGGTTATCATATTGTCAGTAAAAAGATTCAATCCCCTAAATATATCTGAAACCCCAATACCAACTACAATTCCAGTAAAGTAGCATGATAGTCTTATGAAAAGAGATCCCCTCTGGGTCCAGTTTCATCATGCAGAAACACCAGCTCCAAAGAAGAGCCATCTGTCATGGCAATGAACCCTATCTGCCATGACCATAGAACCCGTGGGTCCCTTTAGCCCTCAAAGGAACCAATACCTGGGGATTGTATCTACTTCATCTGTCTCTTAGATTCTGCTCAGTTGTGCATAAGGGCAATCCTTCTGACAGCCTCCAGACTCTTTTTTAGAGACTTGTAGCCATATAAATTCATTTCTACTTTCCATTTCCCCCTTACATTAGGTCAAACAGCATTTTAAAGTCATGTTATTATATGTAGACAGGGATATTCTGCTAGATCCGCAATGAACCTTCAATTTAAGGTCATTTTCCAGTTGCATCATCAGTTGGTACTTGATAGTGATCCCTCGGTGCCAGGGAGGCTCATCCCCGGGTGTCATGTCCCACGCTGGGGGGAAGGCACTGCATTTAGATGCTGAGTTAGGCTTTGAGACTGGCCACATTTGAGTAACATAAAGGCTGTCAGGAGGAAATTCTCAGGCACAGTGCTACTCTAGGCCTTGTTCTTATTTCAGGCATATAGGCTCACAAGCATAGTCATTAGTATCAGGAGCTCACTGTTGGACCCTCATTCCTTCTCGGTCCTTGCCGCTGCACTTGGGGGACTGCCGCTGCTCCCCTAGGGACCATGGCACAGCACCCCCAGCCAGGGACGCAGTATCCCCCCAGCTTTAGTTTTTAATTGTTGCCACTATGAGTATATCCAAACATTACATGCACCCTGGACATATGCCCTGTATAGCTCCCTGCCAGCCATATATCACCTGTCAATAGTATCCTATACCAGTATTCCTCCATTGCCATTGTTGGACCACTCTGGGATGCAGAACTTCCTGAATATTGAAGCCCCAATATCATGTCAGGATCTCTTACTAGCAAAATGGGATATAGCAATGGGTATAAAGGTTAGATATAGAATACGTGTTGACTTGGAAAAATTCTACATCCTATCTTTTTCTTTTCCTTTTTTCCCCCCCTAATTATTGATCTTCTCTTCACAAGAGCCCTAGACCACAGCAATTCATGTATGCAATATACAGCACTCCCACACATCCACCACAAAACCTTTTCCCTTCCACAGTGATACTCTAACAGCCTATTCACAACATATTTACTTAAAGTGATGTACAGAGTCTGAGACAAAAGCTTTCAAACCAGGTGACATCTGTGTTTACATTGTGGTGCATACTTTAGGACACGCAGTTTTCTAACATTTTTAGTTATCCTATGTTTTACATTATGGTTTACATTATCATTCTGTCATCCCCTATATGTTTATGATGTAATATTACATATTTTATATCCATCCTTGTGTACTCTCACGAAACTCCTCTCTTACCCCACATTTACCTTGGTTACACACATTTAACATCCGTTTTCCCATCCCCTTGTTGCCCACAGTGACAGCCAACCTCCGTTTCCTGAGGAGCCACGTCCAGAGATACTTGCAACAGTGTTCAGGTCCTAAATTGCTCAGCTGCCCCAATGCCCTGGGAGCCACCCTTTCTCTTGAGAGATACAGTTCCCTCTATTTGATGGCACTAGTTCCCCAGGATGTGGGTCCACCCCCACTCTCACTACTTGGGTCTCTACCCAATGGTATCACCCACTCTGGCAAAATGAGCATTCAGACATTCCCCAGGAGCCCTTCCCGCATCGGACCATCCCTTCCGAGCATCCTAAACAGGTAACCCTCTTAATTATATTTTGATACGATTTTCTCAGCATTTTACTCTCAACCAACACCTGACACTCTCCTGTGTTCGTATGTTACCCCTCCCTCCCCCCAATTTTTGGGCAATATTACCCATCCGCCCATCCCCAGCCCCCCTCAAACCCGCAAAGCCCCACCCAAAGGCAACCCCTTGCCCCCCTTTTATCTCTTCTTTGTGTTCATACTTACCGCCATCTCATCATAAATTCCACCCCTGCAGACATCGGCTCACATCCTTCCTCCACCCCCCGATTTCCTGTAAGCCTATCGTTCAGTCTCTAGCTCTCTGAGCCAGCTTTCTTATTTCATATCATTGAGGTCATGTAGTGTTTGTCCTTCAATGCCTGGGTTGCTTCACTCAAATTAAGGTTCTCAAGATTCATCCATGTTATCACGTGTGTTTGTAGTGTATTTGTTCTTTTTTTTTACCCCCCCCCCCAATTATTCAGCATTTCTTCACAGGAGTCCTAGACCACAGCAATGCATATATATAATATACAGCACTCCCATACATCCACCACAAAACCTTTTTCCTTCCACAGCGATACTCTTACACCCTTTTCACATCATATTTACTTAAGGTGATGTACAGAGTCTGAGATATTAGCTTTCTAACAAGGTAATATCTGTGCTTACATTATGGTGCATACTTTAGGATACACAGTTCTTTACATTTTTAGTTATCCTATGTTTTACATTATGGTTTACATTATCAGTCTGTCATCTCCTATATGTTATGGTGTAATATTACATGTTTTATATCCATCCTTGTGTACTCTCAAAAAACTCCTCTCTTGCCCCCCTTTTACTTTGGTTCCACACATTTAACGTCCATTTTCCCTTCCACCTTGGGGCCCACAGTGACAGCCAACCTTCGTTTCCTGAGGAGCCACTTCCAGAAATAGATGGAATAGTGTTCAGGGCCTAACTTGCTCAACTGCCCCAATGCCCTGGGAGCCACCCTTTCTCTCGAGGGATACAGTTCCCTCTATTTGGTGGCATTAGTCCTCCCCAGGATGTGGGTCCACCCCCACTCTCACTACTTGGGATTTTACCCCATGGTGTCACCCACTCTGGCAGAATGAGCATTTAGGCATTCCCCAGGAGCCCGTCCTGCATCAGACCCTCCCCTCCGAGCATTCTAAACAGGTAACCCTCTTTATTATATTTTGATATGATTTTCTCGGCATTTTACTCTCCACCACCTCCTGACCCTCTCCTGTGTTCGTATGCTCCCCCTCCCTCCCCCCACTTTTGGGCAACGTTACCCAACCATCCCTCCCCAGCCACCCTCAAACCCGTAAAGCCCCAACCAAAGGCAACCCCTTGCCCCCATTTTATCTCTTCTTTGTGTTCATACTTACCACCATCTCATCTTAAATTCCCCCCCTGCAGACATCGGCTCATATCCTTCCTCCACCCTCCGATTTCCTGTAAGCCTATCGTTCAGTCTCTTGCTATCTAGGGCAGCTTGTTTATTTCATATCATTGAGGTCATGTAGTATTTGTCCTTCAATGTCTGGGTTGCTTCACTCAACATAAGGTTCTCAAGATTCATCCATGTTATCATATGTGTTTGTAGTGTGTTTGTTCTTACAGCTGAGTAGTATTCCATTGTGTGTATATACCACATTTTATTGATCCACTCATCTGTTGATGGGCATTTGGGTTGATTCCAACTTTTGGCAATAGTGAACAATGCTGCTATGAACATCGGTGTACATATATCGGTTTGTGTCCTTGTTTTCAGTTCTGCTGGGTATATACCCAGCAGTGGTATTGCTGGGTCATATGGCAAATCTATGGCTAGTTTTTTGAGAAACCGCCATACTGTCCTCCAGAATGGTTGGATCCTTCCGTATTCCCACCAGCAGTGGATGAGTGTTTCCCTTCCTTCACATCCTCTCCAGCACTTCTATTCTTCTGTTTTTTTCATAGCTGCCAATCTTATGGGTGTAAGATGGTATCTCATTGTAGTTTTGATTTGCATTTCCCTGATAGCTAGAGATTTGGAACATTTTTTCATGTGCTTTCTTGCCATTTGTATTTCTTCTTCGGAGAAGTGTCTGTTTAAGTCTTTTTCCCATTTTTTAAATGGGTTGTTTATCTTTTTATTTTCAAGATATAGGAGTTCTTTATATATGCAAGTTATAAGTTTCTTATAAGATATATGATTGCCAAATATTTTCTCCCACTGTGTGGGCTCCCTTTTTACTTTCTTGACAAACTCCTTTGAGGTGCAGAAGGCTTTAATTTTGAGGAAGTCCCATTTATCTATTAGTTCTTTCGCTGCTCGTGCTTTTGGTGAGATATTCATAAATCCATTTCCTATTACAAGGTCCTGTAGATGTTTCCCTACACTGCTTTCTAAGGTTTTAATGGTCTTGGCTCTTATATTTAGGTCTTTGATCCATCTTGAGTTGATCTTTGTATAAGGTGTGAGATGGTAATCTTCTTTCATTCTTCTACATATGGCTATCCAGTTCTCCAGACACCATTTGTTGAATAGGCCACTCTCTCCCAATTGAGAGGGTTTGGTGGCTTTATCGAATATTATGTGGCTGTATATGTGAGGTTCTATATCAGAGCTTTCAATTCGATTCCATTGGTCTATGTGTCTCTCCTTATGCCACTACCATGCTGTTTTCACCACCGTAGCTTTATAGTATGTTTTGAAGTCAGGTAGTGTGATTCCTCCAATTTCGTTTTTCTTTTTCAGTATGTCTTTGGCTATTTGGGGTCTCTTTCCTTTCCAAATAAATTTCATAGTTAGTTTTTCTAGTTCCTTAAAGAAGGCTGCGTTGATTTTTATTGGGATTGCATTGAATGTGTAGATCAATTTTGGTAGGATAGACATATTAATAATGTTCAGTCTTCCTATCCATGAACAAGGAATAGTCTTCCATTTATTTAGGTCTTCTTTGATTTCCTTGAACAATCTTGTATAATTCTCGTTGTATAAGTTCTTTACCTCTTTAGTTAAATTTATTCCTAAGTATTTGATTTTTTTATTTACTATTGTGAATGGTATTTGTTTCTTGATTTCCTCCTGATCTTGCTCATTATTGGTGTACAGAAATGCTACTGATTTTTGCACATTGATCTTATATCCTGCGACTTTACTAAACTCATTTATGAGTTCTAGAATCTTCGTTGTAGATCTCTCAGGGTTTTCTATGTATAGGATCATGTCATCTGCAAATAATGAAATTTTGACTTCTTCCTTTCCAATTTGAATGCCTTTTATTTCTGGTTCTTGCCTCAGTGCTCGTGCAAGTACTTCTAAGACAATATTAAATAGAAGCGGAGACAGTGGGCATCCTTGTCTTGTTCCTGAGTTTAGAGGGAAGGAGTCTAGGATTTCTCCATTGTAAACAATATTGGCTTTAGGTTTTTCATATATACTCTTTATCATGTTCAAAAAATTCCCTTGTATTCCAATCTTTTGGAGTGTTTTTATCAAGAAAGGGTGCTGTATTTTGTCAAATGCTTTTTCTGCATCAATAGATATAATCATGTGATTTTTTTCCTTCAATCTGTTTATATGGTGTATTACGTTGATTGATTTTCTTATGTTGAACCATCCTTGCATACCTGGGATGAATCCCACTTGGTCGTGGTGTATAATACGTTTAATGTGTTGTTGAATACGATTAGCAAGTATTTTGTTAAGTATTTTTGCGTCTAGGTTCATTAGAGAAATTGGTCTGTAATTTTCCTTTCTTGTGATGTCTTTGTTTGGCTTTGGTAGTAGGGTAATGTTGGCATCATAGAAGGAATTGGGTAATGTTCTTTCCATTTCAATGTTTTGGAATAGTTTCAGCAGGATTGGTGTCAGTTCTTTCCGGAATGTTTGGTAGAATTCACCTGTGAAGCCATCTGGCCCTGGGCTCTTCTTAGTTGGGAGATTTTTGATAACCAATTCTATCTCTCTGCTTGTGATTGGTTTGTTAAGATCATCAATTTCTTCTTTCGTCAATATGGGCTGCTTATGTGTTTCTAGGAATTTGTCCATTTCCTCTAGATTGTCATTTTTGTTGGAATATAGTTTTTCAAAATATCCTCTTATGATAGTCTTTATTTCTGTGGGGTCAGTGGTGATATTGCCTTTCTCATTTCTTATTTTGTGTATTTGCATCTTCTCTCTTTTTTTCTTTGTTAGTGTTGCTAAAGGTTTGTCAATTTTGTTAATCTTCTCAAAAAACCAGCTCTTGGTCTTGTTTATCTGTTCAAGTGCTTTCTTATTTTCTATTTCATTTAGTTCTGCTCTTATCTTTGTTATTTCCTTCCTTCTTCTTCCTGTTGGGCTACTTTGTTGTTGTTTTTCTAATTCCTTCAAATGTGCAGTTAGTTCTTCAATTTTTGCTCTTTCTTCTTTTTTGATATATGAATTTATGGCTATAAACTTCCCTCTCAGTACTGCTTTTGCTGCATCCCATAAATTTTGGTATGTTGTGTTATCATTATGATTTGTTTCAAGGTAGTCATTGATTTCTTTTGAGATTTCCTCTTTGACCCACTGTTTTTCTAAGAGTGTGCTGTTTAATTTCCAAATCGTGGTGTGAAATCTGGGCTTCTGTCCCTTGCAAATCTCTAGCTTGACTCCACTGTGGTCAGAGATAATGTTCTGTATGATTTCAATTTTCTGAATTCGTTCAGCCTTTCTTTGTGGCCTAGCATATGATCTATCTTGGAGAATGATCCATGTGCGCTTGAGAAAAATGTATATCCTGCTGTGTTTGGGTGTAGCGATCTATATATGTCTATTAGATCGAGCTCCTCTAATATACTATTCAGATGTTTTGTTTCTTTGGTGATTCTCTTTTGAGATGTTCTGTCCAGAGTTGATAGTGGTGTATTAAAATCCCCCACTATAAGTGTAGATGTATCTATTCTTTCACTTAGTTTTTCCAGCATTTGCCTGATGTATTTAGAGGCACCCTTGTTAGGGGCATAGATATTTATGATTGTTCGATCTTCTTGACAGAGTTTCCCTTTCACTAAAATGTAGTATCCTTCTTTGTCTCTCACAATTGTTTCACATTTAAAGTCTATTTTGTCTGATATTAATATAGCTACTCCTGCCTTTTTTTGGTTATTGTTAGCTTGTATGATTGTTTTCCAGCCATTCACTTTCAATCTCCATGCGTCTCTGGGTCTAAGATGTGTCTCTTGTAGACAGCATATGGATGGGTCATATTTCCTTATCCAATGTCCCAGTCTGAATCTTTTGATAGGTGAGTTTAATCCGTTGACATTCAGTGTTACTACTATCAAGGAATTATTTGTGTTAGCCATATTTTGATTGGATTTGTGTTTGTCATATTTTGTTTGTATATATTTTTTTGTCTTTTTTGTTGTTGTTGTTGGTATTATACTCTCCTCCAACTTTGCCTTTCCTGTTTTTTCCTTTCTTCCTGCAGAACTCCCTTTAGAATTTCTTGAAGGGGAGGTTTCTTGTTGGTATACTCTTTCAGTTTCTGTTTGTCTGTGAATATTTTGAACTCTCCTTCATGTTTGAATGCTAGTTTAGCTGGATAGAGTATTCTTGGTTGGAAGTTTTTTTCTTTTAGTACCTTGACTATATCATACCACTGTCTTCTTGCCTCCATGGTTTCAGAAGAGAAATCAGCACTTAATCTAATTGAGCTTCCCTTGTATGTGATGGTTTTCTTTTCTCTTGCTGCTTTTAGGATTTTCTCTTTGTCTTGAGCTTTGGATAATTTGATAAGTATATGTCTTGGGGTGGGCCTGTTGGGGTTTATGACTTGTGGAGTGCGCTGTGCTTCTTGGATATGTACATCTGTCTCTTTCAGTAGATTTGGGAAGTTTTCAGCCATTATTTCCTGCAACACTCCTTCTGACCCCTTTCCCTTCTCTTCACCTTCTGGAATGCCTATAATACGTATGTTTGAGCGTTTTGCATTGTCATTCAGGTCCCTAAATCCTAATTGGATTTTTTCTATCTTCTTATTGACCCCTTCTACTATCTGTTTGATTTCTGATGTACTGTCTTCCACATCACTAATTCTCTGCTCTGTCTCTTCTAGTCTGCTGATATTTGCTGCAAGTGTATTTTTGATATCTTGAACTGTGGTGTTCATTCCCATCATATCTGTTATGTTTTTGCATATGTCTGCAATTTCCCCTCCAAGTGATGTCTTCATGTTGTTAACCTCTTTCATTACTGCATCAGATTTGTCGGTGATAAATGTTCTGAGTTCTTTCATTGCTTGTGCCAAGTTTTGCTCCCCTTCGTGATTATTGGTTTGTTGATTGGATTCAGTCATGTTTTCCTGATTATTGGTTTGGTTTGTAGATTTTTGTTGCTTTCTGGTCATCTCTTTATTTTGACGAATTTAATCAGTTCCTTAGCTTCTTTGTCTGCTTTTGGAGGTTAATTAGTTGTTATTTTTGCATAGGTGTTATATCTTCTCTTTGTCACTTTTTTCTTCTTATTCAAGTTACTTGTTGTTGGTTAAGTTCACTTTAGAAGAAAGTATTAGTGTTGGGGAAAGGCAATTATGTTCAGCAAGGGAAAAGTGTAAAGTAGTATTGGTAATGTATGTTAACAAAGCAAGAATATGAGATCTGGGAGGATGGAGGTTAGATTCATGTAGATTGTACAGAGTTATAGCTGTAGGTAGAGTACCTTTTATGAAGTAGATGACTGAATATGGGCGGAATATGGTATGAACTACAAAGCTATTGTTTTCATGAGAGAGGGAAAAAGAAAATAAAGGTAATAGTTTCAAGAGTGGATAACAGACAGAAAACAGAGCAAAGGTATTAGAAATTAAGAGGTAGACACTTTGTGGATTAAAGAATGGGAGGTGGGGGTTGGAATATAGTAGAGACAGTAGATGATAGTGGATATCAAGATGCAGGGGAAGGGGGATAGTGTAGGTAACCTAAATCAGTTCACACAGAAATGAGGCAGTGGAGGATGGGAAAACCCATCAAATGTGAGGTGTTCCCTGTAGCACCTATTGTGTACTTGAATTAAAATAAAATAAGTGGAAAATGAGGGACAAGAGGGAAAGAGAAAACGAAAAAAAAACTAATTATAATAAAGAAAAAAGGAAAGACAAGAAGAAAGGAAGAAAGAAAAAGAGGATAAGCAAACGGTGGGGAACAGATAGGGGGAAGAGTGATACAGGTATACACGTGTCACATTTGCAACACTATCTAAAACAACAACCAAAAAAAACCCTAAATAACTGTATATTAAAAAAAAAGGACTTTGGGGGACACGCTAGGAGAAAAGACTAGGGGATAATGCAATATTAGCAATCAGGGCGTCAAAAAGAGTAAAAAATAAGATAAAGTGAAAATAAAAACAAAACAATATGAACCAATATAGATAAAACACAAACGTTAAGGTCCAAAGCACTCAAGGATCCCAGGTAGACCCCAGAGCGTGATGGATTCAGGGGTGGAAAGTCTGAGACACTGAAGACTCAAGAGGTGTGAGTCTGGGGTGTGGACCGCCAGAGTCCAGGGGACCCAGACCTGGGAACCTCAAATCTGGTCCACGGAAAGCTTAGGAGCCCCGCAGTGCAACACAGCCCTCAGGGATCCCCGTAGCTGGGTGCCAGCCCCATGGGGGATTTCTCAGCACCGCAAAGCCTCCAGAAAAAGGAAAAAAAAACACAAAAACCCTGGCCGCCGTGGCTCCGGAGCTGCAAGAGCGCCGGCTACCGTGGCTCCGCCCACCCAAGGAGGGAACTTCCCGCGCCCAGCTGGGATCTCTGTTTATATATTATAGACGTATCCTCTCTGTTACCTTCCCACTGAATTGACGTCCAGACACCTTCCAAACAGCAAAAATCCCCGAAACAGCACGGTCCTAAAGAGCCTTCAACGCTGCCCAGCCGCCCCCTGCAGAGACACTACCAGGCAAGCTCACGCAGCCACCATCTTGCCCACAACCTCAACCTAGTGTATTTGTTCTTACAGCTGCGTAGTACTTCATTGTGTGTATATACCACATTTTATTGATCCACTCATCTGTTGATGGACATTTGGGTTGATTCCAACTTTTGGCGATAGTGAACAATGCTGCTATGAACATTAGTGTACATATATCAGTTTGTGTCCTTGTTTTCAGTTCTGATGGGTATATACCCAGCAGTGGTATTGCTGGATCATATGGCAAATCTATGGTTAGCTTTTGAGAAACTTCCAAACTGTCCTCCAGAATGGTTGGATCCTTCTGCATTCCCACCAGCAGTGGATGAGTGTTCCCCTTTCTTCACATCCTCTCCAGCATTTGTATTCTCCTGTTTTTTTTATAGCTGCCAATCTTATGGGAGTAAGATGGCATCTCATTGTAGTTTTGATTTGCATTTCCCTGATAGCTAGAGATTTGGAGCATTTTTTCATGTGCTTTTTAGCCATTTGTATTTCTTCTTTGGAGAAGTGTCTGTTTAAATCTTTTTCCCATTTTTTAAATGGGTTGTTTATCTTTCTATTTTCAAGATATAAGAGTTCTTTATATATGCAAGTTATAAGTTTCTTATCAGATATATGGTTGCCAAATATTTTCTCCCACTGTGTGGGCTCCCTTTTTACTTTCTTAACAAACTCCTTTGAGGTGCAGAAGGCTTTAATTTTGAGGAAGTCCCATTTATCTATTAGTTCTTTTGCTGCTCGTGCTTTTGGTGTGATATTCATAAATCCATTTCCTATTACAAGGTCCTGTAGATGTTTCACTACACTGCTTTCCAAGGTTTTAATGGTCTTGGCTCTTATATTTAGGTCTTTGATCCATCTTGAGTTGATCTTTGTATAAGGTGTGAGATGGTAATCCTCTTTCATTCTTCTACATATGGCTATCCAGTTCTCCAGGCACCATTTGTTGAATAGGCCACTCTCTCCCAGTTGAGAGGGTTTGGTGGCTTTATCAAATATTATATGGCTATATATGTGAGGTCCTATATCTGAGCTTTCAATTCAATTCCATTGGTCTGTGTGTCTCTCCTTATGCCAATACCATGCTGTTTTCACTACTGTAGCTTTGTAGTATGTTTTGAAGTCAGGTAGTGTGATTCCTCCAATTTCATTTTTCTTTTTCAGTATGTCTTTGGCTATTTGGGGTCTCTTTCCCTTCCAAATAAATTTCATAGTTAGTTTTTCTAGTTCCTTAAAGAAGGCTGTGTTGATTTTTATTGGGATTGCATTGAATGTGTAGATCAGTTTTGGTAGGATAGACATCTTGATAATATTCAGTCTTCCTATCCCTGAACAAGGAGTATTCTTCCATTTATTTAGGTCTTCTTTAATTTCCTTGAACAGTCTTGTATAGTTCTCGGTGTATAAGTTTTTACCTCTTAGTTAAATTTATTCCTAAGTATTTGATTTTTCTATTTTCTATTGTGAATGTTATTTGTTTCTTGATTTCCTCCTGATCTTGCTCATTATCGGTGTACAGAAGTGCTACTGATTTTTGCGCATTGATCTTATAACCTGCAACTTTACTAAAGTCATTTATGAGTTCTAGAAGCTTTGTTGTAGATCTCTCAGGGTTTTCTATGTATAGGATAATGTCATCTGCAAATAATGGAATTTTGACTTCTTCCTTTCCAATTTGAATGCCTTTTATATCTGGTTCTTGCCTCAGTGCTCGAGCAAGTTCTTCTAAGACAATGTTAAATAGGAGCAGAGACAATGGGCATCCTTGTATTGTTCCTGAGTTTAGAGGGAAGGATTTGAGGATTTCTCCATTGTAAACAATGTTGGCTGTAGGTTTTTCGTATATACTCTTTATCATGTTCAAAAAATTTCCTTGTATTCCAATCTTTTAGAGTGTTTTTATCAAGAAAGGGTGCTGTATTTTGTCAAATGCTTTTTCTGCATGTATAGATATAATCATGTGATTTTTTTCCTTCAATCTGTTTCTATGGTGTATTATGTTGATTGATTTTCTTATGTTGAACCATCCTTGCATACCTGGAAGAAATCCCACTTGGTCGTGGTGTATAATTTGTTTAATGTGTTGTTGAATACGATTAGCAAGTATTTTGTTAAGTATTTTTGCATCTAGGTTCATTAGAGAAATTGGTCTGTAATTTTCCTTTTTTGTCGTGTCTTTGTTTGGCTTTGGTACTAGGGTAATGTTGGCGTCATAGAAGGAGTTCGGCAATGTTCCATCTGTTTCGATTTTTTGGAATAGTTTCAGCAGGATTGGTGTCAGTTCTTTCCGGAATGTTTTGTAGAATTCACCTATGAAGCCATCTGACCCTGGGCTCTTCTTAGTTGGGAGATTTTTAATGACTGATTCTATCTCTCTGCTTGTGATTGGTTTGTTAAGATCATCAATTTCTTCTTTCATCAATATGGGTTGCTTATGTGTTTCTAGGAATTTGTCCATTTCCTCTAAATTGTCATTTTTGTTGGAATATAGTTTTTCAAAGTATCCTCTTATGATAGTCTTTATTTCTGTGGGGTCAGTGGTGATATCGACTTTCTCATTTCTTATTTTGTGTATTTGCATCTTCTCTCTTGTTTTCTTTGTTAGTCTCGCTAAAGGTTTGTCAATTTTGTTGATCTTCTCAAAAAACCAGCTCTTGGTCTTGTTTATCTTTTCAAGTGCTTTCTTATTTTCTGTTTCATTTAGTTCTGCTCTTATCTTTGTTATTTCCTTCCTTTTTCTTCCTGTTGGGTTACTTTGTTGTTGTTTTTCTAATTCCTTCAAATGTGCAGTTAATTCTTCAATTTTGCTCCTTCTTTTTTGATATATGAGTTTATGGCTATAAATTTCCCTCTCAGTACTGCTTTTGCTGTATCCCATAAATTTTGGTATGTTGTGTTATCATTATCATTTGTTTCAAGGTAGTCATTGATTTCTTTTGAGATTTTCTCTTTGATCCACTGTTTTTCTAAGAGTGTGCTGTTTAATTTCCAAATCGTGGTGTGGAACCTGGGCCTCTGTCCCTTGCAAATTTCCAGCTTGACTCCACTGTGGTCAGAGATATTGTTTTGTATGATTTCAATCTTTCTGAATTCATTCAGCCTTTCTTTGTGTCCTAGCATATGGTCTATCTTGGAGAATGATCAATGAGCACTTGAGAAGAATGTATATCCTGCTGTGTTTGGGTGTAATGATCTATATATGTCTATTAGTTCCAGCTCCTCTAATATACTGTTCAAATGTTTTGTTTCTTTAGTGATTCTCTTTTGAGATGTTCTGTCCAAGGTAGATAGTGGTGTATTAAAATCCCCCACTATAGAGTTATGGTAATGGCCGATGGGGTTAACTACCAGGGCAGATGGCCCCTCTTTGGAAATGGTGTTTATTTGTGATGAATCTGGACTCAGATGGGATCTCCCTTCATAAGACTTTCATGCTAATGTGATGGAGGTGCAGTTAATGTTGGGGTTTAAGATATATTTAGGGGATTTGAATCTCTGGACTGACAATGTGATAGCCAGGTCCTGAGCCTCAACAGACTCCAGCACCTACAATCTGATCTATTGGACTTACCACACTCAGCTAAGAAGGATTTGAAGAAGGACAACCACCACACCATGGAGCCTAGAGTGAATACAACTGAAAATGGGAGGATTGCATCCAGCATCCATGTGGAATCTGAGCCTCCTCTTGACATAGAGGTGCAATGGACACAACCAATCCAATGTCCACATAGAAGAGGTGGCATTGGATTGGGAAAAGTGGACATGGTGGACGATGGTTATGGGGAAAGGCAGGAAGAAATGAGAGGTGGAGGAATCTTTGGGACATGGAGCTGCCCTGGATGGTGCCTCAGAGGTAATCACCGGACATTGTAAATCCTCACAGGGCCCACTGGATGGAATGGAGTAGAGTATGGGCCAAGATGTGGACCATTGTCTATGAGGTGCAGAGGTGCCCAAAGATGTACTTACCAAATCCAATGGATGTGTCATGATGATGGGAACGAGTGTTGTTGGGGGGGGGAGGGGGAGGTGGGGTTGAATGGGACCTCACATATATATTTTTTTAATGTAATATTATTACAAAGTCAATAAAAAAAAAAAAAGTAAAAAAAAAAAAATCCCCCACTATGATTGTAGATGCATCTATTGTTTTACTTAGGTTTTCCAGCATTTGTCTCACGTACTTAGAGGCACCCTTGTTAGGAGCATAAATATTTATGATTGTTTGATCTTCTTGACAGATTTTCCCTTTCACTAAAATGTAGTATCCTTCTTTGTCTCTCACAATTGTTTCACATTTAAAGTCTATTTTGTACGATATTAATATAGCGACTCCTGCCTTTTTTTGGTGGTTGTTTGCTTGTATGATTGTTTTCCAGCCATTCACTTTCAATCTCCATGCATCTCTGGGTCTAAGATGTGTCTCTTGTAGACAGCCTACCGATGGGTCATATTTCCTTATCCAATGTCCCAGTCTGAATCTTTTGATAGGTGAGTTTAATCCATTGACATTCAGTGTTATTACTTTCAAGGAATTATTTGTGTTAGCCATATTTTGATTGGATTTGTGTTTGTCATATTTTGTTTGTATTTTTTCCCCATCTAGTTTGTCTTTTTTTGTTGCTCTTATATTCTCCTCCAACTCTGCCTGTCCTGTTTTTTCCTTTCTTCCTGCAGAACTCCCTTTAGAACTTCTTGAAGGGGAGGTTTCTTGTTGGTATACTCTTTCACTTTCTGTTTATCTGCAAATATTTTGAACTCTCCATCATGTTTGAATGTTAGTTTAGCTGGATATAGTATTCTTGGAAATTTTTTTCCTTTAGTACCTTGACTATATCATACCACTGCCTACTTGGCTCCATGGTTTCAGATGAGAAATCAGCACTTAATCTTATGGAGCTTCCCTTGTATGTGATGGTTTTCTTTTCTCTTGCTGCTTTTAGGATTTTCTCTTTGTGTTGAGCATTGGATAATTTGATGAGTATATGTCTTGGGGTGGGCCTGTTGGGGTTTATGACCAGTGGAATGTGCTGTGCTTCTTGGATATGTACGTCTGTCTCTTTCAGTAGATTTGGGAAGTTTTCAGCCATTATTTCCTGCAACACTCCTTCTGACCCCTTTCCCTTCTCTTCTCCTTCTGGAATACCTATAATACGTATACTTGAGCGTTTTGCATTGTCATTCAGGTCCCTAAATCCTAGCTGGATTTTTTCTATCTTTTTATCAACCAATTCTACTATCTGTTTGATTTCCAATGTACTGTCTTCTACATCACTAATTCTCTGCTCTGCCTCTTCTAGTCTGTTGATATTTGTTGCAAGTGTATTTTTGATTTCTTGAACTGTGGTATTCATTCCCATCATGTCTGTTATGTTTTTGCATATGTCTGCAATTTCCCCTCCCAGTGTTGTCTTCATGTTGTTAACCTCTTTCATTACTTCATCAAATTTGTTGGTGATAAATGTTCTGAGATCTTTCATTGCTTGTGTGAAGTTCCGCTCTCCTTCCTGATTTTTAGTTTGTTGATTGGATTCAGCCATGTTTTCCTGATTACTGATTTGGTTTGTCAATTTTTGTTGCTTTCTGGTCATCCTTTTATCTTGACAGGTTTAATCAGTTCCTTACCTTCTTTGTCTAGTCTTGGAGATTAATTAGCTGTTATTTTTGCATAAGTGTTATATCTTCTTTTTGTCACTTTGTTCTTCTTTTTCTAATTTCTTGTTGCTGGTTAAGTTCACTTTAAAGGAAAGTATTAGTGCTGGGGAAAGGCAATTGTGTAAGCAAGGAAAAAGTGTAAAGTAGTATTGGTGATATATATTAACAGAGCAAGAATATGAGATCTGGGAGGATGGAGGTTAGATTCATGTAGATTGTGTAGAGTTATTGCTGTAGGTAGAGTATCTATTATGAGGTAGATGACTGAATATGGGAGGAATATGGTATGAGCTACAAAGCTATTGTTTTCATGAGAGAGGGAAAAAGAAAAGAAAGGTAATAGTTTCAAGGGTGGATACCAGACAGAAAACAAAACAAAGGTATTTGAAATTAAGATTTAGACACTTTGTGGTTCAAAGAACCAGAGGTGGGGGGTGGAATATAGGAGAGACAGTAGATGATAGTAGATATCAAGATGCAGGGGAAGGGGGATAGTGTAGGTAGCCTAAATCAGTTCACACAGAAATGAGGTAGTGGAGGATGGGAAAACCCAGCAAATGTGAGGTGTTCCCTGTAGCACCTATTGTATACTTGAATTAAAATAAAATAAGTGGAAAATGAGGGACAAGAGGGAGAGAGAAAACCGAAAAAGAAAAACTAATACAATAAAGAAAAAAAGAAAGATGAGAAGAAAGGAAGAAAGAAAAAGAGGGTGGGCAAACGGTGGGGAACAGGTAGGGGGAAGAGAAATACAGGTATACACAAGCCACAATTGCAACACTATCTAAAACAACAATGAAAAAAAACCCTAAATAGCTGTATAAAAAAAGGACTTTGGGGGACACGCTAGGAGAAAAGACTAGGGGATAATGCAATATTAGCAATCAGGGCATCAAAAAGAGTAAAAAATAAGATAAAATGAAAATAAAAACAAAACAATATGAACCAATAAAGATAAAACGCAAATGTTAAGGTCCAGGGCACTCAAGGACCCCAGGTAGACCCCAGGGCGTGATGGATTCAGGGGTGGCAAGTCTGAGACACTGAAGACTCAAGAGGTGTGAGTCTGGGGTGTGGACCACCAGAGTCCAGGGAACCCAGACCTGGCAACCTCAAATCTGGTCAACAGGAAGCTTAGGAGCCCCGCAGTGCAACACAGCCCTCAGGGATCCCTGTAGCTGGGTGCCAGCCCCATGGGGGAAGCCAGATCCGCAAACTCTATATTTAATGTCTGAACCCTGCAATTCACCTACTCCTCAGGGTTTCAGCCTTTGGACAGCTCCCTCCCTGTGCTCCCACTCAGCGGCCACTTGAGGGTGCCTCTGCACCACAGCCAGTTCAATGACCCAGATCCCAAGCCTCGCTGGGTGGGCTGGGCTTCAGCTGGAAATGCCGAAAACAGACTCCAAGACCTGAAGTCCCAAACTTGCAAAATATTCCCCAATCGGCTTCCAGATGTGTCCCCCTCCCTCACTGGACCCTGCAACAATCTCCCAATTGTGTCCCCTTATTGCCAAAAATCCAATTCCGTTGCAGATCAGCAGCCGGACCTGTGGGGATGGGGCTCCAGGCGGAAGCACTACCACCCCTGTCCTCAACCAAAACATCCCCCGCTTCACAACAAAACACCGTCTGTCTCCCCAAATCGATCTGCAAAGGAGTCCTGTCCCATCAACCCCTCACCAGTGTGCCCAGTACCCACAAATTCCTCAGCACCGCAGAGCCTCCAAAAAAAAAAGGAAAAAAAAAACCCTGGCCGCGCGGCTCCCCAAGCTGCAGCAGCGCCCGATACTGCGGCTCCACCCACCCAAGGAGGGAACTTTCCGCGCCCAGCTGGGACCTCTGTTTATATATTATAGATGTATCCTCTCTGTTACCTTCTCACCAAATCGACGTCCAGACACCTTCCAACCAGCAAAAATCCCCGAAACAGCGCGGTCCCAAAGAGCCTTCAACGCTGCCCAGCCGCCCCCTGCAGAGACATTACCAGGCAAGCTCACTCAGCCACCATCTTGCCCCCCTGTTATAGTTCATGAGAAAACATTCTCATATTTGTACCATCAACCACAGTCCATCATCCACCACAGGGTTCACTATATTATACAGTCCCCTGCCCTGTACAATCCATCCAAAGTGTACATTCAGTGGCACTCAGTTTCATCATAGGATTGTGTTTTCATCACATCAGTCAATTTAAGAATGTTTTAATTACCCTAAAAGGAAAAATTCCATACTCCTTTATACACTTTGTTGTTGACCCTATGTATTGATATATTGTAATATTCTTGTATCCCTGGCAGAGAAGGTGATATCTTACATACATCTTTGAAGGCAGGATACATTTATTGAGATATGCCATGTATAAAACACTATAGTATGTCTTTAAGATTCAGATTTAGAAAGATAGTATACACTTATGTAAATGAGTGATTTTAACCTAATTATCACAAATTCAGTTGCTTTAGACATATATTTTGAGTAGTCACATTCACCATATTTATATCTAATCTTTTCCACTCTGCTTTCTCCATAGGAAGAAAGGGAACAACCACAAATGATCTAAACAGAATCGAAGTGACTGGATTTCTGCTTATGGGATTTTCAGACTCCTGGGAAGTTCAAGCCTTATATGCTGCTCTATTTTTGCTGGTTTATCTGGCAGCTGCCACTGGGAATCTCCTAATCATCAAGCTTACTATTCTAGATGGCCACCTTGAAACCCCAATATATTTCTTTTTGAAAAATTTATTGTTTTTAGATTTTTGCTACATACCTGTCACAGTTCCCAGATCCATTTTTAATTCCTCAACCCACAATACCTCCATTTCTTTTCTTGGGTATGCTCTCCACGTCTTCTTTTTCTTTGTGCTTGCCTGTACAGAGACAGCCATCCTAAACGTGATGTCCTATGACCACTATGTGGCCATCTGCCAACCCTGGCACTATGCAGTTATCATGAACCAAGGTACCTGTGTGAGGATGATGGCCATTTCATGGCTCAGTGGAATGACCTGTGCATTCATGCATGTGGCTGCAACATTCTCATTACCTTTTGTGGGTCCAATATAGTACACTAATATTTCTGTGATATCCCACAGCTCCTAAGCCTCTTAGATCCCAAAGTAATTATCATTGAAATTGGAGTCACAGTTTTTATCATAAGTCTTGCAATAGTCTGTTTTGTTTCAATTACTCTCTCCTATGTGTATATATTTTCTACCATTATGAGGATTCCATCCAAACAGAGTAGAGCAAAAACATTTTCTACTTGCATCCCACATCTTGTGGTTGTAACACTCTTTATGATATCTGGTATCATTGTCTATGTCAAGTCAATGTCAGGTTCTCCCTCAATGCTGGATCTTCTCCTAACTGTGCTCTACACAGTGGTGCCCCCAACCCTGAATCCTATCATCTATAGTCTAAGGAACAAGGACATGAAGGCAGCCCTGAGAAGGCAATGCGGTGTGCTTTGATAGAGAATGTGATTAGGTGCAGAACTCCTGAACCCTTTTTCTAAACGGACAACTTGTTAGAGTCATAGGTTTAGATTTTGAATTAATTGCTAAATTCTGTCTTCTTTCATGAAATGAAGCTGTTCTTTTGTTATGGTCCCCACAGATAGTTGACTATGCCCTGGGATGAACTAGAAGGTCCTTTGGAGTGTTGAAAATATTAAAACTTGTGTTTTTAATTATTTTTAAGTCTCATCATCTGAATATTTTTATACATTATATTGAGGAATTGTGGGAATATGGCTGTCAAGTTAGGCAGATAAGGCTCAGCTCTCACTAAAACAAAGGAGAAAGAGCCAGAGGCTGCTTGGGGACCTGCTTTGGGTACAGCAAACCAGGACACTGATTCACAACTCCTGGAAGAATGAGGGACAGAGAGACAAAGAAGCCAAACAACTAATTGTGGGTTATTAAACCTCTCAGTCACCAGGAAGGGCTCCCCTCTCCCATCCCCAAGATATTAAACAAGGGTAAAGCTCCTGGTGAATTGTATCTGACTGAGAGGGGAGCAGACATCTTCTTCCCTTCCAGCTCCTTTGGATATATATATAGAACAGGAGGTGCTCTGAGTCATCTGAGAGGTTCTAGACAGATAGGGAAGCCAGGGGAAAATATGGGTTACATTATATTATACCTAATATATTAATTACAGTAAAACAAGATATGTATTAAATAAACAGCCAAGTAAAAAACAAAGAAAAAGTGGCATATGCTTACTTTTCTTTTTACCAATGGGAATGTGTGGTCAAATAGTCTTGAGACCAGTGCTCTGTAGACCAGTTGTGATACAAAAAAGGGATAAACTATATGTAATGATTTTAAAAACAATAAAAATGGACTTGCATTTATGGTGCTGGACATAAGAAAATCCATAAGGAGAAAAAAAATCACTTCTTGATTTTTTAACAAATAAATCATTATATGTCTGGCTAAAATCTCCTTCATAATTCCTTCCCATTATCCCTTGCCAGATGGAAACACCATCTTAAAGTTGTTATGCATCATTCCTATGGGTGTTTTATGTATTTCTTTAGATGTATTTATCTACATAATGCATATCGCTATTTTAGGACTTAATTTAAATACTAATATAAATAGCATCATATAATATTTATAACTTTAAAACTTTTAAATTCAATATTGTCTTAGATTTAACAAAGCCAGTATATGGAGGGATAACTAAGTAACTTATATTACTTTATAGTTTTTGATTCTATGATTAAACTGCAATTTAATTTCCTTTCTGATGTCAGGTTTATTGTTTCTATGTTTTGGTATTTCAGACACTGTGGCCATTAATTTCTTTGAATATGTCACCTTTTAGACAAGTGGAGATATTCTCTAGAGTAGACAGATAACTGGAAGGACTTAGAGAACTTCCATGGCTTTTCAAATGAGTGGGATCCTTAAGCTAAACACCATAAATGTGTAGAATTACCCCTTACTTATTATTTGTCAACACTTATATTTATCAGCTTTCCTAAATATTTTAAATAAGTTGGGTGTGGAAGGCTATCAGATTATTTTATTGTCATATTGTAATTACTGACAAGAGGGAAAAACATTTCAATTCCAGAAATGACACTGATATTTAACTTTTGTACAAAATTGGGCATGTTCCAGACTCAGAGGCACACCTTAATGATCTGTCAAATGAAGTGTATAATATCAAGTTTGTTTGAAAAGTAATTCCTATTAAACATTTAGAATTACTAGTAGGTTGAATAGCAGTCAATAAATAGTTACTGTGGAGAAATCTCTTAAAAGTTTTAAACCTTGAGATCTTATATTAATCAAATTAAAAGAGTTGAACAATTCTCATTAATTTTCTTTCCAATTGTAAATTATTATGATTTACAAAATGAAGAAAATTATCAGGAGCATTAAATCCTGGTACATCTCATCTGTCTTCATTTCCCTTCTGCAGAAATTTAACTATTGGCTACACACAGTGACATTCGTGGGCATTCAGATTACATGATGTCTGAGGAAAAAGCAGTCTTTGTTAGTCAGGCCTTCTAGGTGCATGTCTCAGCTGGAAATGATTGTGGTTGGAACTGGTGCTGACAGCTTTTAATTCATATGTATGTAACAGAATGGATATGGATTTAATCCTTTTGCCCTGAGTTCAAGGGCAAATGATTCTCCATCATTTCCATACCTCATTTATTAATTACTTTGCTTCTGCTGAAAACATCCTTCTTCAATGGCTAATTCTTAGAGAGGTCAAGCTAAAGGGCAAATATAAAAAATCTGCAAGACAAATGCAAGGTAGTATATTTGTGTTTGGGTGTACATGAGTTTAATGGCAAGAAAATCATTAGCTTTGAAATTTGAGTTCACTCACCTTTCTTCATATGTTTATAGAGAATAAAAATTATTTTGTTCAAGCCCTTAGCTTCATGTCCACAATTTTTGGTCATACAACCAAGGAATCTGAAATGTTTAGCCTCCTTATTACCATCTCATTCTCATCACTTCTCAGACCAAGAAACTCTTTTTTCTGCCCCAATATTGGAATATTATATTTCAAATTTTTCTTTACATTTTCCTCATAAAATTAATTAGGGATTTATAACTGCTTATTTAAACCTAGGAGCAACCCAAATTATAAAACCAATGAATAAAATATTTCATTGGTACATTCATACATTGGAATTCTATGCAGCAAGGAAAAGGAATGAGCTATTGAAACAAAAGGACATGGGCTGGGAAGCGGACTTGGCCCAGTGGTTAGGGCATCCATCTACCACATGGGAAGACCCCCGTTCAAACCCTGGGCCTTCTTGACCCATGTGGAGCTGGCCCACACGCAGTGCTGATGCACGCAAGGAGTGCCATGTCATGCAGGGGTGTCCCCGCATAGGGGAGCCCCATGCGCAAGGAGTGCGCCTCATAAGGACAGCCACCTAGCACAAAAGAAAGTTCAACCTGCCCAGAAATGGTGCTGCACACATGGAGAGCTGACACAATAAGATGACACAACAAAAAGAAAACACAGATTCCCGTGCCGCTGACAACAACAGAAGTGGACAAAGAAGAACATGCAGCAAATAGATACAGAGGACAGACAACTGGGGTTGGGGGGAGGGGAGAGAAATTAAATAAATAAATAAATCTTTAAAAAAAAGAAAAAAAGAACATGGGCTAATCTCAAAATAATTATCGAGTGAAAGATAATTAAATAGTTTATACCACATAATTTCACATATAAAACTCTAGAAAATAAGAACTAGTTTATAGTGGCAGAAGTAAGTTCAGTGCATGCCTTACAGGGAGTGGGAAGGGGATGAAGGGAAAACAACCAAAATTGTGTGAATAAAATTATCAGGTGATGGCTATGTTCAGTATCTTGATTTTTCGATGGTTTCATGGGTGTATATGCAAATTAACACCCATGCATTTGTGCATTTTATATATATGCAGTTTAAAGTATGCCAATTCTATTTCAATAAAGCCATAAAAATGAAAAACAATTTAGCAAATTTTTACTTTTTTATTCCTAGGAAGAATTTTTGTTAAGATTTTAATTACTACATTCTTTACTGGTTTGTAGCACATTCCTCTAAAGGTCATGATTTTATCTGTAAAAATATTATTCAGGATATTGATTATTAAATGATTTTCAGGTTCTCTATTTATACTTCTGTATTGGAGGTGAAATAAAATAAATATATAGAAAAGAGCATAAAATACAAATAAATGTACAGTACAAAAATTTTTTCTAAAATTAATCCTATATGTAAGTGCAACCTAGGTTAAAAAAAAATAGAAAATAATTACCATTCAGGAAACCATTGCATCCACTTCACAATCACATCTTTTTTTTTTAAAGATTTATTTATTTTATTTTTTTCTCTCCCCTTCCCCCGACCCACCTCAGTTGTCTGTTCTCTGTGTCTATTTGCTACGTGTTCTCTGTCCGCTTCCATTGTTGTCAGTGGCACAGGAATCTGTGTTTCTTTTTGTTGTGTCATCTTGTTGTATCAACTCTCTCTGTGTGTGGCACCATTCCTGGGCAGGCTGCACTTTCTTTCATGCTAGGTGGCTCTCCTTACGGGGCTCACTCCTTGCATGTGGGGCTCCCCTGTGCGGGGACACCCCTGCATGGCACAGCACTCCTTGCACGCATCAGCACTGTGCATGGGCCAGCTCCACACGGGTTAAGGAGGCCCAGGGTTAGAACTGTGGACCTCCCATGTGGTAGACAGATGCCCTAACCACTGGGCCAAGTCCGCTTCCCCACAATCACATCTTATATCCTGCGTGAGGGTGACAGTCATTATCCAAATATTATTATCATAATGAAATATCCTGCTTCTCATTAAAGTTTTTAAAATATAATAAGCTTTATTTTAAGCAGGTTTTAGATTACAGAAAAGTTACATAAAAAATACAAGGGGTTCCCATGAATCTTCCCTTCTTCCCTTTACACATCTTCCCCGATTAATAACATCTTATAATAATGTGGTAGATTTCTTACAATTAATGAGTATATATTGAAGCATTGCTGCTAAGCAAGATTTATAGTTTACACTATGGTTTACACTGAATTCTAAAGCCCAATGATTTGAGTGAAAAATATAGATATTTATATTATTCCCTCCCCTACCCTTAGAACTTCTGGTAACCACTGTCTTTATTTCAATGTTACATGTTCTTCCATTACTATGATATTTATAACTTTACTTTGTCCATGGTTACATTGCCCTCTTATGACTTTTCATTCCACAAACTTGGAGATTTGGGGATTGTGCTGCCCTTTCTGCCTCAGATTTAAACAGGGATTAGATATTACAGAACAGATAGAAAGAACTGTATTGCTTGTTTTGGGGGATGGTAATTGTGCCACATAATTTTGGTAGTTGTCCTGGGTGAGTCCAACAAATTGGAGAGTAAGTGTTGGCTGCAACTCTTCTGAGATGCAGGGCTCAACTGGCATATGAGTACACCAGATATTTAATTCTCTGAAACATATTTAACAGATATACTGATAGTTATAAGCTCAAATAAAAGGAGTAGAAGAATCAAGCATAGGGAAATTATAAATGAGTTTAACTCTGTTACATTGCGGAAATAGGTTTTCATATATTCCAAAGTAATGCCCACCGACAGGGTGCTGATTTCAAGGACTTGTGTGGCTTGCCTATAGTGTTCAAATGGTTCTAGAGCCCTTAGAAGCACATTTATTTGAGCCTTTTTTCACAGTAGCAGCTTAGTGAGATCTCCTGAGACTTGCATAATTGATAACCCTTTGAATGAACTCCAACTCACTTTGAAATCTCTTAGCCTTAAAAACTCTTTGTATTTGATGTTTCCCCCTTTTGATTAAGGTCTTTTTAAAAATGCATTACAGGTTGGTGCTTGGTATTAATCCCATGGTGCCAGGGAGGCTCATCCTTGGGAGTCATGTCCTAAACTGTGGGAAAGTTATTGCATTTATATGCTGAGTTTGGCTTAGAGAGAGACCACAGTTGAGTAGCAAGGATGTTTCCAGGAGGTAACACCTAGGCAACTGTAATTATTAGGCTAAGTTTCAATATTACAAGAATAAGGTTCATAGTCACATGCATTAATATTGAGGTCTTGGCATATTCTTCTGTTTCCTTTTATAGGCACTGCCAATGTACTCCAGAGATTCTTGCCTATTTGAGGACATTTCTGGCCCCTCCAGGTTGGGAGTTTATTATTATGTTATTTATTGTGTGGATCTCCATCCACTGAGATAACACACTATGACAAGATGGATACATTCATATTCCTTAGAAGCATGCCCCAGGTGCACCCTTTCCCACATATACCCCCACTACTGACACCCTGCACCAGTGGATCTCCCTTTCATATTTGCCAAAAGAATATTCTCATAACTGAATTTTAAACCATACCTGCAAATCCCCAGAATTCACCTGATCATTCCTCTAGCACTTGCCCCTTTCAATGGAGAGCCCAAACCACCAGCCCAACCCTGGTCACACTCACACTCCAGCACCATCAACCCTACTCACATCCCTGCACCAAAATCACCTCCATCCACTGACAAACCTTACTCTTCCACCTTATCATAGGTTCTGCCCAGACTGAGCATCAGCTTACTATTATCAACTCTCTGTCTCCTGGTACTCTGTCTTCTAGACTATATCTGTGAGTCTGCTCAGTATGCTTAGGTCATATCACTGACATCATGCAATATTTGTCATTTAGTGACTGGCTTACTTCACTCAACATAAGGTCCTTGTGATTATCCATATTATCACATATGTCAATATATTCCATTGTATGTATATTCCACATTTTGCTTATCCATCTCTGTTGATAGACATTGGGTTCCTTCTAGTCTTTGGCAATAGTGAATAATGCCACTAGGAACATTGGTGTGACTATATCTAGCTGTGTCTCTGCTTTCAGTTCTTCTGGGTATAAGCCTAGTAGTGGGATTGCCAGATCAAAAAACAATTCTATATTTAGCTTTCTGAGGAGCCACTAAAATGTCCTTCAAAATTGCTGCACCATTCTACATTCCCAGCTGGATAAATGTAATCCCTCAGTGCCAGGGAGGTTCATCCCTGGGAGTCATGTTCCACACTGGAGGGAAGGAAATGCATTTATATGCTGAGTTTGGCTTAGAGAGAGGCCACATTTGAGCAACATGGAGGCTCTCAGGAGGTAACTCTTAGCATCCTACAGCACTAGGCTAAGTTGCAATTCCAAGAGCAAAGGCTTGTAAGCATAATTATCAATATCAAGGGCCCACCAAAGGACTGGCCTTCTTCAATACTCTCTGCCCTGGACTTGGGGCATTGTTGCTTTTCCACTAGAGAATGTTGTAGAGTTGCCCAGGATGAGAATTCAATATTCTTTCAGTTATTGTGTGAATCTCCACTCACTGGGATGATGCCCTATGAACATTTGAACACACTTATATACCTTATATAATTCATTGTATTTTGATTTGCAGTTCCCTAATAGCTAGTGATGTTGAGAATCATTTCATGCTCTTTTTAGACATTTGTATTTCATCTTTGGAAGAGCATGTATTCAAGTCTCTTGCCCATTTTTAAAATGGGTTATTTGTCTGTTTGTTTTGGAGATGTAGAGTTTCTTTATATATGCTGGTTATTAGTCCCTTATTGAATAAGGCACTCTCAAATATTTTTTCCCATTGTGAAAGTTTTTTTTGACAAACTTCTTTTAAGCACAAACATTTTAAATTTTGAGAATGTTCCATTTATCTATTTTTTCTTTCATTGCTTGCACTTCATGTGTAAAGTTTATGAAACCACTTCTTAATACCAGTTCTCATAAGTACTTCCCTACACCATCTTCTGGGAGCTTTATGGTCTGGGCTCTTACATTTAGGTCTTTGATTCATCTTGAGTTAATTTTTGTATAGGGCATGAGATGATGATCCTTTCTAATTCTTTTGGCTATGGCTATCCAGTTCTCTCAGCAAAATTTGCTGAAAAGGCTGTTCTGTTCCAGGTGTGGCCCTGTTGAATATCAGTTGGCCATATATTTGCAGGTCTGTATCACTACTCTCAATTTGGTTCCATTAGTCAGTATGTCTACCTTGTGTCAATATCATGAAATTTTGACCACTTTAAAGTAAGTATGCTTTAAAGTGAGGAAGCATGATTGTTCCCCCAATGTTTTTGGCCATTCTGGGCCACTTGCCTTTCCAAATAAATTTCATAATTGGCTTTTCCAGTTCAGTAAATTAAGCTGCTTGGTTTTTAAAATTGGTTTTGTGCTAAATTTGTAAATAAATTTGCCTAGGATAGACATCTACTGATATTTAGTCTTCCAGTTCATGAACATGGAATATTCTTCCACTTATTTAGGCCTTCTTTGAATTCTTTTAACAATGTTGTGTAGTTCTCTGTGTACAAGACTTTTATATCCTTAGTTAAGTTCATGCCTAGATATTTGATTCCTTTAGTTGCTATTGCAAATGGAATTTTTGTCTTGATTTCCTCCTCAGATGATTAGTGTACATAAATGCAGTTGATTTTTGCATATTGATCTTATATCCTGCCTGCCACATTACTGAACTTGATTATCAGCTCTAGAAACTTTGTTATATATATTTTTAAGGTCTTTCCACATATATGATCATGTTATCTGCAAATAGTGAAAGTTTTACTTTTTCCTTTCCAATCTGAACTCCTTTTATTTCTTTTTTTTTTTTTATCTAAGTGCTTGAACAAGTTCATATAATAAAATACTAATTTGGAGATAGTGAGCATCCTTGTCTTGTTCCAGGTAGTATAGGGAAAGCCTTTAGCATTTCACCATTGAGTACAATGTTAGCTATGGGTTATTCATATATACCCTTTATCATGTTGAGAAAGTTTCCTTTTTTTCCTATCTCTTCAAATGTTCTTATCAAAAGAGGATGCTCCATCTTTTCTAATTCTTTTTCTGCATCAAGAGATGATCACGTGATTTTTAAAATCTGTTAAATATAGTGTATAACATTGATTTTCTTATGTTGAACTATCCTTGCATACTTGAGATTAAAACCCCCTTGATCATGGTGTATAATTTACTTGATTTCTTGTTGAATATGATTAGCAAATATTTGTTGAGGATTTTAGCATCTAAGTTCAATAGAGAGATTGGTCTCTAGATTTATTTCTTTGCACAGCATCTTTATGTGGCTTTGATATAACATGATGTTGACATGATAGAATGAGTTAAGTAATATTCCCTCCAATTTCCTTTTTTTGGAAGGATTTAAGAAATATTAGTTCTTTCCAGAATGATTGGTAGAATTCCCCCACAAAGCCATCTGGTCCTGAACTTTTCTTAGATGGAGGGTTTTTGATGACTAATTCAATCTTACTACTTGAGATTGGTCTGCTGAGGTCTTATAATTCTTCTTTCTTCAATGTAGTTTCTTGTTTTTAGAAATTTATTCACTTTATGTAAGTAATCCATTTGTTGATATCCATTTTTTTCTAAGTATCCTTTTATGATACTCTTTATTTCTGTGTGATCTGTGGTAATATCCCCTCTCATTTTTTATTTTATTTATCTTCATTTTCTGTCCTTTTTCTTTGTTAGTCCAGCTAAGAGTTTGTCAATGTTATTTTTTCAAAGAACCAGCTTTTGGTTTTGTTAATTTTTCTAGGTTTTTTTTTTGTTGTTGTTCTCAATTTCATTTAATTCTGCTCTAATCTTTATTTCCTTCCTTCTGCTTGCTTTGGGATTAGTTCATTTTACTTTTTTCTAAGTCCTACGGATGAGCAGCTAGATCTTTGATTTTAGATTTTTCTTTTTTAATGTTGGCATTTATGGCTATACATTCCCCTCTCAGCACTGTCTTTGCTGAATCCCATAAGGTTGATAATTTGTGTTTTCATTTTCATCCATTTTATGTCAGTTTGTTAGAATTCCAAAAGAAATACTAATTATGTTTATAAACTGGTCTCTTCCCCTGGGCTAGTGATACCCTTAGATTGTATTGAATTCAGAGGTTTCACTTATACTTGAGTAAATTATACTTGAGTAAATTTGATTGGGCCACATCAGTAGGTCAAAAATCTACAGATGAAATGTTACGATGAAAAAGCTACAGTTTATAAATTTGATGGATGCTAAAATCAATATATCAAGGTCAGCTATATTTCTATAAACCAGCAACATTAGGAAATATAACTTAAAAATAAACTGGGAATAAACATAAAAAGACATTATTTAAGGTAATTTAATCTTGTGTGACACAGACTTGAAAATAGTCACTTTAAACATGAAAACTTCTTTCTCAATTAACACTTATAAAGTGAACCATGAATTTCAATAGGGTGAACATTTCACCCTATTTTTTTAATGAGAAATTTTATTTGGCTCAATTAAGAGCCATTAAACATTGCTCAGATCATAAGCATATGGCTTACACAAAATGGTTAAGAGGATTGCAAGGTGATATACAAAATTGGACCAACAAACTACAAGACAGAAAAATCGCCTCTTTACTGCATAAAAACTACAAGCCACTAGGATTTTATCAGTATCAGTTACAAGAAGCACCCCTTAGAAAAACCCACAATTTTGCCTTATAAGCCCCTTCCAGTAAAAGTAGAGGGATGTTTAGTAGTTGAAATATATACACATTTCCAGTACTTCTCCAGAGCATCTGAGAAGGGGCCTGCTATTAACTGGCAAACTAGAAACTCAGTAACCATCCCAGCAATTTACCTCAAGGTTTGAGCCCAAAAGTAGCATGCAACATGGCAGTAGTTCATTGTAAGCCTCCAGAAAGCTCTCCCAGGTTGAATGTTACGAGCAAGGGTGACCACATGCCCTGACCCAGATGCCCTCACCCAACAGGCATGAATTTGTCACCTTCCCCCTAAGTCCCCAAGATCTTCACCTGTAACACAGTGCAGCTCTGTGGGCAAATCAAACAACCCCACACCACAACTTTGTGCTTAGGAACAGTGCATCAAGCAAAATAAAATTTTTACTAATATGTTGACAGTGGTGGTTTCCTAAATTTCCTAAACACAAATTTGATGAATTACTGTAAACTCCACTTCAAGTTTATTGCCAGTGTCAGGAGATGTTTCTATTGTGGGAAACTGGCTTACCTATTGGTTGCTTCCTGTTATTGTAGATGATGTTGTAAGTTGCTTCCTCTTATTGTAAATGTTACCTTATTGTAGATGTTGCAAGTTGCTTCCTGCTACTGTAGAAGATGTTGCAAGTTGCTTCCTGTTATTATAGAAGATGGTGCAAGTTGCTTCCTGTTATTGTAGAGGATGTTCCAAGTTGCTTCTTGTAGCAAACAGCTGCTCATTAGCTTCCAAATAAATATGATGTGGAAACTAGAGTTAAGGCTCTCAGTTTCAAGAACCTGTGAAGTCCCCTGGTCCCATCTTTGCTTCCTCTTTTGTGTCTTCCTTTCTGTCCTTTTATTTCTTCCATTCTGTGTTGCCTTGCCTTCATGCAGACCCATTGCTGAGCTGGTCTCAGCAACTGACTCCTGAACAGGGACCCAAGGGGAAGAAGAGCTTCAAGCTAAATTAAAGGTGTTGTCATGGCACAGAGCTCCAAGTGGTTTAGAAGGCCTTCCAAGTCCTCAGTGGGTAAGGACACTCCTGGGTATTCTAGCAGGATTATGATGGGAAATGGAGACAGTTCAACAAAATGTCACCTGTATGTCTGTCTCCTCAAATGACTCCTCAAGGCAGGAGGAGCCAAGGCCAGCATATAAAATATAAAAAGTCTTATATTTTAGAACTTTTATAGATTATAGAAAAATATTGCTCATGGTTCCCAGCAGTAGGATGTTTAGAATTAGAGGACAGGGAAAGACTAGGAAAAGAGTTAGAAAAATTACATGCACAAGGTGTCCCACTCCCTGTTACTATTTGGTCCACTTGGACAATTATTAAATTTGTTTTGGAACCTTTGCAAACAGAAGATGAGGAAGAGAAAAAGGAAAATAGAGAAGGTAAGGAAGTTCCTTCCTTTTAATTTTTTGATACTAAATATAAAGCTATTTTGCCTTCAGCTCTACCATTAACTGACTTTAGCAAGTCACTTTCCCCCATGCCAACACCTCTTCCCCCTCCTGGGCCTGGAAATGCTCAGCCAAAGTTGTCAGCTTTACAACAAGGCATTTTACAGGCTAGAAGGGAGGGCGACTTGGAAGCACTTCAAATTGCAAATGGAGAAACTGACAATGAAAACTGCATGGCTAAAAGTTAGAGCAGTTTCACCTCGCACCTGGAGATGAGTTAAAAAATCTAAAGTCAGGAAGCCAAACAACAGCTAACCAAGATCCCAGTTACATCTTATATCAGGATTGAGTCCTTGCCTGATATGTATGCTTTGTTAGTATTCTTACAAAAAGTGTTCAAGCACATAAAAAGTTTATAGGCTTAGAATGGCTTTACCTTAAGTATTAAACAAAAGAAAGAAAGAAAGGACTACTTTTGTGTTTATCTGTTAGTTCAATGTCAGTGTGTGTGTGGTAATTGTTTCAGTGTGTGTTGTAATGGTTTCTGTGATTGTTCATTGTCAGTGTGTATTTTGAGACCTCCAGATGGTGATATAAGTTGACAAATAAAATTTTCTAAAAGAGCTCTATTAAAAAAAAAAAAAACTACTACTAGTAATAAACACTTATACTATTCCTAAGTTTATTTTTTTTTTTCAGGAGAGAAGGCAAAAAGCTTTATTTTTGTGTACCTTTAACAGCAATTTTTTCTTTCTTTTTGAACAAGGGGCCCCACATTTTCATTTTGCATTAGGAGCTTCAAATTATGTGGCTGGCCTTGTTCATCACTTACTAATTGTGTGACATTGAGAAAGGTATTTAAGTACTCAATTCCTCAGTTTCCATCTATGTAAAATGGGGAAGATAATCGTATCTTTCACATAGTGTTGTTGAAAGAATTAAGTATACCAATATAAGTTAGATTCCTAAAATGGTAGTCAGCTAGTATATAAGTATTTTCTTTTTTTTTTTTCATTTTTTTTATTGACTTTGTAATAATATTACATTAAAAATATATATGTGAGGTCCCATTCAACCCCTCCCACCCCCCCTCTCCCCCCCCCAAGTTTAAAGTGTTAATGAGATCTCTATAGTTGTAAGTCTTGATTAATAAAATGCATATAAAAGTTGGAAAAGTATTGTGGTAGCATTCAGGGAGATAATGTGTTTCATAAAAGTAAAATAATCCTGAATGAAGACAAAACATGCAAAAACTGTGTGAAAAGGGCAACAATGGATTTCTGCAGTTCTTCAAGGCTTTCTGCCCTGGCCTGATGGCAATGAATCTGGCTGCATAGAAGAAACCTGTGGCAGTGACCCTACTAAGAAACATCAGAGACAATGGTATCTTAAGGGCCTGGAATAGGCAAACAATTGGGACAAGCTGTAAGGACCTTGCTACTCTATCAAATTCTTAAATGTTTGGTTGGGTAAGATAAAACTATACTCTCTGCTGTAATTGATAAAGTACAATGTTTCCTCAAATTAATAGAATTTGTAATATTGTTGGAATACTAAAAATCTTTTATCCCTCACTGAGATGTGTTAATTAGGAAAGGTCCTTCATGGGAGTAGGAGGACCTCCAGCAGGCTGCTTTAAAAAATAATTTTTTTAAAAAGGGAGAAGGTGGATATTGCCGTAGCCTGTGAATTGGATATGGCCAGCACCAATATTGGCTTTAGGTTGGGTTTGTGGCAAAGGCAACATTCTAATTGAGTACCCCTCGGGTTTTAGTCATGATTGTGGGAAAAGGCAATAAGTACAATATGAAAAAAGCAAATATGTGCAGCATAGGAAGCCCTGCTAATAGTGAAAGGCTTAACTCAGTAGTGTCTGGTTACTCTGAAGACTGCCATCCCTATCCAGGGGTGGATTGCAAATACTAAAAGCAAGACAAAAACAATGGACTGTTGTGAATCACCCTTTATGGGGGAGAGATCTGTAGAAGAACATCTGGGACACCTGCCAGCAGTGACAGGTAACTGTGTCATGTCCCTGCTCACTCCTCTAACATCCTCCTTAGGACTGTTGAGGCAGATGCTTCATGAAGATCCAGAACCATACAACTGAGACCTGAGAAGAAGTAGAGTGGCTTCACTGGAAAGGTGAACCTTGTGGTGGCTAGCCCAGCAGTTCCAGCTGCCTGTTGTTCACTAGCAGTTTGTGGATATCATCCATGAGTGTCCTTCATGAGCACTTCAATGACTGTGACATCAGTCCCCTCCTGCTCTTAGGAAGGGCAAGATATGCTTTCACTGCTACAGACACTCTTATAACAAGCCACCTATTGTTTTCTGCCTGGAAAATGAGTCCTCACAATGATAAACTAAGCTAATTCAACACTGAGTTGTGGTCCAGTAAAGATGCTAAGAGCAGGACCAATGAAGGGATTGAAATTATGCACTAAACTTCCAGCTGCCCCACAGCCCAAAATGGGGGAGTAACAATAATTTGTCATTGCCTATGCTTCAAACTATACAAATTGGGGAAAATGATGTCATTTTTTATCAAGTACTGGCCTACATAGCCTTGCTGGTAGGAAATCTTAAGTCCATGAGAAATAAGTCATCTGCTAGTTGAAAGTTTGTATAATCTGCTGTAGTTATGGATTATGTATAAAATGCTGTTCTCTGATTTGACATTGTTACTTAAACAAGAACCACACAATGAGCCCTTCAGGGTATGAGGTACTAAGAAATCGCCAAATCTGCCTTTGTTGCTTTATAAAAACAAAAAGGGGGATATGTGGTGGGAAACTGGCTTACCTATTGGTTGCTTTCTGTTATTGTAGATGATGTTGTAAGTTGCTTCTTGTTATTGTAAATGTTACCTTATTGTAGATGTTGCAAGTTGCTTTCTGCCACTGTAGATGTTACAAGTTGCTGTTATTGTAGAATGCGACGGCTTGCTCGGTCGGTAGAGGTGGGGTCTGGCTGCGGACGAGGGGTCAGTCCAGCTCTGGATGAGGGGTCGGTCCCACTTGGGACGAGGGGTCGGTCCCACTTGGGACGAGGGGTCGGTCCGGCAGCAGACGAAGGATCGGTGTCACAAGGGGTTGCGCGGTTCGGCTGACGGGGTGGCCCGGAGAAGCCGGCGATGAAGGGGTCGCCCGGAGAAGCAGGCGACGAACTGGGGACAAGGGAGGCCAGGCCCTTGTCGGGGGCTCTCAGGACTGGAGGGCGCACGGCAGAAAAACTACCGCGGAGACAAGGTAAACACGCAAGTCCACTTTATTGAGGGAGAGGCAACAGTTTTATAGGGGCTGGGGAAGGCTGATTGGTCGAAGCCACGCCCTGTTCTGATTGGTTGCCGGCGAAAGGTCAGTGGGCGGTACTGGACGGGGGAGGGGTGGTGGTTAGGGATTGGCTGTCGCTGTTGCTGGGGGAAGGGGCAGGGTTTAGGGATTGGTGGCTGCTGTTGCTGGGGTGGAGGGCAGACTTGAGTTTCCCGCCCACGCCTGGCTGTTGCTGCTGTGGGGGCGGGGGGAGGGAAAAGGGCAGACTGGATTTTTCCGCCCACGCCTGGCTGTTGCTGCTGTCGGGGGAGGGGAAAAGGGCAGACTGGAATTTTCCGCCCTGCGCCTGCACAGGGAGAAAGAAGAAGAAGGGTGCCGCCCCACAGGCATCGTGTGGCGCCATCCGGGAGGAGGGGCGGCCGCGGAAGCATGGCTGCCGAGAAGGGGAGACCCGAGGGCACTCTGCGCCCATGCCGAGCTCCCTTCAGGGGTGGCGGTGAGTCCGGCCAGCCACCCTATTATGGGGGCAGCGGCTTGGCCTGCCGCGGCTGCTCCCCCGCCAGGCCAGCAAACCACACTTCAGCCCGAGGGGTGACCGCAGTAGAAGATGTTGCAAGTTTCTTCCTGCTATTGTAGAAGATGTTGCAAATTGCTTCCTGTTATTGTAGAGGATGTTGCAAGTTGCTTCGTGTAGCAAACAGCTGCTCGTTAGCTTCCAAATAAATACGAAGTGGAAACTAGGGTTGAGGCTCTCAGTTTCAGAACCTGCGAAGTCCCCTGGCCCCATCTTTGCTTCCTCTCTTGTGTCTTTCTTTCTGTCCTTTTACTTCTTCAGTTCTGTGTTGCCTTCCCTTCATGCAGACCCATTGCTGAGCTGGTCTCAGCACATTTCCTCCAACAGAGACATTCAAAAGGGAAGCACTTTCTCCATCAGAAAATTCTTCCCCACTTGAGGGTCACAACATGAGCATGGGGCCTGACTGGTTGTCCAGGTCTTTTCTTGCATACCGTATAGGATAAAAAGCAAAAGTTCAAAGCCAAGCACAAATTTGCTCTTTGCAGACTCTAACCTAGTATCTGGGGGAAAATAACTAATTTTTCCAGAGCAAGGAATAAGTAGAAAACAGTCATTCAAAAAAAAAAAAATCTAATTACATGGGAATTCTACAAATGTGCCTGATTGTTTCAGAAGTTCACAACTTCCATAATAAAAATATATTTTAAATAAGATGGGTTGGGGGGAAAATACACCAAAGACATGGACCATAGTTTAGTAATAGATGATAACATTCATTATTTGTAACAGATGTTTCACAACAATGCAAGGTGTTGGTGGAGTGATGGAACCCTGTATGATATGAATGTTTGTAAGTTCATAATTTTACTACATACTTATCATTTATGTATTTTAATGTGTGAATGATATAACTTAATAAATTTTTAAAAATAAAGGTTATTTCTGTAAATGCCAAGATATACCCTTGATTTAATAGAGGGGGCCTTTCAGGTGCCATGGTCCATGGGCTGGCTTGTTTCCTCAGTGCACTTAGAAGTGCATTTCAGGATCCCATGACCCTGTGGTACAAAGTGAAAAGCAAAGCTTATTAAAATGCAGCTTAAGGGAAGTGGATTTGGCCCAACAGATAGTGCATCTGCCTACCACATGGGAGGTCCAAGGTTCAAACCCAGGGCCTCCTGACCCATGTGATGTGCTGGCCCATGTTCAAGGAGTGCACCCCATAAGGAGAGCCACCCAGGGTGAAAAAAGTGCAGCCTGCCCAGGAATGGCCCTGCACACATGAAGAGCTGATGCAGCAAGATGATGCAACAAAAAAGAGACACAGATTACAGGTGCCACTGACAAGAATACAAGCAGACACAGAAGAACACACAGTGAATGGACACAGAGAGCAGACAACTGGGGGGGGGTGTGGGGAAGGGGAGAGAAATAAAAAAATAAATCTTAAAAAAAATGCAACTTGAAAAAAAAAAAAGACACAACTGTCTCCTAGAGGAGTCTAATTCCTGGAAAACAAATGGATATTAGACTAGGTGGTTTCTTGGAATTAGTAGACCTTTATGAATTCTTCGGGTGTTCACAGAACATCCTCCATACAGAATATATGCCATGTCATAGAATCAGTAAATTTTAAGTCAGAAACTAATCACAATGGAATTAGAAAAGTTTAACCAAATTTGGGAAATTCAGAAATATGGAATATAGACAGCTCTTCCAGGTGTCAGGAATTCTTCGGGTATTTTCTCAATGAAATATCCTCATGATACCCATGAAATATGTTCAAGAAAAAACTGAGGGAAAGGGATTAAGTACATCATCTGAGGTCAAGTTATATAGGTAGAGCCGACATATAAACCATTTCTTTGTGGTCCAACAACCATATCTCACATAGAAGATGACCTATAAAAAACTTAAAAAAGATACTTGGATGTTACAGGTGCAGGAAAAACTGCCAACAGTCTCCTGTGATTTACATAAATATTGCAATTGCTAGTCCTTGATGGTTTGTCTCAAATTGTGACCCTTAACCCTATTTTGATGCTCTTTGTTCCCATTCACTAGGACATATTTATTTTGTGCATTTTTGGAGCAGTGTTGAAGCAGGTAAAGCTGATGGAACAAGATAAAGAGAACAAAGAGATGGAGATGGAAATCACTCTCAGATTTTGCTGGTAAACAGTCACATGAGACACTGAGAAAGTGCGGGGAGTGTAGAATAGTTGGGAAATAATGGAAAAGATATCTCAATAGAATGAACATATTAGTTCTCTCCAAATTTATCTATGGAATGAATACAACTTTATTCAATATATAAAATTCATAAAGCAAACAAATGATTAAGAATAACTAAAGGTGGGAATTTTCTTGTCCAGATATCAGGCTTTTAAAAAAATGTTTGGTAACATTTTAATTTTAAACAAATCAAGACTGGATGGCTTGGCCTCATAGACTGTGATAGTTTGGGACTGTTGTATACACCCCAGAAAATAATCCTTTTAAAAGCTAATCCATTCCTGTGGGTGTGAGACCATTTGATGAAGTTCTTTGTCAAGGCATGGCCCAGCAGGGGTATTCATCCTACCACTGGAGCCCTTTATAAATGAAATGAACATAGAGAGAGAGAAAACAAGAGAATGCCACAGAAGCAAGAAGCTGAAATGAATGAAACCCAGAAAAGAAGTTGCCACCATGTGCCTTACCATGTGGCAAAGGAAACAAGGATCTCCAGCAGCTAGTCTTCAGGAAGAAAGCAACACCTTGATGATGCCTCAATTTGAACATTTTCCCAGACACTAACCATAAGCAATAAATTCCCGTTCTTAAGCCAAACCCATTTCAAGATATTATTTTGAGCAGCTCAGGAAATTAAAACACATTTTAATAACAGAAGAGTGGGGTGCTGCTGCTGACAACACCAAAAAAAAAAAAAAAGGGAAAATGGCTTTGGAATTGGTCATGGGTAGAAGCTGGAAGAACTGTTGAGCCATTTGATATAAAGGACCTAGATTGCTTTGAAGAGATTGTTGGCAGATATATGGATAATTACAATACTTCCATTTATACCTTAGACAGAAATGATGAATGTTATTGGAAATGGGAAGAAACACTCTTTTAAAATGGCAAAGAATTTGGCAAAATTAAGTTCTGTTTAAGGATGGAAGGCAAAATTTGAGAATGATGAAGTTGGATATTTAACTGAAGAGATTTTGAAGCTAAGTTTGGAAAGTGCAGACTGGTTTCTCCTTGCAGTTTATAATAAAATGGAAGAGTAACAGGATAAGCTGAGAACTGAACTGGGCACAAGGAAGCCAGAAATTGATCGTTTGGAAAATTGTGATCTCCCAGAAAGTGAGTCCCCAGAAAATAGTATTCCATGCAACGGTTTAACTGAATATCTCATTGTGCATAAGGAGTTGAAATGCAGTTACCCAGGAAGGCTATTGAATGCATTCACTAACAGCCTGGACTAAAATGGACAGAGAAGGGACAGAATGAATGAAAAATCACTTCAAAAGCAAAACCATTGAAGCTGATGTCTAGACTGAAGACATCTTCTCAGGCCAAGAGAGTGAGTCCACCCATGTGTGTGAGAAGGGAAGTCTGTGCCAGCACATAGAGTAGGTGGGCCTTTTGCACCATTGTTCAAGAAGGGTGCCACCACAGAGGGGGTGAACCTATTACCTGGGGAGAGTCTGGCTGCCATCTCAGTGACCTGATAGGATTGAACCTGCCCTCTAGAGTTTGCAGAGAGTCTGGCTGCCACCCCAGCTTTCTCAGAGAATAGAGTCTATTCCCCAAGGATTGTGACAAACCTGTAAGTCACATCAGTGCTTGAAGAAGGGGGACCCTTCACCCCAGCCTTTGGGGTGAGCCTGGCCACTGTACAAGAATATTGAAGGGGTGTGGGTCTGCTGCTCCATTGGGCCCACAGGTTAAAACATTGTTCCATGGATAACTCTAAGACCTTTAATTTTTCTGTCTTTATTTTTTTAATGTTACATTAAAAAAATGAGGCCCCCATATACACCCTACCCCCTCCTCACACCTCCCCCAAAAACAACAACCTCCTCCATCATATGAGACATTCATTGCATTTGGTGAACACATCTCTGAGCACTGCTGCACCTCATGGTCAATGGTCCACACCATAGCCCACACTCTCCCACAAAATCCACCCAATGGGCCATGGGAAGACATACAATGTCCAGTAATTGTCCCTGCAGCACCACCCAGGACAACTCCAACCCCCAAAAATGCCCCCACATCACATCTTCCTCCCACTCCCTACCCCCAGCAGCATGGCCACTTTCTCCACACCAATGCCACATTCTCCACAATTACTAATCACAATAGTTCATGAATAGAATATCAGTAAGTTCACTCTAATCCATACTCTATTCCTCCACCCCGTGGATCTTAGAAGGGTTGTATCCACTCCACATCTATATCAAGAGGGGCTTAGATTCCACATGGATGCTGAATGCAATTCTTCTGCTTTCAGTCATAGGCACTCTTGGCTCCCTGGTGTGGTGGTTGACCTTCTTCACCTCCATGTTAGATGAGTGGGGTAAGTAAGACCTTTAATTCCAAAGGATTATGCCCTGCAGGGTTTCAGAATTATTTGAGAACAATGACTGCTATTTTCCTTCCAGTTTCTCCTCTGGGAATGGGAATGTTTTCCTATGCGTGTTCTTCCTTTGTATATTGGAAGCAGATAACTGTTTTCACAGGTCCACAGCCAGAGAGGAATTGTGATCCAGAACAGGCCACACCAATCACTGATTTTGATGAGCCTTTCTACTTAGTATTGTTATTGAAATAACTTAAGGATTTTGGATATTGTAAGGGTATGAATGTATTTTACATATAGAAAGAACAGGGGTCCACAGGGTATTGTGTGGTGATTTGAAGCTGTAGGTACACCAGAAAAACATGTTCTTAAATTTAGTTCATTCCTGTGGGTATGAATCCATTGTAAGTAGAAACTTTTGATAAGGTTATTTCAGTTAAGATGTGGTCCACCTCAGTCAGGATGGATCTTAATCCTATTACTGGAGTCCTTTATAAGCAGAATGAGATTCAGAAGGGAGAGAAAGCCACAGGAAGCAAGATGCTGTACATCAGACATAACCTGGAAGGAAAGGAAGGGACAAGAAGAGGCCATTATGTGTCTTGCTATGTAGCAGAGGAGCCAAGGATCACTGGCAGTCAGGCCCAAAATGCCACAGTCTTTGAGGAGACAGCATCACCTTGAAGATGTCTTGATTTGGATGACTTTTAGGTTCATATCCATAAGCTAATAAATTCCCATTGTTTAAGCCACCCATTTAATGGTATATGCTACAGCAGCCCAGGAAATGATAACAGACTTCCTTAAGCTAGGACACATGAGAATACATTCTAAAAAGTCTGAGAGCATCAAGCATTGCTGGGGCTGAAGGGCTGCTAGGACACATAGCCTACTGTCAGTTGTGAAAACATAGACACATTTTGCCATTTATCTAATAAAGTTAACAATATCTTATATTAATTGTATCAGTTTGAGATTATTTTATGAATAAGAAAAAGAGAAATATTATGTTTGTAAACTAATCTTTTCTTCTGGATATGATACCCTTCATTTGTACTAAATTCAGTTAAGGGGCCTTTAATTAGATTACTTGATAAGATTGATTTAGGGCTTTTGATTGTACATTAGTGAGGTGTGACTCAGGTTGCATCCCCATCTATTTGCTGGGTCTGATATAAATGGATTCACATGGAAAAACTGAGGGGGAAAATGCAGCTGACTTTTTTTTGAGAAGCTTTAGATTACATGTTTCATAAAAAAATGCAGCATATTCCCATATGCCTCACCCTATCCCCCTCTAACACTTTGCAACATTAACAACATCCTTCATTAGTGTGGTATACTTATTATACTTGATGAACATATATTTAAATATTGCTACTGGAAATGGATTACAGTTTACATTATACTTTACAGTCTGCCCTGCATAAATTTATAGGTTATGACAAAATGTATAATGGCCTGTATCCATCAGGACATTCCTATGTCCCAAAAATGCCCCCAGGTTACAACTGTTTTTACTATCCCTCCCCTCAGAATCTCTACAGGGGACATGGCATTTATATCAATGGTAAAAGTTCTTCCATTGCTAGAATAATAATAACTCTATAATAGAATAATTTATTCCATGATCATTTCCCAATCTTGAAGATTTTGGGATGGTGATACCAAATTTGTTTCTAATTGAGAGGGAACGCAGATCCCCTGGGGCAGATGGATGGAGCTATCCTGCTTGCAGTTGCAGATATTCTATTCCTTGGGATGGGTGTTGTCAATCATCATCTCATTAGTCGTCTTGGGTGATTCTTATGAACTGGAGAGTAAGTGTTGCAACTCTGCTGATTCAGGACTCAATCAGCATATGAACAGACCAAAGATTTAAGTTTCTGAGGCATATATTTAACAAGCATATGCTAATAATAGGTTCAAATGAAAAGGGCAGAAGAGCCATGTATAGGGAAACTAAATGAGCCTAACTCATTGACATTCTGGAGCAAAAATTCCCAAAAGAAGCCCATTGACAGGGTGATGGATTCCTGAACTTGTCTGCCCTGCTTATAGTGTCTAGATGTCTCTAGAGCCACCAGGGGCCCCACTGTTTGAGGCACTATTTGCTGCAGCAGTCAATGAGATCCTGCTGACACAGGCATTAAATGTACCCTTTGGAATGACCTCCAGACTCACTTTGAAATCTCTTAGCCATAAAAACTCATTTATATTTAATATGTCCCCATTTTGGTCAAGGTCTTTATCCAAATGCATTGCTAGTTGTCACTTGGTAATAATCCCTTGGTGCCAGGGAAGCTTATCCCTGGGAGTCATGTCCCTCACAAGAAGGAAGGTAGTGCATTTACATGTTGAGTTTTACTTTGAGAGAGGCCATATTTGAGCAACAAGGAGGCTTTCAGGAGGTAACTGGTAGGCAGTATAAAATACTAGGCTAACTTAATTTCACAAGAAAACTTTCATAAGTACCATCATTAATATCAAGGGTCTAGCATAATCACCTATCTTCCTTCACCAGGTACTACTCATGTATTCAGAGGATTCTTGCCATTCTATTAGAGAATGTAGCAGGAATCCCCAGAATGGGAATTTAATATTCTTTTGCTTATTGTGTGTGTCTCCACCCACTAAGACACACCCCATGAATACATACACATATGCCTTAGAGGCATGCCCCAGGTGTGCCACTCTCCACACACCCACCCATTACTGATACTCCACAGCAGTGATCCTTCCCTTCTGTGACCCTTCTGTGATCCTAAACTTCTCCAAAAATGAAGTAAAAAAATAATGAATCAAATTAATAAGAAAATAAAATAATTTTAAAAAAACTAAAATAAAAATAAACTAAAAAATTTTGAAAGAAAATAATATTTTTTATACTTTATGACTTTCAACATTGTAAGACCTGTTATCTTATATGTACACTGGAAATTTCTTCTGCATGTTCCCCCAGTGGTTTATTTTTCTCACTTTATCTTCAAAGAAGTTTTAGGTTACTGAAAAGTCACATAGAAAATATAGGCGATTCCCATATACCCAACACCCTCCCAATCTTCCACTCTCCCCTATTAATAGCATTTTATGTGTGGATGGTTCATTTATTACAAAAGATGTACAAATATTGAAGCATTGCTCCTAACCATGGTCAATGGTTTACATTATAGTTTACATTTTGAACCATATGCTTTATAGGTGAAATTTAAAATGGCTTGTATCTGTTATTGCAAGATCATGTAGAACAATTCTAACGTCCTAAAAATGCCCTAAGCTCCACTTTTCTATTCCCTCCCTCTCCCCTAAGAACCTATGGTAACTGCTACATTTTAGTTTTTGAAGAATAAGATTCATAGTTACATGCAATAATGTTGAGGGCTTGTCCTACTGGTCTGTTTTCTTTTATTAGGCATGGCTCTGTTCTCAAGTGATTCTTGCCCCTCCTCCTGAGAACATAGCAGGACTCCCCAGAATGGGAGTTTACTATTTTCTTATTTAAGGTGTGAGTCTCCATCCACTGATATAACACACTTTGACAAGATTAACACATATTCCACTGAAGCATGCCCCTGGCATGCCCTGGCATGAATATCCCCACACACCTGACACCCTACATCAGCAACTCTCCCATGCTGTATTTGCCAAAAGAGCATTCCCAATATTGTAGCTTTAACCATGGATCTGCAAATCCCCAAAGTTTACCTGCTCATTCCTCCAACCCTCCCCCCAGTTCCATGGATAGTCCAAACCAATACCCAAACCTACTGTCCCTCATAGACCAGCATGAACAAACCCAATCACATCACTGCACCACTCTCCCACCCATTCACTGCCCAACCATGCCCTTTTACCTAGTCATAGATTTTGCCCATATGGGCATCTATTCACCACCCTCTACTCCCTTTCTTTGTTAACCTATCCTCCACACTCTAACTCCAAGAATCTGCTCAATTTGCCTAAGTGATATCAGTGAAGTCAGGCAATATTTGTCCTTCTGTGACTGGCTTACTCCTAAACATAAGGTCTTCAAGATTCATCCATGTTATCCCATGTGTTAATACTGCATTCCTACTTACAGCTGGGTAATATTCCATTGTATGCATATACCACAGTTTGCTTATCCATTCATCTCTGATGGACATTTAGGTTGCCTGCCACTTTTGGCAGTAGTGAATAATGCCACAGTGAACATTGGTGTGCATGTATTTGTTCATGTCCCTGCTTTCAATTCTTCTGGGTATATACCCAGCAGTGAGATTGCTGGATCATTTGGCGGTTCTACATTTGATGTGGGCTATGGGTGGAGGGCTCTTTGTCTCTTCAGAGATAACTAAGTTGTTTGACTTGTGGGTGTGGAACGGTGGGGGGCTGCAGTCCTGCCCTTGGGGACTGGCAGCAGCTCCAGTCCCAGGAAATGTTTAACAATGCGGGGGCTATAAACTTTAAGTATTTAGGGGAAATGCAAAAACCAAATGTGCTAAAGGCTTATCTAGAATGTCTGGAGTCCATGCTAAAAGCTTACCTAAGATGTGGAAGATATATGCTAATTGAAGCCTATTGAGAACTGAAACAAAGGGACCATTTGGCCTTTCCTCTCTGTATAAAAGACGTTTGAAAATCTTGTTCAGGGCTCGGGATTCAAACTGAAAGCTCCCGAGTCCGGCCGGCCGTCAATAAACCATTTTTCCTTCTCAAAATCATTGCTGAGTCCTGGCCTCTCTATACTCAAATAATTGAACTTCTCTTAAATTCCACAACACATTAAACTTCTGAAAAACTGTCACACTCCCCTCCACAATGGCTGCATGATGCTACATTCCCACCAGCCTGTGGGAAGTGTTCCCTTTCCTCCACATCCTCTCCAACACTTGAACTCCTCTGTTTTTAAAATAGTTGGCAGTCTATTTCATTTCCATTTTGATTTGCATTTCTCTAATAGCTAGTGATGTTTAGCATCTTTTCATGTGGTTTTTAGCCACCTGTATTTCTTCTTTGGGGAAGTGTCTATTCAAATCTATTGCCCATTTTTTTAAAGTGGGCTGTTTTCCTTTTTCTTTTCTAGATGTAGGAGTTCTTTATATATGCTGAATATTAGGCCCTAATCAGGTAGAAGTTTATAGTATTATTCAGCCAAATGGGGTGCTGCAAAATACCAGAAGTCTGTTGGTTTTTATAAAAGGTATTTATTTGGGGTAGAAACTTACAGTTATCAGGCCATAAAGCATAAGTTAGTTCCCTCACCAAAGCCTGCTGCAGCATGCTGGAGCAAGATGGCTGCCAATGTCTTCAAGGATCCAGCCTTCCTCTTCCTCTTAAGATTCTGTGGTCCCAACTTCTTCCAATATCAGCTGTACACTGGGATGTCTCATCTCTCTCCTGAGGCTTGTTTCTCTTTGGACTCAGCTGCTCTGTTCTCTCCACAGGCTCTTTCTCTTCCTGGTGCCTCTGCCATGTCTATGGAGCCACCTTTATTCCTCTGTGTTCTTCTGTTGTATGTTTACTTCCTGGGATTCCAGCATCAAAAAAGTCTCCAACTAACTCTTCTGCCATGTTCTTTCCTCAGTAGGTGGGGAATCAATGTCCTACTGTTGTGGCCAATTAAAGCCTTAATCATTATTTAATCAAGTAAAAGTGAAACCTCTGAATTTAATAAAATATACTATGCCCAAAGGAACAGACCAGTTTACAAACACAATCCAACATCTGTTTTTGGAATTCACAAACTATTCCTGATGTGGGCTATGGGTGGAAGGCTCTTTGTCTCTTCAGAAATAACCTAAGCTGTTTGACTTGTGGGTGTGGAACAGTAAGAGGCTGCAGTCCTGCCCTTAGGAACAATGGAAACGGCTCCAATCCCAGGAAACAGTTTAACAATGCAAGGGCTATAAACTTTAAGTATTTAGGGGAAATGCAAAAACAAAATATGCTAAAAGCTTATCTAGAATATCTGGAGTCCATGCTAAAAGCTTACCTAAGATATGGAAGATATATATGCTAATTGAAGCCTATTGAGAACTGAAACAAAGGGACCATTTGGCCTTTCCTCTCTGTATAAAAGATGTTTGAAAATCTTGTTCAGGGCTCGGGATTCAAACAGAAAGCTCCCGAGTCTGGCCGGCCATCAATAAACCATTTTTCCTTCTCAAAATCATTCCTGAGTCCTGGCCTCTCTATACTCAAATAATTGAACTTCTCTCAAATTCTACAACATTCCAAATTACTACAGTTACCAAATATTTTCTCCCTTTGAGTAAACTGCTTTATCACTTTCTTGACAAACTCCTTTGAAGTACAAAACTTTTTAATTTTTAGGCAGTCCCCTTTCACTGTTTTCTTTTTCATTGTTCCCAGTTTGGGTGTAAAGCATATGAAACTGTTTCTTACTAAAATATCTTGTAGATGCTTCTCAACATTGTTTTCTAGGAACTTGATGGTCTTGGTTCTTATATTTACATCTTTGATCCATCTTGACCTAATTTATGTAGGGTATGAGATGATGATCCTTTCCCACTCTTTTGGATATGGATATCCAGTTCTCCAAGCACCATTTGTTAAAGAGGTCATTCTCTCCCAGTTGAGTGGGCTTGGTGGCCTTGTCAAATATAAGTTGAGTGTATATATGAGTATGTAATTCAGAACTCTCACTTCTGTTCCATTGTTCAGTATAGCTATCCCTGTGCCAATACCATGCAGTTTTGACCACTGTAGCTTTCTATTATGTTTTAAAGTCAGGTAGTGTGATTCCTCTGATTTCATTTTACTTTATCAACATGTCTTTGGCTACTGGGGTCCCCTTCCCTTCCTAATAAATTTCATTGTTAACTTTTCCAATTCAGTAACTAATGCTGTTGTAAATTTTATTGGGATTGCATTAAATCTGTAAATTACTTTGGGTAGGACAAACATCTTAATGATGTTTAGTCTTCCAATCAATGAACATGCATTATTCTTCAAATTATTTAGATCTTCTTTGATTTCCTTTAGCAATGTTGTGTAGTTTCCTGTAGGTCCTTGATATCTTTAGTTTATTCCTAGATATTTGATTCTTTTACTTGCTATTGTAAGTGGATTTTTAAATTTCCTCTTCAGATTGCTCATTATTGATGTACAGAAAGCCTACTGATTTTTGCATGGTGATCTTATATCCTGCCACTTTACTGAACTCAGTTATTGTTTCTAGCCACTTTGTTGTTAATTTCTCAGGACTTTCTGTGTATAGGATCATGTTATCTGTGAATAAAGATTTTTTTTCCTTTCCAATTTGGATGCCTTTTATAACTTTTTCTAAGTGCTCAAGCAAGTACTTCTAACACAATGTTAAATAAGAGCAGTGACAGAGGGCATCCTTGTCTTGTTCCAGATCTTAGAGGGAAAGCCTTAAGAATTTCACCATTGAATATGATGTTAGCTGTGGGTTTGTTATATATATCCTTTATCATGTTGAAGAAATTTCCTTCTATGCCTATTTTTAAGGTATTTTTATCAGGCAAGGGGGAGGAAGGAATGGAGTGTGACTACTAATAGGTACAGAATTTCTCTTGGGGATGATGAGGAACAAATCTCTTAATATATGAAAAATTATGCATTTTAATGCGGTACATTTTATGGTAAATGAACTACATTTCAAAAAAGCTGTTATATTTTAAAAGTTTGTAGAGAATAATGCTGCTATGAACAATAGTGTACATGTATCAGTTTGTGTCCTTTTTTTCAGTTCTTCTGGATATATACCCAGCAGTGGAATTGCTGGGTCATATGGCAAATCTATAGCTAGTTTTTTGAGAAACTGCCAAACTGTCCTCCAGAATGGCTGGATCCTTCCGCATTCCCATTGGCAGAGGATGGGGGAGAGTGTAAACTACAATGTAAACTATTATCCATGCAGTGCAGCAGTGCTCCAAAATGTATTCACCAAATGCAATGAATGTGCCACAATGACAAAAGAGGTTGTCGATGAGGAAGGAGTGGGAGGGTGGGGTGTGGGATATATGGGAACCTCTTATATTTTTTAATGTAATATTTTTTGGGATCTATGTATCTTCAAAAAATACAATTAAAAATTAATTTTTTAAAACAGTAATAGAGACACCCTATATAATACTAGAAGGCAAGGAGGACTATTTAGATACTATAGCTGGAATAATCTGGCTTTTAGTATGAATGCCCTTATCTGCCCTGATACCCACACTTGCAATCTGAAGGAATTGGAGGATTCCTAAGGACTCCAGGGTCCTAAGAAAGAATTTATGTTGGCCTCTCAACTTTAATATATAATCCTACATTTGACGATTGATTCTGGCCCAGACCTCTATTATGAATACTCTTCACCATCATTTTCAGGTTCTTGAAGCATTAAGTGCCCTTTGTGCTTCCACCCATGACACAGAGCCAGGCCCTAAGCCCTTCAGAAGAGGCTGGTGAGTCACCCAGTCAAGAGCAGTGCTTCATGCCAAGATAAAACTCAGGTGCTGGCAAATCTACATAAGGGAGATATATAACCAGATGAATACATGCACAGTTAAGATGAAATATTCATGATGTATGCAAAAAAGAGTAACTACTTCCAGAGGGCTGGATAGGGGAGCTCAATGGAAAGCCATGGCTGGGTGAGATTCAGTTTCATAGACAGGAAAGCCATTCCTCTCTTAGCCTTCTGCAAGAACAAAGGGAAGGCAGGGACAAGTCTGAACATCAGGGATGTGGCTGTTAGTTGGGTATGTTGGAGGAGCCCTTCATTCAAAGGGCTACATGGAAGGCATAGAGAGGGCCAAGAAGTGAGGCAAGGTCCTAGGGGGACAGGAGCAAAGCATACACTGGGTTCAAGGGACTGCACACAGAAAGGACAAGGAATAGAGTGGCTTTCTGGGTAGGAGGAGAGGGACCATACTCTACCAAGTACTTTTCCTATTCAATCTCATTAAAATGCACAGCTTGCATATGAGGGAAATTCTATTTTTTTGTCTTTATTTATTTTAATGTTACATTAAAAAATATGAGGTCCCCATATACCCCCTACCCCCCTCATCCCACTCCTCCCATAACAACAACCTCCTCTATCATCATGGGACATTCATTGCACTTGGTGAATATGTCTCTGAGCACTGCTGTACCACATGGTCAATGGTCCACATTATAGTTTACACTCTCCCCCAGTACACCCAGTGGGCCATGAGAGGACATACAATGTCCAGTAACTGTCCCTGCAGTACCACCCAGGACAACTCCAAGTCCTGAAAATGTCCCCACATCACATCTCTTCTTCCCATTCCCCACTCAGCAGTTACCATGGCCACTTTCTCCACATCAGTGCTACTTTTACTTCCATTACTTTTACTTCCATTACTACAAAAAGTAGTTCCAGAATAGAATATCAGTAAGTCACTCTAATCCATACTCTATTCTTCCATTCTTGGACCCTGGGATGGTTATGTTCACTCCACATCTATATTGAGAGGGTGCTTAGATTCCACTTGGTTGATGGATGCAATTCTCCTGCTTGCAGTTGTAGGCACTCTTGGCTCCCTGGTGTGGTGGTTGACCTTCTTCACCTCCCTGTATTATTCTTAATTTATGGATAAACAAACAAAATCTAAAAATACAGAATTTCTGCATGGGGCCATGAAAAACTCTTGGGATGAATGGTGGTGACTGTAATTAATACCTCTAAAGATACACTTAAAAATGGTTAAAATGGACTTTTTTGTTTTTATATGTTACCACAATTTTTAAAAAAGAAGTCCAACAAGTCTGAGTAACTTGTCCAAGATCACAAAGCTAAGAAATTCATACTCTTCCCCAGCCTAAATAACTCCATTGTTCTAACCCTTATCCATGAATAGCCCCTCTCAGAAAAGAAAGTCACAAGTTCCTAGAATGCACCAATGCTCAGCACCTACCACAGTTCTAAACTAATAGGATGGTTCAATCAGGTGACAGGGGAAAATGAACAAGGTACTTGAGTGATTAAGGCAACAGGTGATGGGTTTTCAGTGGGAGGAATAAGGCAGCTGGAGATGAAACCTGTATTTCTACCTGCAGACCTCATGTACAACTCACTGTCCCTTAAGCCATAAGGAGGAAAATTACTTACAGAGCACCAGTGGCTCACTTGGTTCTTTCCAAGGAGATCCTATGGAGGGATAGAGAAGTCTTCACTACTCCTCCAAGGGAACTAATCCCCTTTAATTAGGTTTCTTATTTGGAAATGAATCCTAAAGGAGGTGAGAGGCCAAGGCTTCATGAATTGACCTCTTCTTCTGATGGCCCATCCATAATTACAGACAACTATATCTGTTTCTTTCTCATGAACAGAGAAACACAATGTAGTCAGAGCTGGCAGGGACCTTGGAGATAAATTTGCCATCTCATTTTCTAAGAGGAGACCCATGGGGCAAAGGCCCTGGTCCAGGGTTACACAGCCAGTGTGTGAGACTGAAGAAGACTGTCTCTCCAGGCCTAGGCCCTGTTGGTGTACTATTCTGAGCCCATCTTTCAAAGCTCTAAGTGGGGCAATTAATATAGGCTTGTGCCTGGACCCTTTTAAGAAACCCATTTTTACCAGTCCAGAACTGCATCTACGTGATTTGGTTTACATACCCAAACCTTATAAAAGTGAAACCAATCTAACTGAAATGCAGTTTCAGCCTTCTCATCAAGATTCTGCTTCTCTCTGATTTCATAGCCTATGTGCTTTACCCACATTTCTTTTCCACCAGATGCCAAGCTCATCAGGAAGCAAGGACAAGCTATGCTCAGCAAGAACATCAAGCTGCCATCCATGCCTTCCTTACCCTGGAGTCAGGCTACATCAGGGCCAGCAAGCACCACATGGTTTGGTGGGTGCTGGTGTCTTAGAACTCTGCAGAGCCTGCACTGGTCAGGAGGCCAAAGACACCCACCTGCACACAGTGTGTGGGCATGAGGAGGAAGCTGCACCATGTGTGGATCCAGCTCTGGGCAACTGAAATAGGCCCTACCATGAAAATTAGCATGAATGTACAAGTACTTAAAGGCTTCTGTGGATCCATGGTTCTGAAACTCTCCATAGTTAATTATAAAAGGGAGAAGTTGAGGCAAGACACAAAGCTAATGCCAGTCCAAAGGGCACATTTGTTGAACTAAGAAAAGACATCCCTCCTTCTGGGCAACCACAGTTCCACACCAGGACAAATAGCTTTTCCAACAGGGTGACATCTGGATTTCTGCCCCTATTCATCCCCTTGATCAGATGCCCTTGTGCAGTAAACAACTAGCACAACTTTAATAGGGTAGCCCTGCTAAGAGGAAGGAGGAGAAAAACAAAAGCTCTTAACATAAACTCAGACTGCAACCCATTGTTGGGCCAGAAATTATTTGAGAGGGTTTAGAGTGTTTTTAATAGAAAATATAAGAAATCTAAAGTGTCCTATACTTACTTTTTATATGCATATGTACTTACACATTTGCATGCGTGTGTACTGGGTTGAGATGTAAAATGCATTTCCTAGTATTTGAAAGTCACTGACTTAACAGAGCCTAAGATGCAATGTGAAGCTAATTTGGAGGCTTTCTTTTGGCTTTATTCCACACTGTCCTATGAGAAGCACTAAGGTATAAGAGAAGTAGCATACATTTTGGAATCAGACTCAAGTTCACATGCAGTTTAACCACCACTAAGTTTGGACTTTAGGCAAGCCTTTTATGTTTTCTGATCCTCAGGTCCTGATCTGTAGATAGGTCTGATAATATCTATTTGAGAGGGTTGATGTAGTAAGTGCCAGGTTTTCAGCTCCCTCTCTCCTTTTGACTCTGGAGAGGGGCTGATCCCCAGCAGATGCCAGCCATCCAAGGTGCGCATTTAGCTGTCAAGAGGGTTTTCAATGCCAGGAGCCATAAATGCTAAGGAGAGCCAGTGTCCTGTAGTAAACGTTAAATGGCTTTTCCCCATACAAGTAGTTCTCCTGTCTTCCTGGAAGAGCTACTTCCCACAGCACGCATGAGCTAAAATTATTACTTGGTCAAGCTAATTAAATAATTTAAGTGAAAATGCTATATGTAAGCTGGTTTTGGAAAAGAGAAGATATGGAAACGGCTAGAATTTGGTCTTTTGTTTAAGGTAAATGCATTAGATTGCTACTTTGATATTGTTAGGGCACTCTGCAAATTAAGTATTAGGCCTTCCAAGGACAAAATTGGAAAGCTAAAATCAGTCTTTTAGGTCATGTAGGTCAAGCCCTCATTTGCCAGATGAGGAAATGGGGGCCTTGGGAGTTGCAGACTTCCTCAAGGTCAAGTGGCCAGAGAATGTGTGGACTGGGAGTCTTGACTACTAATTCCTCATCACAAGGCAACCTTTTCTAGAATAATCCACAAACAAAATCAAAGAACTGAAAAACTTCTAGAATTTATATAGGTATGTTAATGTGAGGAGAGCTAAAGTTATTGAATCACAGCATCTATTTGTAGGAGATCTTTGCTTTAGTCATCACAGAAAACCTTTAAAAATGATACCAAGTATGCACAGAAAACTGGCAATCCATAAAATAAAACTTTAATTCTCAATAAACTTTTTTTTCAAGGTTTAACTTCCCAACTAATCAATGAAATGCAAACTAAAGAAATGAAATGCCATTTCTCACCTATGACATTGGCAAAGATTGAAAATCATTATATTCAATGGTATCAAGTGTGTAGAAATGTGGCAGAAAGTTTACAAAGCTCATAAACTTTAAACCATAATTCCTACTTCTAAGAAATCAGAGGATTCATGTGTATTTCTTGTAACATTTTCAGCAATAAAACATTGGAGTAAAATGACTTTGTATATTATAATACTAGACAGTAAATAACATCTTAGAAGAACATTAATGATGTGGAAAAATGCTTTGCTTATCTCAAGGTAAAAAAATAAAAACAGTAAAATTGTGTATTCCCTACATGTTAAGACACCATTAATATTGTACATGTCCAATGTAATCTCAATTTATTTCAATACATGTATGTTTGTGTGTTTGTGAGAAAGAGAGAAAGTTGGTAAGAATATATGCAGAAATGTGCATGGTTACCTTTGGACAGGGCAATGGAGGGATTATAGACCATTTAAAATTTTTTAATGTATTTATGTGTTTTTATGATCCTGTAAGATGATCATATATTACTTCCAGTATGTAGTAACAATATTATTTAAAAGACATATCTAAATACTAAAGTGACCTTTATCAAAGTTCCTCTTAGAGTTGCCTCAGACTTGATTGGATTAAAAAAAATTGCTGTTGGTAGCATTTTTGTTGTTGAAGAACTTTCCTATAATTTTCTGCTTGTATTAAGCATTATGAGAGAAAACAATTAAGATTCTCCTATATGCATTGTTTTTTGCCAAATTCTGAAATGTATTCCTGGCAATATGATGGATTAAGCATTCAGGAAACCCTTCTCAGTATATTGCACACCAAATTGCTAGATACTATATTTTAAATCCCCAGCTATGTCAGTGAGGAATTAAGGATTTCTTAGAACCCAGAATACCAGGGAAGCTCCAACCCAGAGGTGTCTATACTGCTCTGCCCTCCTCAGTGGCCCAGACATGAGGTGTTTAGAAGTTACAGACATGAGGCCTGAATAGGGGAGTCAGTTCAGAGACTCCTGTCCTCACAGGAAGATGAAAATCCTGAAAGGCTGACACTGTGAGTGGGGTGATAAGGGAGACAGAGGGATGGGAGGGAGGGAAGGGGGAAAGAAGGGAGGGAGGAGTCTCCCACAAGAATTCCTAACCACACGTTCACCTTCATTCCCACCATCATTTAGGGTGGAATGGCTCTGGGCTGGTGCTGCTGCCAGGCACCTGACAAGCTAATACAGTCCTCTCTGGAGGAATGCACTTTAAACCCAGGCCTCAATGAAATCTCACAAGCAAACTTCCAGGGGACATGAATTCCAAAGTTTTATTAAAAAATCACAGAATACACAAAGAAAACCCATATGACTGAGAATCAATAAACAGTACAACCAGAACTGTAAGGATATTAATAATTGAATGATCAGATATGAAGTACAAAATATATTTAACAAGTTTAAACTAACTAAAAAGGAATTAAAAGAAGAAATACAGAACAATGAAAACCTTGGAAGATTTGAAAAACAGTCAAAAAGAACTTAAAATAAAATGCCATTACAAAACATCAATGTAGAACTTAAAACCTGAACTTAAAACCATATATAATGGGGGAAAGATAACTGAATTAAAATGCTCTAAGATCCTTAGGATGTTCAATATTTATTAAAGTAAATGAATTTAAATATAAATGTTAAATTAAAATGTTCTAGGGAAAACATAAAAAATAGAAATAGGGAACAACAAATTTAGGGGAAAAATTCAATCCAAAAAAGAAAAAATTTATTTAAAAAAAACTTGAAAATTTATGTCCAGACAAAAACCTGCATATGAATGTTTCTAGAAGCTCTATTCATAATTGCCAAAAATTGGAAGCAACCACAATGCCCTTCCCACAGGTGAATGGATAAACAACCTCTGGCAAATTCATACAATATAATATTATTCAGCAATAAAAAAGAAACGTACTGTCAAGGCATGAAAAACCATGGAGGAAACTTACATGTATCTTGTTATGTAAAAGAAATTCTGAAAGAGTACAAACTGATTCCAACTATATCACCCTGTGGAAAGGGTAGAACTATAGAGATAGTTAAAAGATCAGTGGTTGCAATGGATTCCATGAGAGTGATGACTAGGGGAGCACAGGGCATTTTGGGAGCAGTGTAACTATTCTGTATGATAATCATATTGGTAGATACATGATATATGTTAAAACCCATAAATCTGTATAAAGACAGAATCCTAATGAAAACGATGGATGTTAGTTACTGAAAATGCATCACTATTGATTCATCGATTATAACAAATTTACCATATTAAGCAAGATGTTACTAACAGGGAAACTGTGTATATATGCATGTGTGGGCAGATGAGGGAATATGGGAAATCTAATTTTTATGCAATTTTTCTGTAAACCTAATATTCTTCTCTAATATAGAACACTTTTGGGGTCACAAAACAAGTCTCAATACTTTTTAAAAGCTGAAATTATATAAAGCATCTTCTCTGACCATAGTGGAATGAAGCTGGCAATCAATAACTGACAGAGAATCATAAAATCTACAAATAAGTGGAAGTTAACAATCAATCAATGGGACAAAGAAGAAATTACAAGGAAAAGCAGTAAATATCTTGAGAATAATAAAAACAAGAACAAAATTTATGGAACATAGCTAAAACAGTGCTCAGAAGGAAAATTATAACCCTCAATGGTAACATTAAAAGAGAAGAAAGCTAAAATCAAAACCTGACTGTGCACCTGGAGGAACTGGAAAAAGAACAGCAAACTAAACCAAACAGAAGGATAGAAATAACAAATATTAGATCAGAAAGAAATGAAATTGAGAATATAAAACTAATAGAGAGCATTAACAAAACCAAAAGTTGGTTCTATGAAAAGATGAATAAAATTGAAAAATCTTTAGGTAGACTGATGAGGACAAAAACATGGAAATAAATAAAATGGTGAGAGTGACATTACGATTGGTGTCACAAAAATAAAAATGAACCATAAGAGGATATTTTGAAAAACTGTATAACAACATATTAGACAACTTAGATGAAACGGACAAATTCCCAGAAATGCACAAACTACACTGACTCTAGAAGAAACAAGAGGATCTCAAAAGACCAAATGCAAATAAAGAGACCGAGTCAGTCATCAAACCTCCCAACCAAGAAAAGCCAAGGACCAGACAGCTTCACAGGGAAATTCTACCAGTCATTCCAAGAACTAGTCCCCAACAAGCTCAAACTTCCACAAAATTTAAGAGGAGGGAACCTAACTCATATTGCAAGGCCAACATCACCCTAATATCAAAGTCAGATAACGATACTACAAGAAAAGAAATTTACAGACCAACTTCTCCTATGAAGGGAGATGCAACCATCTTCAACAAAATACCAGCAAAGTAAATCAAACAGCATATTGAAAGAATTATGCACCATGGACAAGTGGGATTTATCACTGGTATGCAAGGGTGGGTGAACAAAAGAAAAACAATTAATGTAATATTCTACATTAACAGAACAAAGGAAAAAACATATGATTATTTTTATAGATGTAGAAAAGATGTCTGACAAAATCCAGCATCATTTCTTATTAAAAACACTTGGTAAAACAGGAATATAAGGAAACTTCCTCAGCAAGACAAAGGGCATATAGGAAAAATCCATGCTAACATCATTCCCAATGGTGAAAGACTAAAATCCTTCCCTCTCAGATCTGGAACAAGACAAGGATGTTCACTGTCACTACTGTTATTCAACATTGTGCTGGAAGTTCTAGTGAGTGCAGTTAGGCAAGAATGACAAATAAATAAAAGGCATCCAAAACAGAGAAGAAGTAAATCATTTACTCTTTACAGAAAGTGCAGTTAGGCAAGAAAAATAAATAAAAGGTGTCCAAATTGGAGAAGTAAATCTTTCATTCCATATACATTTGGAGAAAGTCCCAAAATATCAATGACAAGGCTACTAGAGGTAATAAATGTGTACAGCAAAGTGGTGGGGTACAAGATCAACACTCAAAAGTCATCAGTGTGTCTATACACTAGCAAAAAGCAAGCTGAGGAGGAAATCAAGAAAAAAAAAACCATTTACAATAGCAACTAGAAAAATCAAATATCTAGGAAAAAATTTAACCAAGGATATAAACGACCTTTACACAGAAAACTACAAAATATTGCTAAAAGTAATCAAAGATGACCTAAATAAATGAAAGATCATTCCATGCTCATGGATTGGAAGACTAAATATCATTATGATGCCAATTCTACCCAAAATGAATTACAGATTCAGTACAATCCAAATCAAAATTCCAACAGTTTACTTCTGTAGAGAAAGAAAGGCCAATTATCAAATTTTATTTGGAAGGGTAAGACCCTCAAATAGCTAAAACCATATGGAAAAAGAGCAAAGTTGGAGGACATACATTTTCTGAACTTGAAACTTATCACAATGCTGCAGGTCAAAAGAGTATGGTACTGACACAAGGATAGATTTATAGACCAAAAGAATCAAGTGGAGAGCTCAGAAACAGGTCCTTATCTCTATAGCCAACTGATTTTGGACAAGGATGCCAAGTACACTCCATTGGGAAAGAATAGTCTCTTCAACAATTGGTGTTGGGAGAACTGGATATCCATATGCAGAAGAATGAGAGAGGACCTCTATCTCACACCATATACAAAAATTAATTCAAAATAGATTAAAGACTTAAATGTTACAACCAGGAGTATAAAACTCCTAGAAAACATAGTGAAGCATCTTCAGGATCTCGTGTTAGGCAATGGTTTTCAGACTTTAAACTCAAAGCACAAGCACCAAAAAAAAAAAAAAAAATAGATAAATGGAAACATCAAAATTTAAAACTTTTGTGCATCAAAGCGCTTTATCATGAAAGTAAAAAGACAACCTACTGAATGGGAGGAAATATTTGGAAACCACTTATCCTATGAGGTTTTTATTTATTTATTTAAAAATTTTAGGAAGTTCCAGGGATTAAACTTGGGACCTTGTATATGGGAACCAGGCTCTCAACCAAAGAGTTACACCCACTCCCTTCTAAGGGATTCTACACAAGTGGCCAAAAAACACTTGCAAAGATGCTCAACATAATTAGCTATCAGGGAAATGCAAGTCAAAACCATGAGATACTGTTTCACATTCACTAGAAAAGCTACTACTGAAAAAAAGCAGAAAATTACAAACATTGGAGACAATGTGGAAAAATAGGAAGACTTATTTATTGCTAGTGAGAATGTAAAAATATACAGTCACTGTGGAAGACAGTTTGGCAGTTCTACAGAGAGCTAAGTATAAAATTAACATTGACAGGGCAGGGCAGCAGACTTGGCCCTGTGGTTAGGGCATCTGTCTACCACATGGGAGGTCTGTGGTTCAAACCCTGAGCCTCCTTGACCTATGTGGAGCTGGCTCATGCGTAGTGCTGATGTGCGGAAGGAGTGCCCTGCCACACAGGGGTGTCCCCCTCATAGGGGAGCCCCACATGCAAGGAGTGTGCCCCATAAGGAGAGCTCCCCAGCATGAAAGAAAGTGCAGCCTGCCCAGGAATGGTGCCACACACACGGAGAGCTGACACAACAAGATGATGCAACAAAAAGAAACAGATTCCTATGCCGCTGATGACAACAGAAGGGGACAAAGAAGATGCAGCAAATAGACACAGAGAACAGACAACTGGGGTGGGGAGGGAAGGGGAGAGAAATAAATAAATAAATCTTTAAAAAAAAAAAAAAAAAAAAAAACATTGACTGGGCAATCCCAAAGAATTGAAAGTAGGAACTCAAACAAATATTTGCAAACTGATTCTCACAGCAGCATTTTTCACAACTGCCAAAAGATGGGAGCAACCCAAGTTCCCATCCACCAATGAATGGATAAATAAAATGTGGTATATACATATAATGGACTATTACTCAGCATTAAAAAGGAATGAAGAGGGAAGTGCATGTGGTTCAAGTGATTGCGCATCCACCTACCACATGGGAGGTTCTGGGTTCAGTTCTCAGTGCCTTCTAAAGAAGATGAGTAAGACAGCAAGCTGATGCAGAGGGCTGACCTGGTGAGCTGACACAACAAGAGACACAAGGAGGAAAACATAAAGAGAGATACAACAAAGCAGGGAGCAGAGGTGGCTCAAGCAATTACATGCCTCCCTCCCATATGGGAGGTCCTGGGTTTGTTTCTGGTGTCTCCTAAAAGGAAGACAAGCACACAATGAACAGACACACTAAGTGAAAATAAGGCAGGAGGTGGGGGGGGAGGGAGCAGAAATAAATAAATAAATCTTAAAAAAAATAGAATGAATTTCTGATTGAACCCAACAGCATGAGTGAACCTTGAACACATCATATTGAGTGAAATAAACCAGACATAAAAGGAAAAATATTATTATATGACCTAACTGATACGAAATAATTAGAATAAGCAAATTCATAGAGTCAGAATCTGGAATAAACATTAACAGGGTCTGGGCTAGAGATAGGGAACAGGAGTTAATACTTAAATAATACAGAATTTCTACTTCAGTTGACTGTAAACTTTTGGTAATGGATGCTGGTGACTGTAGCACAACATTGTGAGTGTAATTAACAGCACTAAATAATATATGTGAATGTGGTTAATTGGGGAACTTCTAGTTCATATGTATACTACTAGAATAAAAATGAAAAGATAAAATATAGGACTGTATATAGTGAATTCTATTTGTAAACAATGGAACATAGTTAATACTAAAATTATACAAATGTTCTTTCAGGAATTATGACAAATGTACTGCACTAATGCAAGATGTTAATAATAGGATATATAAGGAAACTGTATTTTATGTATTTTACACATGACAGTTCTGCAAGCCTACTTTTCTAACAAATATTTATTAATAAAATCATGATAGAAAATAATCCAATGTAACCATAATCACAATCAATATAAATAACCTAAACTTTCCAGTCAAAGATAATGATTATCAAATTGAATTAAACAAAATGCATGGTATTCTATTCACTAGAGACTTACCTAGAACAAAAGAAGGTTGAAGATAAAAGAATGGAAAACCAAAGCAGTCAAATACACATCATTAAAGCAATTACCTCCCCACAGGCAGAGAGCGCTCTCTTTTAAAAAGAGACAAAGAAAAATCATAAGATAAGTTGATCCCTGACTCTCTTGGGGCAGAAGAATTCATAAAGTTTAGGTTGCCTCTTGCTGGGGAAACCAGAGTAGTAATGAACTACTGAACTCTGTGTCTTAAACTCCACTGGGCTCTTTTGGGTCTTTTTGAATGCCTCCTTCACTTTCTGTACAACTGCATTAGCAGCAACAGATTTCTAAAAATATATATAAATAGATGAAAACAAAACAAGGAAAATATTGCCATATAGTATCCATACCTAGATACACCCCCCAAACACACACATTCACAGGCATCTAGTCAGTTAAGAATTTTAATGCCTATTTTCTTTCTTTTGAGAAAAAAAGGAAAATCTTTTGGCTGTCCAACTATCCAGCTTTAAGAATCCTTATTTAGACCACTCCCTGCATTAGAACTGGGCAGCCTGCTGACAGATCACAGAACCAGCTCTAAGAAGAAGTTAAATACCATGGACAACTGCTTTCCAGGCCAATGACCTAGCACTTTAACAGCTCAGTGGACCCCAGCAATGTGACCAGGCATGCAAAAGCTCCCCTGAGTCAGATGGAGTTTCTGGGTATGCTGAAATGCCACTGCTTCACATTCCACAGGATTCTTATTAATTCCTAAACAGCTATGGAGAAATTTTAAGAAAAGAGCACCAATCATCTATAAGTACAAATACCCTTAAAATTAATATATACTGCTTGGCATAGCATTTATTTCTAAACCATAGCCAATGTCCTACTTATATCAAGCAAAATTCTACACAATAAAATTTCAGGGCAACAAAGGCATTTGGACGTTCTTTTGGAGTTTATGATCATATATGGCCTGCAAATATTCACTATATGTGAATTGAGCCTTAAAAATATAACATGACAAACATAAGTGTTCCAAGGGGGGAGGGGGGGAGCAATGGCTTAACTCACCAATTCACTGGAGTGAATCCAATCTTCAAGGAATGTTTTGAAATTCCCAAATTTGAAATATTTTTTTCTATTTCACTTTTCATTTAAGAGAAGATAAAAGAAAGGGAAGTACCTTTTATTGAACAACTTACATTTACAAAGGACTGTTAGCAGCTTAACCTTCATTTCTACATTTAATAAATGTCCACAACCTTATGAAGGAGGCATTAGTCTCATTTTTCAAATGAAGAAACTGAGGCTCAGAAGGTTTAGGTGATTTCTCTGAGTTCACAGGGCTTATTATAGACCTGGGATTAAAACCCTTTCCTCCCTGAGTCTAAGCTGTGTTTTGGAACTACATGACTTTTTACAAAGGATAATGATGTCATTAAAAGACATAATAATAATAAATACCCACACACAGGGTAAAGCAATTAAAGGGGATGAGAAACTAATACATTGTGGAAAAAAATGCCACTTCACATTTTTTTAATGCTTCACATCATCAATAATGGAACCAAAGTAAAGTTTCCAACTTGTCCCTGAAGTAGTTTCAAAGATATTTCACTGTACAAAGCCCAACAGAGTTGATGCTTTTTTGTTTTCTTTAAACCAGAACCATCTGGTGATTTGTAAAATAATATCTAAAATGTGTTCCATCGTCTTTCCCAAATTCACATCCCCCATGATTGGACAAACAAGACAATGAGTCTATTTTGCATGAAATCATTATTAGCATTTCCTTTCCTAAATTCTTGTACAGAACATCTCCCTATGCAGACTCCTTGAGAGCCACATGAACTACAGTCTTTTTTCTGAGTGTCTGGTGACATCAGACACACTGAGTTCTGTGGGGAAAGTGGAATGAACTGCCAGAGATGACCCACAGACCACACAACCAATCGGCCACACCCAGGAGCTCACTCCTCTTCAGGAAGCCTGATGTTCTGGGTTTGGGGAGTCAAACCTCTTAAAGATTCTGAAACCGGGCATATGATGAGGCTAGAACTGCAGAAGAACATGCTTTTCACAGTAAGCATTCAAAAGTGAAATTGGCAAGGTGAGGTTTTCTGCAGGAAGTCATGCACCATTACCCACTGTTCCACCCACAGATGTAGGACTGTGTTCTGGCATTTCTGAGGACCACCAAGCATGTCATAGCTATGACATAGAACTTTCTACTCCCCTGATTTATAACTCATTCTAATTAGTGAATGCCAAAGGAAACAATAATGATTATATGAAATAAATACTATTTGGTGATAAAAGGAAAATAATACATGAACACTTTTTGGGTAACATCAGAAACAGGAGAAATATTTACAAATAGAACTTTTTTTTTTTTACATAAATAGTATATAGTAATAGTTGTAAACTTACAAAACAAACATATATAACATCATACAGGACTCTAATAACTCCCCCTACCACCAACACCTTACATTATTGTTAAACCTTTTTAACTAATGATTAAGGAGCATTGTCAAAATATTACTACTAACTAAAGTATTTTCCACCAATCCTATTATTATCTTTATGTCATTTACATATGAACATACATAAACAAGTATATAGTAAAAGTTGTGAACTTACAAAGCAAACACGCATAACATCATATAGGAGTCCCATACATCAACCCTCCACCAACACCTTGCATTGTCGTGAAATGTTTGTTACAACTTACAAAAAAAATTGTCAAAATCTTACTAATTATAGTACTTATCTTACATTTGGTGTGTTTTCCCCCAACCCACCCTATTATTATTTTTTAAATATATTTTTAAGACAGAACTTGTAAACTTATAAAATAATCATGCTCATTTGCAAAATTCCCAAGCAACACCCCTCCATCAACACACCACACTGTGGTGGAACATTTGTTACAGATAAGATAATATTATCTGATTGTTACCATGTCCATGGTATACATTTGGCTCACATTTTCCATATTTCCCCATTATCAACACAGTACATCTTTGGCATAGATGCAAGAATATTATATTATTACTGCTAACCACAGTCCACAGGTCATTCCAGTTGTATTTTTCCCATGCATTCCTAACACCCTGCAGTAGTGATATACATTTGCTGTAGCTTACAAAGGACACTGTTGCACCATCAACCACAATTATCATCCATCTTTGGTTTATTGTGCTATTTGGTTCCTAGATTATTCTCCAGCATTCTGTCAATTCACATTTACATCCCAAGACTACCATTTTCAGCCACATCCCCATTTATAAACTAGCTATTACTATTTGTTACCATCCATTCTATATATTTCCACAAATTTTACAGTAAAGCTAATCAAAACTTCTACATACATTAAACATCAGGAGTCCATCTCAGCACTCTTCTCTCTGTTAAGAATCCTCCACCGACCACCAGGTTTTGAAGATATTTTCCTATAATTTCTTCTAGTAAGTTTTACAGTTTTCACTTTTTAGGTTTTTGATCCATTTTGAGTTAATTTTTGGATAAGGTGTGAGATAGAAGTTCTCTTTTCTTCTTTTGGCTATAGATATCTAGTTCTTTCAGCACCTTTTTGCTGAATGGACTGTTGTGCCCAAGCTGTGTGGGTTTGACTGGCTAGTCAAAAACCACTTGACCACATATGTGAGGGTCTGCTTCTGAACCATCAATTTGGTTCCATTGGTCTATGTGTCTGTCTTTATGCCAGTACCATCTGTTTTTACCACTATAGCTTGGTAGTATGATTTAAAGTCTGGAGATGAGGGTTTGCTTTTCCTTTTTTGAGGTTTCTGCTATTCAAGACCCCTTACCCTTCCAAATAAATTTGATAATTGTGTTTTCAATTTTTTTTAATGCAGGTGGAATTTTTATCATGTTTGGATTGACTCTGTATATCAATTTGAGTAGAATTGACATATTAATAATATTTAGTCTTCCAATCCATGAGCATGAAATGTTCTTCCAGTTATTTAGGACTTTTTAAATTTCATTTAACATTGGGTTGCAGTTTTCTGAATACAAGTGCTTTACATCACTGGTTAAGTTTATTTCTATTTGAGTTTTATCTGTCATACTTTATTTTCACCACTCTTTTGATTGACACTTTCAGTTACTTTTATTGATATAATCTTCATTTCTAGACTCTCTTCCAGGCCTTTCTCTCCTGTCTTTCCTTTTCAAGATCTAGCACACCCTTTAGTAATTCCTGAAAATCTGGACTCTTGCTAAGAAATTATCTCAGTTTCTGTTTGTCTGTGAATATTCTAAACTTGCCCTCATTTTTGAAAGACAGTCTTCCTGGATATAAAATTCTTGTCTGGATGTTTTTCTCTCATAGTTTCTTAAGTATATCAGACCACTATCTTCTTGCCTCCATGGTTTGTGGTGAGAAATCAGCACTTAATCTTATTGGATATCCCTTAAATGTTATGCATTGCTTTTCTCTTGCTGCTCTCAGAATTGTCTTTGGCATTTGACATTCTGATTAGTATGTGTTTTGGAGTTGGTCTATTTGGATTTTTTTTCAGATGGGAGTACATTGTGCTTCTTGGACATGGATATCTATGTCCTTCAATACGGTTGGGAAATTTTCTACCATTATTTCTTTAAATATTCCTTCTGCCCCTTTTCCCTTCTCTTCACCTTCTGGGACACCCATGACACATATGTTTGCACATCTCTGGCTGTCGTTTAGTTTCCTGAGACCTTGTTCAATTTTTTCCATTCTTTTCTTCATCTGTTCTTTTGTATGTTCACTTTCAGAGGCCATTTTTCAAGCTCACCAATCCTTTCTTCTGCCACTTCAAATCTGCTATGATAGGATTCCAATTTTTTTTTTGTCATTAATTGTGCCTTTCATTCCCATAAGATCTACTATTTTTCTATGCATGCTTTCAAATTCTTCTTTGTGCTCATCCAGTGTCTTCTCAATATGCTTAATCTCTTTAGACATCTCACTGAATTTATTGAGGAGATTTGTTTGAAGATCTATGATTAGTTGTCTCAACTCCTTTATGTCATCTGGAGGTTTATCTTGTTCCTTTAACTGGGCCATATCTTCCTATTTCTTTGTGTGGATTGTAATTTTTGGTTGGTGTCTTGGCATCTGGATTACTAGAGTATTTATTCTGGGTGCAGTTTTTCTCTTTAGTTTAGGGTTTCCTGCCCTTTCTCCCTTGCTGGTTGTGCAGTAGGAGCCAATGATATAATTGGTGCTATAAACTGTGGAGATTCAAGCAGCCCTCACTGCTTGATGAAGCTTGTCCCAACTTTCTCCTTTCCCAGAGGTAGGGACAGAATAAATTATGTGGAATAATCCAAGTTGTGAAGGCCTAGACTGTAATTGCCCAGAGAGACTGATGAAGCTTCATGCCTCTTTATCCCCTGCCTGGGGGATGGATGGAGCTGCAGGTATGGGCAGCAATCTATGCAGTACAGGCCCAAGATAGCCACAGTTGCCCCAGTAGACTTCTGATTATTCAGTTTATGCCAGCCAAAGGTAACCTCAGTTACCCGTATAGACTGGTGCAGAGCTAGCCAGCTTCCTCCTTGCCAGAGGTAGGGGTGAAGCCTAGGCTAGGGCCACAGGCTGATCTGGGTGAAAGACACTGGTTCCTACTGTCACTGTGATATTTGGTCAGGCCAGCTTCCCCTCAGGCTGGGAGCAGAGTCAAAATGGCAGCCATCGGCCTCTTTCTGACTTGGACAAATTCATACCCCAGCTATCCCTAGGGTTATTCCTTAGCCATTTGAGTCTACCAATCAGTAGCTGAAATTGGCAGCTAACCATCTCCTCCTCCCCTGTTTTTGGGAAATGGAGCTTCCAATTCCAGCCACAGAACAGCTCCTGGGGCAACTCTTGCTGCCAGAGTAGGACAATCACTGGCCTCCGTGGCTTGGCTGGCAATTTCCCATAGAGACTGGCGGAGTTCCCTGCAACACCTTCCCTATCAGAGGTGGCACTGGGGCCTAGGCTACACCTGCAATCTGACCTAGATGGGAAGAAGCCAGTCCCCACCAGCACTGGGATCCTCAGTCTGCCCCGCTTCCCCTTGTGCAGGACACAGAGTTAAGGTGGTGGCTCCCAGCCTCTTTTTGACTTGGACAAGCTCACACTTTAATTGTTCTCAGGATTATACTTTAGCCCACTGAATTTCCTCATCAGTAGCTGAAGTTGGTGCCAAACCATCTCTTCCTCCCCTGTTTTGGAGAAGTGGAGCTTTCAATTCCAGCTGTGAAACAGCTCCCAAGGCAGCTTGTGCCTCCAGTGGAGGATGGGCATCGGTTTCTGGGGCATGGAGAGCTCTACTTAAGAGTCTTCTCTGCAGACAGGCAGTCTCCTATTTCCACTACTTCAAGGATGTTGCAGGATGCCCTTCTGATCTCTGGAAGCCCCCAAACAGGTGCTTCAGCTAGCTCAGATAGTTCTGGGTATTTGCTAACTGCCCTGTAGCAGAAGCTGACTCTAGGAGCTCCTTACTCTGCTGCCATCTTGCTGTTGTCATAACCTTTCTGTTAAATTAGGTAAACCCCAAATTTCTAAATAAAGAAATGCTCAATATTAAACATAGCACAATTATGGATACAAATAATGGTAAAGGAATGTCAGCCTGAACTGATGATTTTTTAAATTATTATAAAAGGTGATATAACAGTCAATTAATAGAGCAAGAGAAGATCCTGCCAAGGCTGCTTTAAGGAATGGTTCATAACTGATTTACTATGGTCTGTAAACTGTATTTTAAAAGTTATTTACCAAATGTCTGAAACCAGATTTCCTTCCTCTAAAAGCAGAATACAGAATCCCCCTGCAATCCTACATACACTATCACACTGTAGTTTCCTGTTTCATAAATGTTGATAATATAATCTTCAGCCAAGTCAGTGTCTACCTTAATGATAGCGTTCCACTGTGGTGTAACAAAACAAAACAGGACTAAGTTTTCAAAAGGATTTTTCATCCTTGATGTGCCTAGGAGATTTATAAGATACCACATTATTTCCTTGTCTCTAAAAACTAAATATACCTTTACTTGGCAATCATTCAGTACTCTAATTAGAGTAAACAGAGACTATGAATGCAAACCACTCAAACCAGCAGTCAGGCTTGAGGGGAGGGTTTGGGGACCATCCTACTGGTCTCAGAGTTAAAGCAGAGAGACAGGTTACAAGGATGACTGTGGATGACTTTGGCCCTGAAGGATGTATATTTAGTTATCACATCGGAATGCTTGCTTGGCATGTATTTTGATAAATTTGAGTTTTGTCCAACTATAGTTAAACCAGCATACACTGAGAGGCATTTTAGAAGAAATGCAGTAAAAAACATTCCTCTTTTGCAGGTAAAAAGTAGAAATATAACTAATGGTATTTTCTGTACTTCATTTCCATTTCATAGCTACTATAATACTGGTCATCAAATTTGAGTATAAAGGTCTTAAGTGAACTTCGCTAAATTACTATCACTTTTTTCCTTTTTTTTCTAGACAAAATATCCCCTCTTTTCCCCAAATATCTGTCTTTTGCATACATGAGAATTTTCCCAGATGTCAGTATGAAAACTCCACATATGTGCTTTAGTTTTCTTTTAAAATCACATTCAAAAGTGACATTCCAATATAAAGACATAAAATAGAACCGCAGTGCTGATCTTTACCAATTTGCTCCCCATCTAAGAGGAAAGATAGCCACCATTGCATTAAAACTGCTTCCAATTCTACTGTACAAATATTTTGGGTCATGTTTACTAGAGAGTGAAAATGGACTACTGCTCACAGAAGCAGGCAGCTGGGCTTACCCAAGACTCTTTACAATGCATCCTGATCAGTTCCAGGTCAAGTGTTTGAAGCTCGATCATGTAGATCAAGAATGACCAGGACCACTCTACTGACCGGTTCTAACTTAAAGGTTGCTAACTTAAAGATGGCAAGAGCAAACTTTCTTCCATAAAGATCTTTCAAGAGAAGGTTCTTGATAACTGTCATGCACCAATTTAAAAAGAAAAAGTCCAAAAAATTTTAAAAAAGAAAAATTCCTATAACTAGGTAGGCACATAAAAAGGGAAATGAAAATTTAATTGCTCACAAATTCATTATGCCTACTTTAACAAAATAAGAGAATAACCACTGAGGTTACTCTGGAATGCTGACATAACCAGTGTTCACAAATGTTTTACTCTGCAGGAAGTAACTTGGGAACTTAGTAACATCGACACAAATGCTCCCAAATTATTTTTCTCACTGCCATATTACACTGGCAGAATGCAATCTACTATCCACTATATCAGAAAACACCATCACATTACAAAGGCTGCCAATCTTAAAAAATAGTAACTCAGGAGTATGGCCAAGAAGAACATTAAATAAACCTCCACCACCGATCTTTGCTCAGGCCTCTGGTGCTGTCACTTTGATGACTTCATTGCAATTATGATTTGCTTCACCATCTTTCTACTTGGACTTTGAACTTCATGCAAGCCACACAAACACAATAAGCAGTTAGGAGAAGCAAGCTTCCCACTACGTGATAACATTATCCAAGAAAAAAATCAGCAGCATGATCAAGCCAATGATGTAAAAGGACACATCCCAAAAGAGTGACCTCCATGTCAGGGTTAAGATTTCTCTAGAAAACAGAGCACACATACCAATAACAAAGAGTATGTTGAACACTGCTGAACCCACAATTGCGCCCACGTCAGTGGTGCTGTGAACAATAAAGACCCCTGGGGCATCTCTGGGGCCAAGCCCCCTGCCACCACAAATGTGCTCCAGCCACGTCTTCAGAGATGCCCAGTTTTTCCGTGATGACTGTCAAAGAAGGAACAAAGAACTCATCACAGACAATGGCTAAGGCTATGAACGTGTAGATCATTCCAACAACATGCGGAATGAGAGCACCTTTTCTTTGCTCCTCAAGGGAAAAGCTGTCTTTTGGGTAGTCTCCCTGGGCATGTTTTGTACAGTTCTCAGATTTGCCTTCCTGCGGAAGTGATGGCTGTGGGGTGTAATCCTGAAGCTTGTCATTCAAATCTAAAGTGTTCTTTGATGGTAACCATGTGCTACCCAGACCTCTCACACTGCTGGCCTCACCCCTGCTCAGTCTCCATTGAGAAAAGGCACTGACTGCAAAATGGGGCAGTGCTGTTACCAGACCTATGAGAAGACCTATGATTTGAATTAACTTCAGTGTTTTCCTGATGTTATGTCTCCTGTAGCTGGAGAGTGACCCATCCAAACACCAGTTCTCAAGGAAGGTGATGGTGGTGCTTTGATGCAGATCCATCAACTTTGAGAGTCCACCAGATGATTCTTTCACACTTTTCCTCACTTTACAGTTAAAGGTCCTTGTGGGGCACCTCCACAACCAGGGATTTTTATGCTTCACAGGAAATATTTTCATTTATGCCTAAGTAAAAATAAAAGCAAGAATAAGTATATCATAAATACCATGTTTTCTTCACAAAAAGAACTTGCAAATATGATAAAAATCCCATTCTGCATCTGTATGACCTTGGGTAAGTCACTTAATTCCTCTATGCCTCAGTTTCCCCCATTTTAAAAATGAGGACAATTATAGCACCTACCACCCAGGATTGCCTAGAGGATGAAATGACTTAAAACATATGAATCATGTAGAATAACTTGTGGCACATAATAGGCATTTATGGTCATGTATGTATAAACCCAAATAAACATTTTAGTAAAATGAATATTAGGTGTAGACTATAGTTGTGTGTGAGCATAAAAATCTTATAGATGGATAATCTGTTTCATTAGAGAATGTGGCAGAGCTGCCCAGGATGGGAATTTAATATTCCTTCAGTTATTGTATGAATCTCCACCCACCCTGACAATGCCCCATGAACATGTGAACACATTTATATGCCTTTTACGTATGCCCAGGTGAGCTTCCTCCCATGTATCCCCCATCACTGACACCCCACCAATGATCCTCACCTGCTACAGTTGTAACCTTTCCATGATCCAAAACGTCTTAAAAAATTGAGCCAATAAAATAGCCAAATACAATTAATAAGAAAAGGAAATAATGATAGTTTTAAAAATAAGAAATAAAACACAAAAAATAAAATATAAATTTGGGATAATAAAAAATAATGAAAATATATTTACTTTTTTGACATTTTCCTTTCATCACTGTAAGTTCTGTTGTCCTGTATATACAGTGACATTTTACTCCATTTATTCCCTCAGTGTCTTACTTTTTTCACTTCGTCTTCAAAGAAGTTTTGGGTTACAGAAAAGTCACGGAGAACAGGGGATTCCCATATACCCAACATCATCTATGGGTTCATCCCACCTTAAACCATGCAACAAATAATCTACCAGAGCTAAAAATATCCCATTTCTCCCAGTACTATGTACTTACCAACTGACAATTATTCGATTTGTTTCTTTTAGTCCAATTACATAATTCCCAGCTATAAGTAAACTTTTCTGATCTAACCTTTCATTAAATTGTCATGAAGATGTAAACAGACATGGAAAAAGTTGAGTGTTGGAGGAGGTATAGCTCATTTCCTGAAGACATAAAGATCTGAAAACCTTATTTTTCATGAAAAAGCCTTTCTTATATCAGATGCAGAAAAGCAAAAATTTAAGTTTACGAAAGAATGCTCTGGAAACAGAACAAACTGTGATCCCTGAACATCTAGACATTATTTTCAGTGTAAGATTTTTAATGCGGTGGCTTGCTCGGTCGGTAGAGGTGGGGTCTGGCTGCGGACGAGGGGTCGGGTCCAGCTTAGGACAAGGGGTCGGTCCCACTTGGGACGAGCGGTCGGTCCGGCAGCAGACGAGGGGTCGGTCTCACAGGGGTTGCGTGGTTCGGCTGACGGGGTCGCCCGGCAAAGCCGGCAACGAAGGGGTCACCTGGAGAAGCAGGCGACGAACTGGGGACAAGGGAGGCCAGGCCCTTGTCGGGGGCTCTCAGGACTGGAGGGCGCACGGCAGAAGAACTACCGCGGAGACAAGGTAAACACGCAAGTCCACTTTACTGAGGGAGAGGCAACAGTTTTATAGGGGCTAGGGAAGGCTGATTGGTCGAAGCCACGCCCTGTTCTGATTGGTTGCCGGAGAAAGGTCAGTGGGCGGTACTGGATGGGGGAGGGGTGGTGGTTAGGGATTGGCTGTCGCTGTTGCTGGGGGAAGGGGCAGGGTTTAGGGATTGGTGGCTGCTGTTGCTGGGGTGGAGGGCAGACTTGAGTTTCCCACCCACGCCTGGCTGTTGCTGCTGTGGGGGGGGGGGAGGGAAAAGGGCAGACTGGATTTTTCCGCCCACGCCTGGCTGTTGCTGCTGTCGGGGGAAGGGAAAAGGGCAGACCGGATTTTTCCGCCCTGCGCCTGCGCAGGGAGAAAGAAGAAGAAGGGTGCCGCCCCACAGGCATCATGTGGCGCTATCCGAGAGGAGGGGCAGCCGCGGAAGCATGGCTGCCGAGAAGGGGAGACCCGAGGGCACTCTGCGCCCATGCCGAGCTTCCTTCAGGGGTGGCGGTGAGTCCGACCAGCCACCCTATTACGGGGGCAGCGGCTTGGCCTGCCGCGGCCGCTCCCCCGCCAGGCCAGCAAACCACATTTCAGCCCGAGGGGTGACCACATTTTAAAAAGCAAAATTTTAGTCATATAAAAAATTGATGAATGAGTAAACTGAACTCAACTCCTAAAGCAGTAAATGGTTCCTCAACAAATAAGCTACTTCGAGAGAGCAATGTGCATTTCAGATCAACCACACCAGGGAGCCAAGAGTGCCTACAACTGCAAGAGGAGAATTGCATCCATCTTCCATGTGGAATCTAAGCCCCCTCTTGATGTAGAGGGGGACTGGACATAACCACCCCAGGGTCCACAGGATGGAGGAATTGAGTATAGAGTAGAGTGGACTTACTGGTGTTCTGCTGGGGAACTATTGTGATTAGTAAGGGAAGAAACTGTAATATTGATGTGGAGAAAGTGGCCATGGTAGCTGGTAGAGAGAGGGAAGAAGAGATATGATGTGGGTGCATTTTCAGGATTTGGAGTTGTCCTGGGTGGTGCTGCAGGGACAGATGCTGGACATTGTATGTCCTGCCATGGCCCACTAAAGACAAATAAATTTAATTAAAAAAACAAAGCAACAACAACAAAATATATGCAAGCTGCACCAATACCTCTGTCCCCCCAAAAATCTATAAAAAATAACCCCAACACTGAAATCTCTAGTAGATTAGGTATGGAAAAGCAGAATTTTCATTCTCCACGCACAGGGAGACGAGTATAATATCGGGAGAGGGAAGCTAATCAGAAGATTACTTTTTAAATTTTTCTTCTTTGAAAACAGATTTACTCCATTTCGGAGGCATGCGCTGAGATCATCTCAGGTGTAAAATAAGCTAATTAAACACACACCCGTGAAACGCTGAGATTTGAGGGAGCTCAGGTTTGCAGAGCAGACCTGGAGCATCAGCACAGGTGCAAACGGGCTTAGTTGTTGCTTCTCCCAAGATGACCCGAAGCCACCCGAGCTTCCGGCCGGCAGCAGATGTGCTGCTTTAGCACCGGTGATAAGCGCCTCACCCGGCGCAGGGATTCTCACCACGCCCGGGCTGCAGAAGGACCCACACGACTGCCCGGCGAACGCCCAGCTCTGCCCACCGCCCGCGCCCTGGGAGCTGCCCCACCCGCGAATTGCGCCCCCAGCCCGCACTAAATTTGCCCCGTAGGGCCCCAAACTTCCCCTGGTTGGTTAAAGGAAAATAAAGGACAGGCGCCCTACTTGCGAGCCGGAGCCGGGATCTGGGATGCGGCCTGGGAAAGTGCAGGGTCTGCGTCTCCCCGGGGCGTCGAGGGTGCGTGAGGAAGGGGAGTTCCCTCTGCGCGTCTCCTCGGACGGCAGGACCTGCCCCGCGCGCCTCACCGCGGGCCTAGAGTAAGGCTGGCTGGAGGGAGAGGTGGGGGCCGGGAAACCGCGCGCGGAGCCGAGAGAGTAGCCACGTGCTAGCCGGCCTGGGGGCCCAGAACCGCGGAGGAGCCCTGTGAGCCTGCGCCCAGGGTGGGGTGTAGGCAGAGGGGCCCCGGGGACAGCGACCACCACGGCCGGCCACCTGGCCTGGCAAGCGGAGAGAGCCGTGGCTGCGCGCAGGGAGCGCAGTGGCCGCACTTACCGGCTCCTCCCGAGGACGCGCGCCCGGCGCTGCCTGAGCCGGGTCCCGCGCCGCGGCCTCCGCCTCCCCCCGCTCCCCTGCTCCGAGGCCCGGACTCGGGCTCGCACTCGCCGCCGCTCCCGCCCGCCCAGGCCGCGTTTGGAGGAGACTGACCGCGGTGGTACCAGCGCGCAGCGCTGCGCGGGCCCCTGCCCCTCCGTCCCCTCTGCCCTGGGAGCCCGGCCTGAGCGCTCACCTGCTGCGCCCCCAGCTCTACGTATCCTGGCGCCGCCGAGGCCAAGGCTGGCCACCATCTCTTAGGTAACTTCTCAGTGCGACGGGGGTCAGGACAGGGGGTCAGGATTTATAGGCGAGCCGAGGCAGAGCCGAGAAATCCTACCATTTGGCATCGTGCCTGATTCCTGAAGCCTGAAATTACTGCCAACTTTAGGGTCATCCGTGAAGGGTATCTTCTTCTCTTCAGTTATCTGCAAATAGTAGTCATATCAGTCACTTCTTTCTTTAGGAGGCAGCGGAAGGCCCCACTCGAATGATAGAAAAAACCTGTAGAGAAAAGGCCCTGAGGCTGTGGGGCCCAGGGTTTCAGGAGTCTCTGGTTTGGGTGGTTGGGATACTAAAGGGTCCTTAGCAGACTTGCAGACTAACCTTTAATTTCGTGGGGGATGAAACTGGGACTCAAGACACGCTGCCCTTTGGAGTCACGGGTAGGGTTCCAATTCTGGTCTCAGGACTCTCTTTTCCTGCTCTATCTGGAGAGCAATGAACTGAGTCTGGCTTGTTGAAGATTATTGGCAGGAATCTGAACCAAACAGTGTGTGAGAAGAGACAAACCCGTCACTGAAGGAAGCCCCTCTTACCCAGACCCTGTAATCCCCCAGAACTGCCAAGAGCTGCGCACACTTGGAGGCTTGAGGCTATCTAGCTGGAGTTTTCCACTCTCCTTACCCTCCACCCTTTTCCTGTCCTTCATCCCAGGGCAGAGAAGGTTCTTCTTAACCTCTTTGAGTTGAGGGGAACAGCCCTTGTATCTTGAAAGCTCACTACCTCTGACTTAGAGTGAAATTCTATCTTCAGAACTCTGGGCTCATTCTTGGTAGTCAAGGGAAGTATTGGGAATTTAGAATTCTCTCTTCTTTCATCAAAGCCAGGTATTCCAGACTAAGGATTTCAAGAACCGTTTATGGAAACCATAGTTGGATTTTTTAATCTTTATTTTTCATTTTGGAAAATTTCAAATAGAGACAATTGTAAGGCAATAGTATGATGAACCTCCATGTGGCTATCACCAGCTTGAGTAATTAATAACTCATAGGCAATTATATTTCATCTTTACCCCTTTCCCTCTGCCATTATTTCAAAGCAAATCTCAGACATTGTATCATTTCATCTATGAATATTTTCAAAAAGCAAGAAAAGATCAACCACTACTGGGTTGTATTCAAATGACTCAGGAGCTAATTTAAATAGGTTCAGCCAAAGATGGGTCAATTTGAGCATCCAAAAAAGATAACTGCAGTTTTTTAAAACACATCAGATGTGATTGTATCTATAAATTTATAATGATTCTAAAATAACCTAAGTCATCACTTGTTACTGTTGGTGAATGAATCGTTGGTGAATATTTTGAAAACTGATTTTTAAAGAAGAAAATGGTTGTGCATTTATTCTGCCTTTACTCTGCAAATTGGACCTTAGGGTAAGCTATTAGGCTTTACTTTTCTCCTGCCTCTGTCTATGTTTTCCTGGTTTAACTATCCTATTCCTCCCTGAGGCAAGTGATGCCTCTGGCTAAATAGGGGGAGAGGATCTTCTATTTAAAAGAAGATTGTTCTGTAAATCCATAACTTCTCTAATAAAGCAAGTGCAAAGTTGCATGCACACCAAAAAAACAACAACAACAACAACAACAAAACCACACACAAAAAAACTACTTGATTTTGGAACTTATGGGTAAAACTATGAAAAGAATACTTAAACTACAACTTGACCAGTAAAGACTTATTTATAAGAAGTGCCAATTGAAGATGTGATATCCTTTCTGAAGATAAAATGATACTCAACTCTTCAAATGGTGATTGCCTGCTCCATTACATGTCAATTGAATGTCTACTCTGGAACCACTGTTTAAAGGGTACTTTAAATTATTTTTATTTAAATCTTAATTTTTAATATTTTACAGTATTAAATATACATTTAGCAATATTAAATTTTAGTAAACATAAAAATAAAATAAAAAAACAAGATTGTTATATATTTCAAAAAATGTTACCCAGCTAACTACCCCTTCTGCCCACAGATTACCCTGTGTCTCCATTTGGTGGAAAGAGGAATCAGTCCCTCATAAGTCTGCAGGTTGTGTTTGTTGGGATTTGCACTTGGCTGCATGCAATGGAAACTCAATCTCAGAGATTTAACCATATAAAGGCTTATTTTTCTCTTATAAAAAGAAGTCTGGAAACAGAATGTCCTGGGTTTATACAATAGCTCCACAATGCCATAAAGGAACCCAGATCTTCAATCTGTCTTCCTTAATATATGGCTTTTATCCTCTTGGTCACAAAATGGTTGCCTCCTCTAGGCATCACATCCATGTTCCAGACAGGAAGACCAAAAAGAAGGAAGAAAAGCAGAAGACCTCCTTGATAGGCTTTGCCTTTTCATTTAGGAAGGGACTTTGGAAAAACTTCCTTATATTTCACTGACCACAGTGGTCATATCTAGCTGCAAGCAGTATGAAGAATATTTTAATTGGGCTCACAGTAACCTTTAAAAATATCAGGGTTCTTTTAGTAATATAAAGGGGGAAATTAATGTTGAGTGGGTGACTCAGAGTATTTGGCACATAGTAAATAGCAGCTCAATGAAATCCATATTGGACTAAAGATTTGGCAACTATCAAGAACGTGGCAATCAACTGCCAAGACAGTTGAAAAACCTGGAACTAGCATCATTGTGTGGATGGAGAAAAGGCTGATCTGTCATGCAACAAGAAAGCAGTGGAAGGATTGAGCAACATCTGTAGGTGTCTCAGATTCACAGATCTTATTGCCTAGTCATAAAAAAAAAGTAGCTTCATGAGAAAAATCATTTCTCTATATCTTATTAAAGAGCCAACTCTAAGTTTTTAGATACCTGAGTAATTATAAACACTACTTGGCATAACATTTACCCTTCTACTATTAACTATATGATTTGTTTGAACATAGAGTTTATGGGAATCATTGGTTATTACTAGCTGGGGATGGTGGGCCCTTCTTGTAATTCTTCAGAAGAGCCTTTCAAAAATAAGCAATGAATTTTAAATGTAGGTTATACTTAAGCCAGTACAGGAACATGAATATAAAACTGCCAAAGACATGCTAGTTGATAATTTTGCTAAGTATCCATACAATTTTCACAAAGAAAAGCATGATCTAGTTACTGCTGGGTAAGTGTCCTTGTCCTCCAAAGACATCCTCAGTCGCCACTGTGCCTTCAATTCCATCATTAATGATTTGTTCCTTTGGCTTTTCATTTTATACCTCCAGACTTTTTTTTTTAAGTACATGGCTTTAGAATAGTAGTAGTGATAGTAATAATAATACCATAACTATCTGTCACACATTACTGTTGGTCCATCTCTCTAATAACTTTCTTGGAGGGAGGGATTCTTAAAAGTGGAATAAGGTATGGATATTTTAAAGGCTCTTGAAATATGTTGTTAAATGGCTTTCTGGAACCATTATACTGGTATAACACCAACAACAACACAGATGGCATGCCTATCTCAGCACACAATGGCCAATGTTGATCACATAATTTTAAATCATTGCTGCTTTCATCAGTAAAAAAAAAGATATCATACTGATGTTTTCATCTTTAGTCCAAAGGTTAACATCTTTATTGGCTTTTTAGGCATTGCAGTTTTTCTTTAGAGACTTCTATGTTCCTATTCTTTTGCCCATTTTTTGATATTGTTATCTTGAAATAAGTGTGACATCTCTTCCTTGTGACCCCTCCACCACCTTAGTCCTCCGAAAAGTAATAGAGAAAAATGGTGCCATGAGAAAGGGTGCAGGACTCAGCTCTGAGTCTGGGCGGAGGCCCAGCATTGTCCACCTTGGGCTTTTAGTAACTAGGTATTTGGTCCCTCTGCAGTGGCATTCTGAAGCTGTATTGGACAGGAGGTAGGAGGTGACAAAAAAATGGAGAGTCAGTTTTCATCTGCTCATTTATTGGGCAAACATTCCATAAAGATACACAAAAGCTGACCCACAGAGTGGAAAATTTGGCTCAATAATTCAAATTAAAACAAGGCTGAAGAACATCTGAAAAATGCCACCTTGCAAGCCCTCCTATCCCGAGCTCTGCTCCCCTGAAAAAAAGGCTGGTTCATGGAAGCAGGTCAGATATGCTTCCTGTTAGGTGTTTCTCGGTTCCATTCAATATGCAGAAAGACTAATGAAAATAATTGCATCCTAAGAGACTTTGAAAACAATTGTGACTCTTAGAATACTATATGATTAAAAATTTCCTAATACAAAAGAATATCAGCAATCATGATTTCTTTTACTCATTTAAGAACTACTAGAACATTTAATAGGAATATCTCAATTCCTTTAGGCAAATGTCTCTTTTCACAGGATATGGGAGTTTGCCAATCTAAACTGTTTTATCTACTACAACAGTGCAAACAAGGAACAAAAGCAAAAGGTGCCATTTCCCCGGTGCTCCATTTTTCCCCATGGATAAGTGCTGGTCATAGGTCTTATGCAGAGCAGATGATGGGACACATGCCACTTCTAAGCAGCAACAAACAGGCTCTTTCCTTGTTATGGTCCTAGAGGGAAAAGAGGGATAAGGGAGTGAATGGCTAGGAGTAGAAAAGTACTGAGCCAGAGAGGGGATAAGTGCCTCAATTCAGATCCCCCAAGAATTAGGTCCCTAAATGGAGTCACATAGGCTTGGTATACAGATATGCACATGAATATGGCTGTCCAGGGGACATGAGTTTTTGACTGCAACTCCTGCCAGAAAACTGCAACACACTGTGCAATCAACGTCTGATGTGGGTAGAGCAGCTTCCCTCTGAGACATGCTAGGTAAGGAGCCAGAAAGATCACAGTAAGATTTATCCCTGGAGCCAGATTCCTTAACTACATCCCTTCATTATTCAGGGTCCAAATGAAAATTATAATCAACTCCATCCTGGACTGAAATGACAGACATTGAGGGAATGTGACCAGAAGCAGTTAATCAGTCTAAGACAACAATGGGTCAGGCATATGGCTGAAGTCACTCAGCAGGATCATCAAGCATGTCTGGAGATGTGAATTTAGTCATGAGACTCAATCATTTCCATATCAGGTAAAGACGTCCAAGTAGGAATACTCTAGAGATCCAGGAGGAATTCCATCTAAGCCTCATAATGGACTTTTCTGCCTTGCCAGTTCCATTGATCCAGATACAACAAGAGGTGTTGATGATTGCACAGAACGCTTCTTAGTTGGCCAGCAGAAAATAGTTGGCTATTCAGTTATTTAGCACTACAAAGGCCAGTAAGATGAGTCTGGTCTTTTGTGCCTTCAAAGCTGAAGTAGAATCTTTAATAATCTCAGTGAAGTGCAGTGACAAGTTCCATACAACTTTATCTATTTGAGTGACCCTAACAATGGTAATATCACACAATCTATTAAGTGTAGGGAAGGAGAAGTCCATTATTTTCATGGGCAAAATAGGTCCAATGATAGCTCTCTCAACCTCTTCTCCAGATTTCCAATCACCCCTATCTTTGACAAAAGTGCATTGACTTTTACAAAGGCATTTCATTCCTAAGGTATAAGAGTCAGGTTGTGGCATTGCATCAGGTCCACATTAATAAGATTAGGGTACTTCAGGTATCAGAAAAATCCATGGTTGGAGAAATGTCCATTTGTGTTATTCTGTGGCACAGCAGTAATATGTTTATCTGAAGGATTGGGCGGTGGGTGACTTATCCATCAGTTCATCAAATTCAGGGTGGTGGTGACTGCCTGGAACAGGAAGACCAAACAATTTGGTGAGGCAAGAGTCACACAGGCTACTCTATGGGAGTGAATGAATAAAGGTTACATTCTCCTCTCCTCCCCTCCATATCTGGGTTCAAGGGTCTGAAGGTGCTCATGTCCTTTTTGTCACTGTGACTCCTCCCCATTAACTGGAATGGGCAGGGATAGTGCTATCAATCCATCCCCCAAGAACTGGACCTCAGATATTTTGGCATGGATACACTTGTGGTTCAATAAATGTAACCTGGATTACAAATGCAGATAAGGGTATAGGTATGATTGGCCTAAGGTTCCTGGTTAAGGATTCTGGAACTCCCTCCCAAAAACTGAATGCACTGACAGTTTACTATGTCTGATGTGGGGAGGTTAGCTTTTTCTATAAATCTGCCAAACAAAATTTTGTAACTTAATATGGTCATGGATGAAAGAGTACACACAGAATTTTGGCCAAGAGCTAGACTCCTCAATTATTAACATATGTACAGTATATAGTAATTTAAATAATTCATCAAATTTTAAAATCTTTTTTTATGGTTGTCATTTAATCATATATTTTGTCTGGTAATTGGCTGCATACAATTGAAAATTCATTATTTCCTTACGAATTGAAATACCATTATGTGGATACTTCTGTTTCCTCTTTGAATGATTTTCTTTGACACTATCTCACATGATAGAGTTATGTTCTTATATAATATTAATATTTTCACATGATTTTTGGGTTTTCTATTAGTTGCTTATATTTTACAAGCTTTGTCAATCATTTTCTACTTCTTACAATTGATATGTTGTTTTTTTGTTTATATTGGTCTTTTTGGTGGTAGTGCTTTGCAAGTCAATTACTTCATGACTTCCCATTAAATTTCTGCCTGATAAAAACAGCATTAATCTCTTTAGACATAGGTGTAAAGATTGTTTTCTCATGGGAAGCAGTTATAAGATTAACAGTCAAAGCATTATAAATCTCTTCGGATGGATATAGGATTCCTCAGGGTAGAACTTTATAGGTATATATGGCAAAGACTATTTGGAAGAATCTCAGGTTTCAATGTCCCTAAATCACTATTATAAGTCCATATGTCCCCATTGCAATATTCAGTAGCCCATTCCATCCTAAACAATGTGCTAACTTTAACAGAAGATACATGCAAGGTTGGGAATTCAGTTCATATTGTAAATAAACTACTGGCTCAATAGACTCTGCATCTGATTTCAGAAATCTCCTGTCTGTAGTTACAAGATAAGAGTTTCTTTCATGTCTCACATAGGAAGAATTTGTAGTTCTGTCCTTCCTGATGTGTTTGAACTGAGACTTTGAACACCTGGGCTTATCCTTTCCTTTCCTTTAACAACTTTATTCAGTGCATTTAGGAATCACAAGCCAACTTCATTATGCCTGTTAACTTCACAAAAAAATCTGGTAAGATATTGAATACACTGTCACCTTAACCATTGCTCTTCATAAACTATCTTTTTTTAAGATTTATTTATTTATTTCTCTCCCCTCCCCTCCCCCACCCCTGTAGTCTGTTCTCTGTGTCTATTTGCTGCATGTTCTTTTTTTGTCCACTTCTGTTGTCAGCAGCATGGGAATCTGTGTTTCTTTTTGTTGCATTATCTTGTTGTGTCAGCTCTCCGTGTGGTGGCACCATTCCTGGGCAGGCTGCACTTTCTTTCACACTGGGCGGCTCTCCTTATGGGGCACACTCCTTGCACATGGGGCTCCCCTATGTGGGGGACACCCCTGCATGGCAGGGCACTCCTCACGCATCAGCACTGTGCATGGACCAGCTCCACATGGGTCAAGGAGGCCCAGGGTTTGAACTGTGGACCTCCCATGTGGTAGACAGATGCCCTAACCACTGGGCCAAGTCTGCTGCCTTCATAATCCTTTGAGTAGAAGTATCCAATGATAAAAATTTGCATATCTATGCTGATACTTATGCCATGGGCACTCAATTCTCTCTTGGTCATTGGAAATGGGGTGATTAGTGCATTTTAATATTGTAGATAAAGAATCAATTCTTAAAGGTCTTGATAGGGGGGTGATATATGGGAATTCTGTGCTTTATGCATGATTGTTTTGTAAGCTCACAACTTCTCCAATTAAAAAAAAAAGAGAAATAAGAACCAATTCCCAAATCCCAGAACTAACTCAGAAATGTCATCCTGAAGATTCTGTTTCTGAAGAAAACAAATTTTTCTTGGACACAAAAGAGGACATTACATAGCTAAGTTGAGAAATGAAGCCATCACAAACTTGAAGATACTTTTATAGGAAATAAATCTTAAGTGGACCACAGAGAGGTTCAGCTATGGCAGGGGAGGAATACTGGTGTGGGGTGTTATTGATAGGGGGCACATGGTTGGAAAGAGTTCTCCAGGGCATGTATACAGGGTACATAAAAATGTCTGGATATTTTCGTAGTGGTTACAGTTAGAAACAACAACTGAGGGAGTGCTGAGTTTCTAGCCAGGGGAGATCTATCACATTCCCCAATGGGACAGCAACAGTCCCCCAGGTGCAATGATAAAGACCAATAAAGATGGATGGTCCAACAATAAGCCCTTGATACTAATGATTATGCTTATGACCCTGTGCACCTGAAATAAAAACTAGACCTAGAGCCGCAGGGTGGCTAAGAGTTACCTCCTGAGAGCCTCCATGTGCTCAAATGTGGCCCCTCTCTAAGCCAAACTCAGCATGTAAATGCATTACCTTTTCCCCAGCATGGGACATGACTCCCAGGGATGAGCCTGCCTGGTGCTGAGGGATTACTACCAAGCACCAGTTGATGATGTAATTAGAAAAAGACCTTGAATACAAGGGTCAACTCAGACCAGCAGAATATCTCAGCCTACATATAATATCAGGTATTAAAAACTGCTTTTTGACCTTGAATAAAATGAGGAAATGAAAAGGACAAATGAGTTTACATGGCTATGAGTCTCCAAAACATAGTTGGGAGGTCATCAGAGGGGTTGCACTTACACATGCCTCAGCAGGGTCCCAGAGACAGCCAGAGTAGACACAAGCCCAGGTATTGGTTCTTCTGAGGGCTACAGAGACCCACAGGTTCTATGGTCATGGCAGATGGCTCTGGAGTTCAGTGCCATGTCTGTTGGCCCTACTTTGGGGTTTGTGTTCCTGAGAGTGATAGAGTTGGACTCAGATGTGGTCTTTCTACACATACCTCTTCTCTTACTTTTACTGGACCTGTGGTTGCTGCTGGGGTTGGTGTATACTCAGGGGACCTGAATCTCTGGATTGTCAATGTAGCCAGGCCCTGAGCCTCAACAGACTTGCAACTCCTAACCTCTGGTTTATTGGGCTTACCCCGGCCAGCTAACAGGGAGGTGAAGAAGGTCAACCACCACACCAGGGAGCCAAGAGGCCAAGAGTGCCTACAGCTGCAAACAGGAGAATTACATCCATCATCCATGTGGAATCTAAGCCCCCTCTCAATATGTAGGTGGAGTGGACATAACCACCCCAGGGTCCACAGGATGGAGGAATAGTGTATGGATTAGAGTGGACTTACTGATATTCTACTATGGAACTATTGTGATTAGTAATGGAAGAAAATGTAACACTGATGTGGAGAAAGTGACAATAGTAGCTGCTGAGGATAGGGAGAGGGAAGAAGAGATAAAATGTGGGGACATTTTCAGGACTTGGAGTTGTCCTGGGTGGTACTGCAGGGACAGTTGCTGGACATTCTATGTCCTGCCATGGCCCATTGGGTGGACTGGGGGAAAGTGTAAACTATAGTGTAACCCATTATCCATGTGGTGTAGCAGTGCTCCAAAATGTATTCACCAAATGCAATGAATGTCCCATGATGATGAAAGAAGTTGATGATATTGGAGAAGTGGGGTGAGGGGGGTGGGTGTATATGAGGACCTCATATTTTTTGAAAGTAACATTTAAAAAAAAAAAGAAAAAAACTAAAGGAATTGAAGCAGTCTAATAACTATTACCTAAGGATTACCTCCTGAAAACATCTTTGTTACTCAAATGTGACCTCTCTCTAAGCTAAACTCAACCAATGAACATACTACCTTCTTCAATCATGGAACATGACTCCTGGGATAAACCTCCCTGGCACCTTGGGATTGCTACCAAGTATCAACCAGCAATGGATTTGGAAAAAGAATTTGAACAAAAGGGGGAAACATCAAATACAAAAGAGTTTTTATGGCTAAGAGAATTCAAAATGAGTCAGGAGATCATTCCAGAGGTTATACTAAAGTATGTGTCAGGCAGATCTCAGTAACTACCACTGTGAACAAAGCCTCAAATAGGGACCTCCTGAGGGCTCTAGAGCCATCAGACACTACAGGCAAGGCACACAACCCTGTGAAATCAGCACCCTGTCAGTGGGAGTTACCTTGAAATATTTGACAACCTATTTCCCCAATGTAACAGAGCTATATTTATAGTTTCCTTACTCATGATTTATTTGAGCCTATATTTATCACTATACCCATTAAATATATGTCTCAAAGACAAATCTTCAGTCTGTTCCTATGCTGGTTGAGCCCTGAATCTGAGTAGAATTGCAGCCAGCCCCTTCTCTCCAGCTCATCAGATTCACCCAGGATGACAGATGAAATGATGATGATGGGCAATGCCCATGCCAAAAAACAGTATCTACAGCTGCAAGCAAAACATTACCTTCCATCTACCTCATAATCTCTAAGACTCTCTCAGTCTGAAACAAAGCAGGCATCACCATCCCCAAATCCTGAAGGTTGAAGAATGTTCAAACATAAGGGGGGAATGCAACCATGGGAAAAGTGAATATATTAATATTGTAATAAGGAAAGAACATGTAGCTTTGTTATAAAGAATGGTTGCCAGAGGCTCTGAGGGGAGAAGGCATGTTGGTGGAACACAGGGCATTTTTAGAGCCTTGAAATTAAGTGTAAACCACAATGCAAATTGTAGACTTTGGTTAGTAGCAATGCTTCAGTATCTTTTCATCAATTGTAAACAAATACATCACACAATTGTAAAATGTTATTAATTGGGGAAGATGTGGAATGGGAAGTATGTGGGATACATGGGAATTCCTTATACTCTCCATTTAACTTTTATGTAATCTACAATCTCTTTAAAAATAAAGCTTATTTAAAAATAAAGGAAAATTTAAATAAACTGTAGACAATGAATTTAAAATTTAGTTTTGATTTGATTTTTAGATTTTTTTTGTCTTGAGAGTTATAGCTTTTTTCACTCTCTAATTTTTAAAAAATACTCCGATTATGTAAATGTTACAAAGAATATATAGGGGATTCACATATGCCCCACTCCCCACACCTCCCACATTTTCCCACCTTAGCAACATCTTTCATTAGTGTTGTACATTCATTGCAATTGACAAATTTTGGAGCATTACCACTAGGCATGGATTATAGTTTACTTTGTAGTTTGCAGTCTTTCCCATTCAACTCTGTAGGTTGTGATATATAATTGCCTATTACTGTCACTGTAATGTCATTCAGGCTGATTCCCAAGTACCAAAACTGCCCCCCATTACACCTGTTTTTCCTTCTCCCTAACCCCAGAACATCCAGGAATCACTGCCTCCACAACAATGGTATTTTTTCCATTGCTAGAATCACAATAAGTCTATATTAGAATACTATTAAGTTTATTTTAGTCCATAGCTGGTTTCCCCAATCCTGAGAGCTCTGGGATAGTGATTGCCCACTCCACCATTAATTGAGCGGGTTTTGATCCCATACATCTGATGGATGGGACTGTCTTGCTTGCAAGGAACTCTCAGTTCCTTGGTATATTGTTTGTCCTTTATCTCCTCTGCATTAGTTGTTCTGGGTGAGTCCATTGAACTGGAGAGTAAGTGTTTAGCATTTTTGAAGTGAGCTTAAAAAATTATTCTAATAGGAGTAGGGTGGGCAAGATAGTAAGATAAGTACAGTAATATCAGGAAATCAAATTAAGATGTTATAAAATATAATCCAATAATAATGTAAAGATAGTCTGAACTTTAAAAATAATATTTGAAAATTGAACAGAAAAGTAAGGACATGAACAAGAAATACTGCATAAAAAGAGCAGGAAGTTTGGTGACATTAAATATAATTTTTGAAAAAGGAAGATTAATAATTTCTTCCAGATATGAATCTAAGATGCCATGGTCTATTTTACAAAGTTTGAAAGGGAAAATGAATTTTGGTGAAGCATTAACCCTGGAAGATTTGGGATGAGGATCTGTGTATTCTAACTAGTTGATCTTAACAAATTCATAATTGTGTAAGAACTGGAAGACTTTATCAAAAAAGAAATGACATTTATTGTTCCTGAAGAAAAAAAAAAAAAAAAAAGGATAGAAACCTGTTAGCGTATTTCATTGCAGCTATAAATACAGGATTGAACCCAGAGTCCATGGTCTAATGTGAGCCCAAATTACAGGAATTGGCATATGGCACGGCCAATGGTGGTAGAGGAACTGTTCAGCAATTCAGTAAATCCCCAGGCCCGTGTCACCATGGAGAGGTAGATGCTTTGGATCAGTGTATTTAAATTGTCTTTGTGATCAGGAGTAGTCATTAAGTAGAATCCTAAAATGGGTGAATTATTTGTTATGAAACAGATGGTGATGTGAAATATTTGGTCAAGATAAGTGAGTATACTCTATTTTGGTACTGCCAAGTGAATGAGTTAAAACACAGAACTTGTAAGAACTCTAAGTCTACAAAGATCTAGAATCTGTGAATAGGTATTCAGACAACCCTGTTTTGTTGTTCTTTTCCTTTGATATGAAATGCAGGTCTGTAAATACAGCAAGAATAAACATGAATGGATCAGTTGTACCAGTATATACATCCAACTACATATTGGAAAAATAAGACTGAAGTGACCAAGTTTTGTCATTATTTAAATATAGGCAAATCATCCAAGATGTATAACCTTTTCCTCAGAGACAAAAATATGAAAAAATGATCAGTTAAAAATATAAGTTCCTTGTGAACAAGAAATATTTCTGGGTTTTGTATTAGAAGGTACTGGGTTTCATTTTTGGTTTTGGTTTTTTTATTTGATATCTGTTTAATTATGGCAAATCTCATGAGTTCCTCTGTGCACTGTAAATTTAGGACATTAGCTGTTGTTTAGAGATTGTTTTCCATTTGTGCCATCTTCAAACACATTCTACTGCTTCTCTGAAGATAGGACTTTTTTTTCCCGTTTTTCTGAACATCTTTTGTTTTTCCATTGATTATTCCTTCCTTAATTACCTACAAACTTTAAGTCTTTTTATCTTTTAACACTCCATGTTTGTAAAACGTGCCCATTATACCTACTTCTCTTCCAATTTCCACAGACTTGATTTAAATCCCAAGATCTTTTTCCTACTAAATGTTGCATGGACACCTGCAAAATGTTCTTTAAAACCGATAAAGCCATTTTCTAAAATCCTTGTCCTGACTCTGCAGAACTTTTACTAAAGCACCAATAAGACAAATATAATGTACAATGTTTACATGGCCTTTATCTGTTCTTGCAATGTCATGCAAGACCATTCTAATGTCCCCAAAATGCCCCCATATTATAACTATTCTTCCCTCTCCCTCTCTTTAGAACTTCTGGTGGCCATTACCTTTACATCAATGGTAAAACTTCTTCCATTGCTAGAGTAATAAGTCTATAATAGAATAATAATGTCAACTTTAGTGTATTGTTCATTCCCCAATCTTGAGGATTTTGGGATGGTGGTGCCCACTCTTTCTAAATGAGAGGGCCTTAGATCCCATGGGGCAGATGGATGAAACTATCTTGCTTATACTTGCAGACACTCTCTGTTCCTTGGGATGGGTGTTGTCCATCATTATCTCCTTGTACCTTTAAATACAAGCAGGCAGATTGAATTACATATAGCTCCCAATTTAGAGGATATTCACTATTTCAAAATAATTCAGGGTGGCAAATGTACACTCCCACTTTGAAGAGTATTGAGCCCAGAAAAGAACAGGTACCATTTCCCTGACAGAAAGTGAAATTGTGGTCATTAAAAATGAAACTGAATAAAGGAATATCACTGTCAGAAATAAGAAGAGCTAACCAGGGCTGTCATTCTGATAAAAGCACTGGGCTTCCAGGATTTACTTACCTTGGGGAACTGAGTCTCACTTTGAATACATAACTAATAATACAGTGCATGACATTGGAAATTAGTTGTAATAAAACATGTAGGTGATTCATACAATTGCCCAGGGCACCTTTGCACCATATATCAAAATTGTGTGGAAACTTGATATTATTTAATGAAGGAAGGAGACAAAAGGAGAATATTTTGGATAGAGAACACAATAATGAGGAAATACTAATGAATCAGATTGAGTATCAATATAAGTAAAAAAAGAATTTGGTTTCTGAAAGTAGAAATATTGAAATGTGCTGCCTAATTGTGAACCTGCAAATATAGGCAACTTTTCCTATGTATTTACAGAGTAAAAAATACAGATCTATTTAAATGTAACCATGTTGTATCAGAGATAATGATCTGACAATATTTTGTAAACATATATATCTACATGAAATGTATGAGAGGAAAAGATTCATAACATGAAAATAAATGAAGTAGAAGCATGATATGTACCCATGGGGTTCTTTTTGTCTACTGGAAGGTGCTAATATAAAATGAACAATAACAAAGTAGCAAAGTCACATTTTGGAGAACATATAAAGAATGGTATGTGTGAGTAATGATCTGCTAAGTATCACAGAAAATAATTTGCATGGCACAGAGAAAGTGGCATTTAAATTCTACAGAAAATGTTGAGTTTTACAAGTAGTAATTACTGTACTTACTGTAAAGTGGGAAAATGAAGAAATTCTCCTGCATGTCTTGAGATGTAATGGGTTGAGAGTGTGGATGAAGGTGAGGATAAATGCAAATGAGTTTTTATGATAAAGGTAATACATCATATAATGAATAGTTTTTATGTCAAAGAATGGCAGAAGTGATTGAAGGACTTTATTTCTTTCAGGGATTGTGTTGATCCACATTTTAGAGGGATAACCTGCCCCTTTGTTGTCAAAGATTTGGGGAAGAGTGTGGGAGGAAGGGCGCCCGGCTTGCCACAGTAGCAAACGGTGCGGCAAGAAGTGATACCGCCTCTGCCCACTGGGCCTAGATAAGGTGACCATGCCTGACTAGGCCTTTGCTGCTAGCGGCTGGCCGGCGCTGCCCTCCCCCTTTCTATCTCCCGCCTAGCCCAACATCCGGCCAGCTCTCACTCCCCCTTTCCCCTCCCCTATTCCAAACCTCTCAGCTAGCCCTCCCTATATCTTACTCCTCCCTCTACCCAACCCTATATAACCAAGTGTACTTCCGTAATAAAGCAGACCTGTTCTTGCGCTCAAGCGGTCTCCGTGGTTTTTCCCCAACCGCGCGTCCCCCACGCCTGGAGAACCGGTGCTCCCTCTTGGGGCACCCCCCGCCGGTGGTTTGGCAGGAGCAAGCCCCCCCGACTCTTGGGCCTGAGCGAGGACGAAACCCTCACGCTCAGCCACAGAAGAGGACTAGCTGGAAGATGAGCCTGCATAGTATTTCAGGTATTCACCAGGGACTCTGAAGGATTTAGCCAAGGGCTCCTGTCAGAAAATATGGTGGGGTGGGAGGAGGAGAGACTTGTGCTCAGCACTAAGACCACAGCACTTAATGTCCACTTTGATTGATCCTTACTGGAAGGTGAACATATTAACTGTTGTTTGGATGAAAAATACTACTTTCATGAAAAATAAATTACTCTTGAAAATGATCATAGTTGATTCCAGAAAAGAGGAAAAAAAATCCTGCACTGAGAAAAGATTTCATGTGTTAGATCACTGTTATATTAAGGAAGAAAAAAGAAAATCTGTAGGCACATTCTATTTATAAGAATAAAGAACAAAGTTGAAATGAAAAATGTAAAAATCGTTTAGCCTGATAAATTGGACAATCAGTGGTACTGCCTCAACAAATGAAGTAGGAACAACAAGGCAGTGTAGTGGTTGAGGGAAAGTTAGGAGTACATTTTTGATGTATGAAAAATGAAGTGCTTATTGCATATTTGCATAAAGATGAAGAGAAAGTTGGAAATACAAGACTGGGAGTCATTACATGAGAATGATGATAAAGATTTGATAGTAAAAATTAAAGCTAAAAAATGAAATGAATTCTCCCAGATATACCAGGTGAAAGAAGGATTTTTTTTACAAAAACCTGATATTATGGTAGAATATAAAGAAATATCAAAGTTTACATGTTGCTAAGTTAGAGGAGCTGATTCTGCACTAGGGGGAAGAATAGTTTGGAAAGGGAAGAGAAGCAGCAATGCAGTGCCATGGGGAGACATCCTGCAATGGGCCCGGTCACCAGTGCAAAGTATCAGAGCACAGAGGATGACCAGTGATGAAGTGAGGCTCAGTCCAATTACAGTAATTGAACTTCTGAAGAATCTACAAACTGTAACTCTCTAATACTTAACGTTTCCTTCAACAATACAACTTCCATTGTCTTTGTTTCTCAGACAACAGATAAAGGGGTTCAAGGTAGGTGTGACAATGGTGTAAAAAATGGAGGTCAGGTGACCCTGAGTTGGGGAGTATTTGGAGGCAGCTCGCAAGCATGCAAAATGTACAGTTCCATAGCGCAAAATAATTGTAGTGAGGTGAGAGGAACAGGTGGAGAAGGCTTTCCACCTGCCATCCACAGAGGAGATCTGAACAATTGTGGAAATGATGCAGGCATAGGATACAATTGTGAGGGCAAAGGAGCCCATGCTGATACAGCTGCTAACAGCAAAGCCCACTTCCTCATTGGTGTGGAAATCAGTGCAGGAAAGTCTCATGGCAGGAGGCATGTCACAGAAGAAATGTTCAACAACATTGGGCCCGCAGAAGGGGAGGGAGAAGGTATTGACTGTGTGGAAGGCTGAGTACAGGGCCCCAGCCACCCAGGCCATGATAACCTGTTCAGAACAGAGTATGTGGCTCTTCATGGAGGCATAGAGCAGGGCGTATAAATGGCCAAGCACCAGTCATAGGCCATGGCTGTGAGCAGGAAGCATTCAGTAGAACCAAGTGTAATAAGCATATACAGCTGAGCTACACACTCCAGGTAGGAAATGATCCCAGAGCCCAAGAGGGAGGTCACTAGGGCCTTAGGGATGGTGACAGAGGTATAGCACATGTCCAGAAAAGACAAGTTCTTCAGGAAAAAATACATGGGGGAGTGGAGACGGCTTTCCCTGATCACAGCTATGATGATGGAAACATTTCCCAGGAGGCAGAACAGGTAATCAAACAAACAAACAAAAAAAAAAAAAAAAAAAAGAGGACTAGAAATTCCAGTTCCTGGGTATCTGAAAAGCCCCTGAGGATGAATTGTGTCACTCTTGTGTGATTAGACATTTTTCATTTCCCTTGAAATTTTATTAGGCTATGCTTATAATAAGTGAGGAAACAAATAGGAACTACCTTGGACCATGACTATGCAGGCTCATTTGGTCTATAAAGGAGCAACTTCTTTCAGTGGGAAAATCAAACAAATTAAGTAACTTGTTTAATTATGATTTGTCAATGAATCATTTGAAGATTTTTTTTTAAAGATTTATTTTTATTTATTTAATTTCCCCCCTCCCCCGGTTGTCTGTTCTCTGTGTCTATTTGCTGCATCTTGTTTCTTTGTCCGCTTCTGTTGTCATCAGCAGCACAGGAAGTGTGGGCGGCACCATTCTTGGGCAGGCTGCACTTTCTTTTGCGCTGGGCGGCTCTCCTTACGGGGTGCACTCCTTGCGCATGGGGCTCCCCTATGCAGGGGACACCCCTGCATGGCACAGCACTCCTTGTGCGCATCACCACTGCACGTGGGCCAGCTCCACATGGGTCAAGGAGGCCCAGGGTTTGAACCGTGGACCTCCCATGTGGTAGACGGACGCCCTAACCACTGGGCCAAGTCCGTTTCCCTCATTTGAAGATTTTGATGACTCAGCTTGCACTGGCTCCAATTCTTCTGTCCTGTGTGAGAAAAAGGAAGAGAGAAAACAAAAAGAGAACAACTGCATAATTTTCTTCCTTTTTAATTTTGGATATCTTTGGTGAGAAGCAGTCCCTGTATTACTCTTGTATTTATTGAACCGTTTTATCTCTTCCTACCATTTAAATGTTAATTCATTTGCTTATGTTTTACAAAAAAGAGATATGGATTTCTTAAAAACAATTCCTTTTAAACATGCTAATTTCACATAGTTTACATGAGGCCCCCTATTTTTTCCCTACTAATTATCACTCTCTATCCAAGTCTCCCTTGGTGGTAGTTATTTCCTCTGTTTCCCTAAAGAATGCTATTCTTGAGGAATCTTTCTCACCTGGTTATATATATACATATATATATATTCCTGTATATAAAAATCCAATGAAAAATGTCTTCTTTTAAAGGAGTGTATTGAATCTGAAATGCTTATCTTCTAGGCTTACATTGCACATTGCCTTTTATATATTTAATCCAGAATATATCAGAATGCACAAAACAATTATATATATATTTTAATTTCTCAAAATATTTTTTCCTTCTATACATGATTGTCCAAATTGGCTCCTGGGTTTTCTGTGTAACTCCTCACTTCTGCCCGTCCCATTCAATAACTAGAGAATCAATTGGGTTCTACCCATTCCACCTATCCTATGACTGTCAACTCTGCTTGATATTAATAATCCCTATCTGCCCTCATAATATAGGTTTTTAAGAGGCTCCAAAATTTTCTCACTGCTTCCAGCCAATTCTACATGTAGTAGTTATACCTTTTTCTCTCAGTAACTGAGTTACTTGTAGGATTGCCTGTTAAAGCACTTTTGGGGGCTTTATTACTGAAGGAGACATTTCACATCCATTGAAATTGCACAGAAGCTCTGTATGATTTTACTCTTGCCCCGTATTTGAGGGTCATATTGAAATATTTAGGCTTTCACTAAATACATAGCGTAGTTTAATGATTCCCTGTCTTTATTTATGATGTTATTTGTTTTAATTCCCCTTTCCTGTTATGAATCTATTGGTGCCTCCTCTTGTTTCTTGTCTGATTCCCCATGACTATTTTTTCATCATTTTATAAGTTAAATCATAGGATCCAGAGAATTTGGGAATATTTGTTTTCATATATGATTTTTCTTTCTGAGCAGAAATATCCTTTATTCTTTCTTTATATGGAGTGATTTGCAGGCCCAGTGTGCATAGTATGCACTTCAACAGTGAATAAATAAATGAATAAAATTGAAAGTGTGACCCTTAGGAAGTTTCCCCTCATATACTAGTAATTTGGTTATGCTATTGCATCACAGTGAGCTTTCTGCAAGATTTCCATCTGCAGAAGTTCCTGCACATTCACAATCATGCTGCTCTAAATGTTCATTAATATCATATTATGTAAAAAGGTGATAATGTTTATTAAAAGAGTTACATCCATGAGCATTTTTATGTTGCTCTTAGACTTTGTTTCTCCTTTTTGTCCAGAGTTTGGAGAAAGGACATTAGAGGAGACTAGGAGAACTAAGACATCACATTCTTTAATTATTTCCCAAAACTATAATTCTTTCATACATATATATGTATAATTATTAAAATATGAAGGAGTCAAGTTTAGTTTAGACCTTCCTCTTGCTACTTTCTGGACAATCTAATAGGAAGCAGGAGTCAATTTAGGGTTAATAAGAGCATCGCACTTATGCTTTTCAAGTCTTCTTGAGAACAGAGAAATCTATGAACTGCCCTGAAAATGGCCTAGATTTATAGACAGCACACCTCTTTGGGAATCTATGCCCCTGTAAATATCACTGTGGTTCTTTTCCATCTGGTAGTTGGGATGTGGTTCAACAGATCCGCCTTCTGCAATATGTCAGCAGAATAATAGGAGGGATGTACGGGGGCAACTGGACATAGACAACATGGTGAAGTGCCCATGTATCCCACAGTTTCTGAAAACATCACAGAACAATCGACACAAGCATATTCCCCTGGGGGATGAAGAGATACTGGGTTGAGAAAAAGCCTCCACATTCAGAAGAAACTTGACTCTAAGGAATTCATGGATCCACCAGTGAACAACAGGATGTCCAGAGTGACTAGAGCAGGTGAGACACAGAGGAGTCTGTGGCTACTGTTCCAAGGGTAAACAAATAGGATTGGTGATTGTGTGCTTTGAGTGAGGCCACATGAGAGTATCCATGGACCATATGTCCCCTCCCTCCCCTCTACATTTTTGAAACAAGGCACTATGAGAGGAACTCATCATAAAACACCTCTGTGTTTTCGAAGAAGTGTATGGCAAATCCAGAATGAGTTTGAAATGTACTTGAATGATTGACAGACCTTGGAATTATGAAGTATATCCAGAAATAACTAGTGTACATTGATCTCATCAGAGGAAATTAAAGTTCAAGGTATTTTTTTAATTTGTAGAAATCTCTATTTATGACCTGTTGTTTCTGTGACTCGTGAAGATGTATACCTTCCAAACTATGAAAATTTATCCTTATATAGTTTTTTCTTAATACAATTTCATATCTACTAAAATGGTGCCCATGAAAATCAGGAATAAATAAAGGACACTCATTACTATCATTCACATTTGCCCTAACAAATGCACTAAAATAAGAAAATAAAAGGTAGGATTATTTAAAAGAAATATATTAACTGATTTAAGCAGATTATGTTCTTATTTCTGTATCATCCAAATATATAAACCTTTTTATAATCCAACTCTTATAGAAAATACCTAACTATAACTTAGTTAATAACTACATGACCCAAATTACTAGAGATGGTCACAGATACTATGTCAAAATATACATAGTGAGAAGGAAAAAAGGAACTGCTGCGGCAGAGCAGAGCGGGAGAAGCTGCGTTAGGAAGAGGGAGCCTTTGTCCACGAAAATCCCCAGGCAGCGTCCGCGAAGGAGCAGAAGGAAATGGAAGAAGAAGTGACCAGACTAGAGAAACCTGAAAAAGCAAAATTAAAAGCAAAGTGTCCTCATCTGGGGCAATAGCTTGGAGTTTCAGATTTCTTTAAAAAACGATTACCAAAAGGGTAAAAATATGTTGATTCTGGCGAGTACCCCGTGGCTCCAGCAAAAATGAAGAACAAGCAACTTCCTACTGCAGCCCCGAATAGGACGGAGGTCACTGGTGACCATTCCCACGCCACGCAGCTGGCTCAGGAAACCAACCCTGCTTGCCAGCAGGCTGGCTGGCTGAGTGAAAGGGCTGAGCTGCATGACTCCTCTAATTCCCAATATTTCTCCTTAATATGTTCCTTCTTGGCTTTTTTTTTCTTCCTTTCAATCACTGAGTCATTTCATACTGAGGGCTTTGCAGTATGTGCTGCTTTTGTAAGGGAATATACATGTGTAGAGTTTGGATTAGTTTGAAAATGTGCTGATGAAAAGGACGTGTTAGAGGAACATAAAATAATCTACTTGAAAATAATTGTATATACTACCTAACTCCTAATGTAGTGCCTGGCTCCAACAAGTAACAAGGTTTACAAGTTTAATGTTTTGGACTTTCCTCACTTAATTATGGCTCTGTATATTATTCTTATTTAGAATAACCTCTATTGCATTGGTTTCTTTCCAAGTTGGAAGAAAGATCAAGAATTTCAAACACAAACAAGTAGAAGGGACTCTGAAAGTCTTGTATCTCTGTGCTTGAGCTTGAATGGCCTTAAACCTGTTTCAGCTTTTATAATAGACTTTTATTTGGGCAATATTTGCCCATTATGGTGTAACTTATGTGACTCTAGTGCTTAACAGCTGCTATTGAAGCTAGTATTTTTATTCAGTTCTGTAGTGTTAGAACACTTTTTGTTGTTGAAGAAGTGAATAAATGTTCATGTGCATCAATGATGGAAATTCACTTTTATGCCATTTTTGTAAGTATAATCATTTTGCACAACCTCTCACAAACATCTGAATAAATTTCACACTTTAAAAAGTAGATGCTGACTAGAAGCACAGGAGTGCGTATAAAACTCTGTATGTCACTATAGTATGAAGAGTCCACAATCTTGAGCTTGCAGAGCACCAAAATGAAATTTTTGTTCGGCCTGCCATAGGCTTTAGGTCTTTTTCATTTGTTACTAATATGCATGATAGTCAGTTGCCTTGTGCAAATATGTGTTGCTTAGGCATATCTTTTGTCTTATGCAGAATATTTAATTCTGACTTTTATGAAAATTGCAACTCATGTAATTTATATAAACTATTTATTTATTTATTTTTAATTAATTTCTCTCCCCCTCCCCCCCCAGCTGTCTGCTCTCTGTGTCCATTCACTATGTGCTCTTCTGTGACCACTTCTATCCTTATCGGTGGCACCGGGAATCTGTGTTTCTTTTTGTTGTGTCATCTTGTTGTGTCAGCTCTCTGTGTGTGTGGCACCACTCTTGGGCAGGCTGCACTTTCTTTCTCCCTGGGCAGCTCTCCTTATGGGGCACACTCCTTGTGCTTGGGGCTCCTCTATGCAGGGGACGCCCCGGTGTGGCATGACACTCCTTGCGCACATCAGCACTGCCCATGGGCCAGTTCCACATGGGTCAAGGAGGCCTGGGGTTTGAACCATGGACCTCCCATGTGGTAGGCAGATGCCCTATCCATTGAGCCAAGTCTGCTTCCCTATATAAACTTTTTAAATGTAGAAAATTTTATGTCCACAGTCAACATTGGAGATGCTGGAATAAAAGGCTTCAATACTCTGTCCTGTGCTCTTCTCCCCTCCCTTTTTACTTCTGACTCAAATGGAGTTGGTCTGTTGGCTCTATTTAGAAGCATAGATATCTATATTTGTCAGCCAAAGGGGTGCTGATGCAAAATATAAGAATCTGTTGGTTTTTATAAAGGGTGTTTATTTGGGGTAGAAGCTTACTGTTACCAGGTCATAAAGCATAAGTTACTTCCCTCAGCAAAGTCTGTTGTCACATGTTGGGGCAAGATGGCCACCAACTCTGCCAAGAGTTCAGGCTTCTTGGGTTCCTCTCTTCCTGGGGCTCCATTTCTCTCCCAGCTCAGCTGCTGTGCTATCTTCAGAAGGCCAGCTATGGACTATCAGGCAAATGACTCTGTCTCCCTGACTCTTCAGCTGTGTCTAAGGAACCATCTCTATTTCTCTGTGTTCTTCTGCTTTGTATTTGCTTCCCAGGCTCCAGCTTAAAACTCTCAACTCTGTTCTTTGCCATGTCTTTTCTCTTTGAGTTCTCACCCACCAAGAGGTGGTGATTCAATGCCCTACTGATGTGGCCCAATCAAAGTCATAATCATAAATTAATGAATTAAAAGTGATACTTCTGACAGACCAGTTTACAAACATAATCCAATAACTATTTTTGGAATTCATGAACAATGCCAAACTGCTACAGCATCTATGTTCTTACTCTTTAAATTTTCTCTGAATGCTGTATTTTATAACTAATAACCCTGTTTTTCTTATAATTCTTCAGTTAAGTAACTACCCTTAAACCTGTATTATTATTAATATTTAACAATTGTTTAAATAAAATGAACTTTATGATGAAACAAATTATTGAGAAGACTGACCCAGGAACCTATGTCAGGATGAGCTGAATGAAGTATTATGGTGAGCTAAGCGAATTAGGTTTGCCACAATTACAGCAATTTACATGATAAGTGGAGCATATCCATATTAAAATGTTTAAAATTAGATATTTTCTTTTTATAAATATCACTTTAAGAAAAATCTATTTAGTAAGAACTTTAATTGGGGCATATTTGCCACTCTTTGAAGAGCTCTTCCCATAAGCTGTTGTAATGCTATAGCCTGATAGTGAGCATCAGTAAAGTGGGATGATATTATTTTTCTCCTCATCCTTAAATTGCACAGTGACTCCTGTCTTTTGGATCCAGGCATCCTTTCTTGGCTCTGTTTGTATACCAGCTTTCTTAGAACCCAAAATCATAGTAGATGGTACCTTGAACAGAGCACCTGCATTTAAAGGCTGCCTAGCATTTTGAGGAAAGATCAATGATTATCTTCATGCTCTACCACCCTCCCCAAGGCAGATAAATAGAACAAAATAAGTAAGGTACACATTTACAATTTTGAGTGTCAGTAATATGTAAATATGTAAATATATGGGAGCAAGTAGATTATCAAAAATTATTTGTAATCATTGTAGAACCAATTTAAGAATTACAAAATATTTGAAGTTCTATAACATCTAGTCTTTTGTTTTTATGAATATTTGCAATATATCACCTTTAAATTCACACATCCATTAATCTGAAAGATTAATCTGAAAGATAGGAGAGACCATGTTATTCGTGATAGGACTCCTGCTGTAGTTTGGGACAGATGACATAACCTCTGCCTGGGTTTATATTTATAACTTATAATGCTGAGTAACTGCACAAAATAACATATTGATTATCTCTTTATTAAAGATAAAATTTCCTCATTGAATCAACCTACCTTCTGTAAAGTCACTGTGCTCAAAACTCAGGATTTTCCATTGGGAAAGAACTGTCACTAAGGATTCCTAGGTGTAATTGCTTAGCTTCCATTGGAGTAGAGAGGTATTTAATTTTTCTATTTTTTGTTGTTCCTCAAAGCTTAGTTAATTGAAGACATATTTATTGTTTACCATTGCTTGATGAAGATTTTGACTAAATGCTTAATTGCCCATTTCTCTGTGTTGAGAATTGTGGGAAATGATTATTTTAATCATTATCTTATTTATTATTAAGGAATGTTGGAATAAACTGCAACTGTGTTGGAGATAAATAATTTATGAAAACTGGCTAATATCTGAAATAAATGCCTTGTTCATTTCATGTCCCAGTAACTCCTAATTTGATAGTAATTGAGAAATTTCATATTTGAAAGCTACATCTGAATAGAACAATTATTCTTTGCAAGTTTAGATATTAAGGATTGTTTTGATGAATTGGAAGGGACACATTTGTGGTCTCTTTACAAATTCTTCAATACTCTTGTGCTGCTGACATACTTTATTCCTCCTGTGGGGTTACTTTGTTGTTTATTTACTAATTCCCCCAAATGTGCAGTTAGTTCTTCAATTTTTGCTCTTTCTTCTTTTTTGATACATGAATTTATGGCTATAAATTTCCCTCTCAGTACTGCTTTTGCTGCATCCCATGAGTTTTGGTATTTTGTGTTATCATTTTCATTAGTTTCAAGGTAGTTATTTATTTCTTTTGAGATTTCCTCTTTGACCCACTGTTTTTCTAAGAGTGTGCTGTTTAATTTCCATATCTTGGTGTGAAATCTGGCCCTCTGGACCTTGCAGATTTCCAGTTTCACTCCACTGTGGTCAGAGATATTATTTTGTATGATTTCAATCTTTCTGAATTCATTGAGCCTTTCTTTGTGGCCTAGCATATGGTCTATCTTGGAGAATGATCCATGTGCACTTGAGAAGAATGTATATCCTGCTGTATTTGGGTGTAATATTCTGTATATGTCAATTAGGTCCAGGTCCTCTAATATATTGTTCAAAGTATTTCTTTATTGATTCTCTCTTTTGAGATGTTCTGTCCAAAGTTGATAGTGGTATATTAAAGTCTCCTGCTATAATTGTAGAGGCATCTATTCTTTCACTTTTTGTTCCAGTGTTTGCCTCATGTATTTGGAGGCGCCCTTGGTAGGAACATAAATATTTATGATTGTTCATTCTTCTTGAAAGATTATCCCTTTCACTAATATGTAGTGTCCTTCTTTGTCTCTCACAACTGTTTCACATTTAAAGTCTATTTTTTCTGATATTAATATAGCCTCTCCTGCCTTTTTTTGGTTATTGTTTGCTTTTAAGATTGTTTTCCAGCCATTCACTTTCAACCTCCATGAATCCCTGGATCTAAGATGTGTTTCTTGTAGACAGAATGCAGATGGGTCATATTTCCTTATTCAGTCTTCCAGTCTGAATCATTTCACAGGTGAGTTTAATTCATTGGCATTCAGTGTTATTACTTTCAAGGAATTATTTTTTTTTTATTAATTTTTTTATTTTTTATTGACTTTGTAATAATATTACATCAAAAACATATATGCGAGGTCCCATTCAACCCCACCCCCCCCCCTACCCCCCCCCCAACAACACTCGCTCCCATCATCATGACACATCCACCGGACCCGGCAAGCACATCTTTGGGCACCCCTGCACCCCATATACATTGGTTCACATCATGGCCCATACTCTCCTCCACTCCATCATGTAGGCCCTGTGAGGATTCACAATGTCCGGCGACCACCTCCGAAGCACCATCCAGGGCAGCTCCACGTCCCGAAGACGCCCCCACCTCCCATCTCCCCCCGCCTCTCCCCATACCCTTTGTCCATTATGTCCACTTTTCCCAATCCAATGCCACCTCCTCTACGTGGACACTGGATTGGTTGTGTCCATTGCACCCTCATGTCAAGAGGAGGCTCAGACTCCACCTGGATGCTGGATGCAATCCTCCCATTTTCAGTTGTAATCACTCTAGGCTCCATGGTGTGGTGGTTGTCCTTCTTCACCTCCATCTTAGCTGAGTGTGGTAAGTCCAATAAATCAGATTGTAGGTGCTGGAGTCTGTTGAGGAATTATTGATGTTAGCCATATTTTCTTTGGACTTGTGTTTGTCATATTTTGTTTGTTATTTTCCTTCTCTTTTTGTCTTTTTTTTTGCTCTTACACTCTCCTCCAATTAAGCCTCTCCTGTTGTTTTCTTTCTTCCTGCAGAACTCCCTTTAGTATTTCTTGAAGGGCAGGGTTCTTGTTGGCATAGTCTTTTAATTTCTGTTTGTGAATATTTTGAACTCTCTATTATTTTTGAATGCTAGCTTAGCTGGGTAGAGTATTCTTGGTTGGAAATTTTTTCCTTTTAGTACCTTGACTATATCATACAACTGCCTTCTTGCCTACATGTTGTCAGATGAGAAATCAGCACTTAGTCTTATGGAGCATCCCTTGTATGTGATGGTTCTCTTTTCTCTTGCTGCTTTTAGAATTTTCTCTTTGTCTTGAGCATTGGATAATTTGACAAGTATATGTCTTGGGGTAGGCCTGTTGGGATTTATGCTGTTTGGGGTGTGTTGTGCTTCCTGGACATGTACATCCATCTCTCTCAGTAGGTTTGGAATGTTTTGAGCCATTGTTTCCTCCAATACCCCTTCTGTCCCCTTTCCCTTCTCTTCTCCTTCTGACATGCCTTTAATACATATGTTTGTGCATTTTGCATTGTCATTCAGGTCCCTAAGTCCCAGCTGGATTTTTTCTATCTTTTTATCTATCAGTCCTACTATCTGTTTGATTTCAGATGTACTGTCTTCCACGTCACGAATTCTCTCCTCTGCCTCTTCTAATCTGCTGCTATTTACTGAGAGTGTATTTTTGATTTCTTGAACTGTGGTATTCATCACCATCATATGTGTTATCTTTTTGTGTATGTCTGCAATTTCCTCTCCAAGTGTTTTCTTCATATTGTTAATCTCTTCCTTTACTTCATTAAGTTGGTCTCTAATATATGTTTTGAGATCTTTACTTGACCGACATTCTGCTCCTCTTCCTGGTTTTTAGCTTGTTCTTTGGATTCAGCCATGTTTTCCTGGTTATTGGTTTGGTTTGTAGTTTTGTGTTGCAGTCTGGTCATCATTTTATCTTGACAGGTTTAATCAATTCCTTAGCTTCTTTGTGAAGTCTTGGGAATTAATTAGTTGTTTGTGCATAAATGTTATGTCTTCTCTTTGTCACTTTGTTCCTCCTTCTTACTCTATTTTCTTATTGCTGGTAAGTTCACTTTGAAGGAAAATATTAGGGCCAGGGAAAGCAAAATGAGTAAGAAAAGAAAATGTATAAAGTAGTATTGGTAATAAATGTTAACAGAGAAACAATGTGAGATCTAGGACAATGGATATTAGACTCATGTAAGTTGTGTAGAGTCATAGCAGTAAGTAGAGTACCTATAATGAGACAGTCAACTGAATATGGGGAGGAATATAGTATGAATTAAAAGGCCAGTGTTTTCATGAAAGAGGGAAAGAGAAAGGAAATATAATATCAAGAGTGGATAAAAGACAGAAAACAGAACAAAAGTATTAGTAAGACAATTTGGGTCAGACAATTTGGGGGCCAAAGAAAGACAATTTGGGGGCTAAAGAAAGGGAGGTGGAATGTTAGAAAAAGAGTAGATGATGGAGGATAGAAAGATGTGGGGGAAAGGGGATAGTGTAGGTGGCCAAAATCAATACACACAGGAAAGAGGAAATGGAGGATGAGAAAACACAGCAAATGTGAAGTGCTCCCTGCAGCACCTATTATATAAAGAAAATAAAATAAAAAAGAGGAAAAAGAGAGAAAAGAAAAAAAAATAGAAGAGAAAAAGGGGGTGGGCAAAGGAAAGGGGAGATCAAGCAAGAAAAAGAAATAAAAAATGACTAAATAAATAATAAAGAACCTTGGGGGATAAAACAGGAGAAAAATCCAGGAGACAATGCAATATTAGCAACCATGACAAAAACAAACAAACAAAAGAACCAACGTTTCAAGTTAGGACTCCTCTTTGCAGTTAAATAATATGCTTAGGGATCTGACCTTCCTCCTTTCTCCCTTCCTCACTTCTCTCTCTCCCAGGGCAGCAGGAAAGCTGCCTGAGAGGTCTGGTAGGAGATTCAAGTAGGTCCTTGTTGAACCAACTCAACACAGAAGACTATAACTCTTTATTTCCAGTGACAGAGCACCTACACCTCACCAGAAACCCCAAATATGCTTTTGGAAGCTTGGATAGCACCTCCTATAGTCCCTCCCCTTAGGTGTGCTGGGGGGGTCTAAATTGATTTTCTGACTCCACCTTCTCCCAGACCAAGTTTCCTATCCTAGGGCATTTAGGTAAATTGGGCTTTCTCAGCAGATTCACCTCTCCTTTCTTCCCAGGCTCTCCCCAAGTCAGCTGGTACACTCCTCCAAGCTCAAGGAGAGAGAGAGAAAAAACAACAACAACACTAAATGCGGAGGACTAGGGTAATCAAGGGCCTCAGAGGAACCTCAGGGTGCGGTGGATTCAGGGATGGGAAGTCCATGATATTGCAGACTCAAGGTGTGTGAGTCTCTAGAGTGTGTGCCACCAGGGTTTAGGGGACACAGACCAGGGAACCATGCATCCAGTTAACACAGGACCTGGGAACACTGCAGCACAACAAAGCCTTCAGGGTTCACCATGGCTGGGCTGCCAGCTCTAGCAGAAAGGGTCCCGCCCACAACTTCTGACCTCCATGTCAGAAACCCAAAATTTCCACCTCTCATAAGAATCTCTTCTGTCACTGTCTCACCAAATTGACATCCAGATACCTGCCCTGCAAGCCCCCAAAACAGCCTGCTCAGGGTTTGGGAATACCCCAGCATAATAAAAATCCTTTGTGCAAGAGACCCAAAATTCTACCTCTTGCAAGAATCTCCTCTGTCACTGTCCAACCAAATCAACATACAGACACCTCCTACCCTGCAAACACCCAAAACAGTCCAGTCCAGCAGGACTCCAACCCTACTCAGCCACTTCTTTGCAGGAGAGATTATGAGGTGCACTCACTCAGACGCCATCTTGCCCTGCCTCAGTTTGTTGTTTTTTAACTAAGTCCTCCAAGTGTGCATTTAGTTCTTCAACTTTAGCTCTGTCTTCTTTTTTGATGTATGAATTTATGGCTATAATTTTCCCTCTCAGTACTGCTTTTGCTGCATCCCATAAGTTTGGATATGTTGTGTTATCATTTTCATTAGTTTCAAGGTAGTTATTTATTTCTTTTGAGATTTCCTCCTTGACCCACTGTTTTTCTAAGAGTGTATTGTTTAACTTCCAAGTCTTGGTGCCAAATCTGGGTCTCTGGCACTTGTAGATTTCCAGCTTCATTCCCCTGTGGTCAGATAAATTATTTTGTATGATTTCTATCTTTCTGAATTCACTGAGGCTTTCTCTGTGGCCTTCCATGTGGTCTATCTTGGAGAATGATCCACATGCACTTGAGAACAATGTATATCCTGCTATATTTGGGTGTAATGTTCTGTATATGTCAATTAGGTCCAGCTCCTCTAATATATTGTTCAAAGTCTTTGTTTCTTTATTGATTCTTTCTTTTGAGATGTTCTGTCCAAAGTTGATAGTGGTGTACTAAAGTCCCCCACTATAATTGTAGAGGCATGTATTCCTTTACTTGGTTTTTCCAGTGTTTGTCTCACATATTTGGAGGCACCCTTGTTAGGAGCATAAATGTTTATGATTGTTCTTTATTTTTGAAAGAATATCAATTTCACTAATATGTAGTGTCCATCTTTGTCTCTCACAATTGTTTTGCATTTAAAGTCTATTTTGTCTGATATTAATATAGCTACTCCTGCCCTTTTTTGGTTATTTGCTTATAAGATTGCTTTCCAGCCATTCACTTTCAATCTCCTTGAATCCCTGGGTCTAAGATGTGTTTCTTGCAGACAGCATATAGATGGGTCATATTTCCTTATCCAATCTTCGAGTCTGAGTCTCTTGACAGGTGAGTTTAATCCATTGACATTCAGTGTTATTACTTTCAAGGAATTAGTTATATTAGCCATATTTTCTTTGGATTTGTGTTTGTCCTATTCTGTTTGATTTTCTTTTTCTGTTTTTGTCTTTTTACTTGCTCTTACACTCTCCTCCAACTCTCTCTCTCTCTTGTTTTTTTCTTTCTTCCTGCAGAACTCCCTTTAGTATTTCTTGAAGGACAGGATTCTTGTTGGCATACTCTCTTAGTTTCTGTTTATCTGTGAATATTTTGAAGTCTCCATCATTTTTGAGTGCTAACTTTGTTGGATAGAGTATTCTCAGTTGGAAATTTTTTTCTTTTTGTATCTTGACTATGTCATGCCACTGTCTTCTTGTCTCCATGGTTTCAGATGAGAAATCAGCACTTAATCTTATGGAGCCTCCTTTGTATGTAATGGTTCTCTTTTCTCTTGCTGCTTTTAGAATTTTCTCTTTGTGTTGAGCATTGGATAACTTGACAAGTATATATCTTGGGATAGACCTGTTGGGATTTATGCTGTTTGGGGTGCTTTGTGCTTCATGGACATGTTCATTCATCTCCTTCAATAGATTTGGGAAGTTTTCAGCCATTATTTACTCCAACACCCCTTCTGTCCCCTTTCCCTCCTTTTCTTCTTCTAGAATGCCTATAATATGTATGTTTGCATATTTTGCATTGTCATTCGGGTACCTAAACCCTTGCTGGATTTTTTCTATCTTTTTATCGACCAGTTCTACTATTTGTTTGAGTTCAGATGTACTGTCTTGCACATCACTTAATCTCTCCTCTGCTTCTTCGAGGCTGCTGTTATTTGCTGAGTGTGTATTTTTGATTTCTTGAATTTTGCTGTTCATCACAATCATATCTGTTATATTTTTGTGTATGATTGCAATTTCTTCTGTATTCTCTCCAATTGTTTTCTTCATATTCTTAAACTCTTCCTTCACCTCATCAAATTGGTCCCTAATATATATTTTGATATCTTTTTTAAAAAGATTTATTTATTTATTTATTTCTCTTCCCTCCCCCCTCACCGTTGTCTGTTCTCTGTTTCTATTTGCTGCATCTTCTTCTTTGTCCGCTTTTGTTGTTGTCAGCAGCACAGGAATCTGTTTCTTTTTGTTGCGTCATCTTGTTGTGTTAGCTCTCCATGTATGTGGCACCATTCTTTCAGCTCTCCATGTATGTGGCACCATTCCTGGGCAGGCTGCACTTTCTTTCATGCTGGACGGCTCTCCTTACAGGGTGCACTCCTTGCAAGTTGGGCTCCCCTATGTGGAGACACCCCTGCCTGGCACAGCACTCCTTTCACGCATCAACACTGCACATGGGCCAGCTTCACATGGGTCAAGGAGGCCTGGGATTTGAACCACAGACCTCCCATGTGGTAAACAGATGCCCTAACCACTGGGCCAAGTCTGCTTCCCATGTTTTGAGAT